>NW_027325360.1:1874062-1979062 GCF_036924035.1 Leuresthes tenuis | reverse complement strand
TTGTATGGCACGGGGATTTGCACAATAGCACACATCTCTGGGATTAAACAAGATGGTGCTAAACAACAGGCTGACTTCCCCCCCCACCGAACAACACTATCTATAAATATTCTATTTTATTTCATTTCCATATGGAAATTAGAGGATTTAGTTTTTTGTTTTTTTTTCTCTCGTAAATTTGACATGAATTTCCGAACGTTTGATTTTGAAATAATTGTTATTTGTGTTGTTTTTCTTTGCCACGATAGCAACCCATGTTCTTAGAGCACAAGCATTTGTGCTCCTCGGAGAAAAGTCCCTCTGACTTTGGTCATCCTGGGACATTTAGTGTTTTCTTCAGAAAATTATAATTTAGTTTATAACCAAATACCTGCAAGGCTAAAGGCCTTTTCATCGTTAGCTCGCTGTAAGCTGCTGTGTTCTAACGAACTATAAGGAAGCTAACAGACTAAGCATGATATTATTCCCACTGAGATGAAAGTAGTCTGCTGATATAAGCTCAAAGAACCACCGTAAAAGTCCAGATATACTATATTTACAAAAGTATTGGGACACCCTTCCAAATAATTGAATTCAGGCGTTCCAATTACTCAGCTATGAAGTGGTCGGACAGGTAAGATGACAGAGCGGGGTCAGAGGTCGCCGACTTTCTGCAGAGTCGATCGCTACAGACCTCCAACCTTCCTGTGGCTTCAGATCAGCTCAAGAACAGAGCGTAGAGAGCTTAATGGAATGGGTTTCCATGGTAACTGCATCCAAGCCACACATCACCAGGTGCAATGCAAAGCGTGGGATGCAGTGGCGTAAAGCTGCCGCCGCTGGACTCTACAGCAGTGGAGACGCGTTCTCTGGAGGGACGAATCACGCTTCTCCACCTGGCAACCTGATGGAGGAGTCTGGGTTTGGCGGTTGCCAGGGGAACGGTACTGGTCTGACAGCATTGTGCCAAGTGTAAAGTTTGGTGGAGGGGGGATTATGGTGTGGGGCTGTTCTTCAGGAGCTGGGCTTGGCCCCTTAGTTCCAGTGAAAGGAACTCTGAATGCTGCAGATACCAAGAGATTTTGGACCATTTCATGCTCCCAGCTTTGTGGAAACAGTTTGGGGATGGACCCTTCCTGCTCCAACAGGTCCATAAGGTCCATAAAGACATGGATGAGCCAGTTTGGTGTGGAAGAACCTGACCTCAGCCTGATAGAACACCTTTGGGATGAATTAGAGCAGAGACTGAGAGCCTTCTGTCCAACATCAGTGTCTGACCTCACAAATGAGCTTCTGGAACAATGGTCAAAAACTCCCATAAACACTCCTGAACCTTGTGGGAAGCTTCCCCAGAAGAGTTGAAGCTGCTGAAGCTGCAAAGGGTGGGCCGACGTCATATTAAACCCTATGGAGTAAGAAAGTTCATATGTGTGTAAAGGCAGTAAATGTAAATGTCCCAATACTTTTGGTAATATAGTGTATCTATACACTGTGAAGATTTATTTGTTTCACAAGCAGTTCAAAGTAGTTCCTTCACCTACAACATATGGGACATCTTCATACAGTAAAACCTAAAGAATAGTGCATGTATTCACCTGTACAGTACGTGCACTGCGCCGGGTACACGCTTAGAGGTTACTTAGTATAAGAAGGGTGCCAAAGCTTAACTTTGGGTCTCACTTTTACTTTTCTAACACCTCGATTTGTAGGTTCAGGATCAATAAAATTCCCCTCTGATATTTGCATTCACGGCATAATTGTGTCCCAGAATGTCTTGTTCTATGAATACCGGTTCATCTCAGCTCCGGGCCTCTGGCACTGGTCCTCGCCTAGTGGGAGATTGTTGGCTTCAGTCTCGTCAAAGATCTGGTCCAGTTATTATCTGGGCTGAGAGAACAGAGCTCTATAAATCGTCACTCCAGCCTAACCTCCAGATGCCAGTTCCTTTGAGAATATTCCCACAGTCCTCCATGCATGTCTGGGCTGCAGAAGTGTGGGACAGCTGTCAGGGGAGTCACCGCTGTTAGGTAAGAGCTGTTCCGGTGTACTAACTGTAAGGCAACTGTAAATCCACATGGAACAGACTTTAATTCGCTTTTATTGAGCCTCTATAGAACGAGGAACATGCTGCACTTCACAGATGCTAAAGTGCTTTACACTGCAGCACTTAAAACTATCGTAATGATTTTCAGAGAGTGCCTTTCACTGAACATCAGTCCACGTTGTCTCTGCTTTGCCTCCACAAAACACACAATCCAACCATGTAAAAAGTCACTAATCGGGGTCAGAGTTTTATCTTAAACAGTGACAGTTCCTGTGTTTCTGAGAGATCGCACAGCTGTTTGCTTCTAAGCATTCAGCACCGATCAGTCCTTGTTCCAAAGCTTTATTTTCCTACATTCAGCTCACTGGAATGCATTTTCCAGTGGCTACGGTATGCTTTTGCTGGTGCTGTACACTAACAGGTGTTGACAGTTATGCAGCTATTGATCAGAACTCACGGGTCATCTCCCTCATATTTCAGAGTAAAGTCACACAAACGTGCTGCAGTCTGGGGGAGTTTTCCATGGCAATATGCAGCAGAGGGCAGCACGATCTGGAGCAGAGCGATATCAACAGCTTATGATGCTGGATCTCAGTAATAATCTGACCCATCTTATTGTAAGTCACGGACCCATGGCTAATGGGATTCCAGCTATCAGAGGATTATGATGATCCAGCTCCCTTTGTACATCAGCACTGCCATTTTACATACATTCTTTATCAATTTGACACACACTTTGTCAGCAGCAGTCGATAATGTGCCTCCTCAGCATCATAAAAAACAGCTTAACAACAGCATGAGGGGCATAATATGATTAATGGTGAAAAAAAGTAAAGGGATTTGGGTTATCAGAGTTTTTCTGCCCTTTGAAGACAGTCTCATCACAGAGTGTATTACTTTGTGAAATGCTTCGGAGGACTGCTGTCCTTTACACTTACCCAACGGTGACAGGAGATTAGTTCAAATGGCAGAGTCAGGGGGGCTGCCTGAAGTCTGGGCAGTTTATATTTTGGTCCTTTCAGCCTCAGAATAACAGGGTTTTTCATCATGAACACTGCTATGTATAACTGAAGGCTTTCAAAGAAAGAAAGACGCCCACCACGCCTTATCGCATTGGGTCTTTTTCTCCAGCACATCCCTTCATATGATGGCTAATGCTAATGGTAAACGTTGCGTTTAAGGACACTGTCTGTCTATAAGAGGCTCAGAGTCCACTCTGTCTCTGTGTCCTTTACTGGAAGAAGGTCACAGCTTCTCTCCTGCGGCACTTGATTTTCACCTCACATCTTTAACAGCTGGTCAGAGCTGAGATGATGAATCCAGGCATGATGTACTGAGCTGACCTCTCGCTCCTGTCAGTCCTGTCATGCTGCCGTTATTGACCAGAGGATCTCTGCTGCCTGCCTGCCTGCCTTTCCCTTGGCATCCTTTGGAAGTAGATGAATGCAGCGATGAGTGAAGTTACAGCGAGATGGGAGGCACAGCTGCATGCTGAGAAGCTCAATGAGAATTAGGTCATTACCCATGGCAAGTTCAATACATGATTAGAAGGAACTGCTGGAAAGTGGGCCACTCCCCCATAAGCCCAAAGCCCCTGAACATCGACACGAGACTAACACCTCAAATGAAAAGTCCTGAGAGTCGTATTTTACTCAGCATTTTTCTCTGGGAGGATGTTCAACTGTCTAACCCAGGGGTCGGGAACCTATGGCTCGCCAGCCAGGTGTGGCTCTTTTGATGACTGCATCTGGCTCGCAGATAAAACTAAATATTCTCACTTGTTTTAATCCATCCATCGATTTTTCATGTCCTGCTCAGGGCTGCTGGAGCAATTGTCCATTATTTTAATTGGATGATACTGGACTACGTTGGCAGCGTAAAACAGGTAAACGCCCCCTTTTGAATCAGTCTGCTCGGTCATTAGCTCAAAGCTAACCCTTCGACCAAGAAGATGGCGAAAAGAAAAAAAGATGACGAGTATCGTACATTTCAGGCCGAATGGACTGAAGAATTCGCCTTTGTGGAGAGAGCAAATTCTGCGATGTGTCTAATTTGCAAAGACAAAATTACATCGATGAAACGGTCGAATGTAAAGCGGCACTTCGACACGCGCCATGCTACCTTTGCATCAAAATACCCGGCAGGAGACAGCAGAAAGAAAGCCTGCCAAGAGCTACTGAGCAGGGTACAAGCTAGAGCTACTGAGCAGGGTACAAGCTAGAGCTACTGAGCAGGGTACAAGCTAGAGCTACTGAGCAGGGTACAAGCTAGAGCTACAGAGCAGGGTACAAGCTAGAGCTACTGAGCAGGGTACAAGCTAGAGCTACTGAGCAGGGTACAAGCTAGAGCTACTGAGCAGGGTACAAGCCAGAGCTACTGAGCAGGGTACAAGCTAGAGCTACTGAGCAGGGTACAAGCAAGAGCTACTGAGCAGGGTACAAGCTAGAGCTACTGAGCAGGGTACAAGCTAGAGCTACTGAGCAGGGTACAAGCTAGAGCTACTGAGCAGGGTACAAGCAAGAGCTACTGAGCAGGGTACAAGCCGGAGCTACTGAGCAGGGTACAAGCTAGAGCTACTGAGCAGGGTACAAGCTAGAGCTACTGAGCAGGGTACAAGCTAGAGCTACTGAGCAGGGTACAAGCTAGCCAGCAGCAACCCGGCAAGGTGACTATAATTCTGCTAGCTTTGCTGGATCTTTAGCAATAGTGAGGAACGGAAAACCATTCAAAGATGGCGAATATGCTAATAAATAATATGCTAATATATGCTAATATAATATGCTAATAAATTCAGAGGCTTATTATACTGACATTTAGTTGAATTCACTTTTAAAATATATCATATGGCTCTCATTGAAATAAATTTCCAATTTTTTTGCTTTCATGGCTCTCTTAGTCAAAAAGGTTCCCGACCCCTGGTCTAACAGGTCGGAGCCCAAAGCGAATGACATCTCTGCTGTGAACTGAGCTTTTTCTTCAATTCTTCAAAAAAAAATATCCACTCAACTGTTACCATAGGAACTGTCTCTTCCAGGAAGTTGAACGTGTCGACTTCCAAAGCTGACACAGTGGCAGGAGGCCACATCCACCATTTTCTTCTCACAAACAGGACAAGGTAATTTAACCGAGGCATGCTTTAACTCAGCAGACAGGCAGAAATGCAGATGCATTCGCCACATGGCTCACTGCGAGCGTTTCACCTCGTCTGCCATGTTTTTTTTCACTCAGGGTTGAAGTGAGGAGGGTACAAGGAGCACTTCCTTCCTTTCCTCCATCCTGTTGGATCATCATAACCATTCTGAGCATCTCTCCCCACGATGACCTTGTGCCTTAATAGATTTTTCATGGAAAGCTCATCAAGAATTCAAGCATATCCTGCAGGTGCCAAAGGTTTCCACAAAATGCTCCATGCAACATATGCTGTGTTACGTTTGGTGCTTCCTGCCACAATAAAATGAAAAGTTACTCAACATTTTGATTGCTGTGCCTAATTAAGCCTAATTTAGTCACATTTGAGTCAGTCACAATCAACGTGTTGCTCTGGTTTTTAGCTTCTGTTGTAGTAATTTCCCGTTAAAGTGACTTCTCTGGAAATTTGATGTATTTTTCGGGCTATAAAGCGAAATATCAATGATTGACTGCTAACGGGTTTATTTTCATACATAAAGCGCATTAAGTTAAACAAAACTCAGAAAGTCTAACTTTATTCAACTCACTTGTTGTATGTGTGACTGATAGCGTTGAGTTTGAAATCTGCTTCGTAAGCATGTCTCTTAAAGGGGAACTCCGGTATTTTTAAACCTGGACCTTATTTCTGGCATGAAATCTACTCACCGAGGACAGTTTGGTGAAAGTCGGCGTCAATCAGAAGCTATTTGAAGTGGTCCCAGTAGAGTGCCTGTGTAGAAATCCCTCCGTTAGCTCTCCTATAGCTGCAAGTAGCCACATAACAGCAGCTATGAGCTAACAGAGCTATAGCACACGTTCATTCATTCATTCTTCTTAAAGTATTGGTGAAATAAAGACAGATAATGCCTTATTTAGAGGCTGCATCCTCTAAGCCCCGTTCACTCCGTTATATGGATCTCCAGTTATCTAAATATCTTCTGAAGGACGCCGACTTTCACCAAACTGTTCTCAGTGAGTAGATGAACGTATTTCATGCCAGAAATAAGGTCCAGGTTTAAAAATACCAGAGTTCCCTTTAACAGGAGCCATTTTTGGGGCAGCGGGTAAAGAAAATAAATGAATGAATTCTCACACCTTAATGTATTACTCCGCGAGGCTCGTGACTACGGTGGCCCGTAATGCTCAATCCATCAGGCAGTGCAGCTTCGTAGCTTTCCAAGGCCGTGCTAAAACATTTTGACAGATTTTTGAGCTCCGTGCACCACATAAAATCGGTTCTAGGTCAGAAAGCACAACCAGAATTAATTCATACATTAGGTGCATCGCATTTTAAGGCTTACTGTCGGTTTTAGAGAAAATTAAAGGATTTTAAGTGCGCCTTGTGGTCCGAAAAATACGGTAATTGCACTTGAATTTTTTTTTTTTTAACTTAATAACTACTGATTAGCATTCTTTGCTCAGGTTAAGTGACTTTGACTTGATTTCCAACCCAAAATGTTGTCATCACTCCCTTTCACTAGCTTAGTTGTGTGAAAGATTATACTCAGCACTCAGAACAACGTACAGTTTCATTTCCACAACCTGTAAACGTCACTTCCTGTGTGCAGTGGCCCCTGTAGCATCGAAGCTAACCCAGCAGCCAGAGAACTCTTCACCAAATCCACGATTTTAGCTTTAGTTTTCACTCATTACTAAACATTTCTGACACCAGGAACAACGTATACACAGACTTAGAAATGTGATTTCTATGTATCAAACACAACATTATCTCATATGATTTTAAAGTCTGAGAACAGCAGAAATTAAATGTCCTGATGAAGCTCAACTGTTTCCTATCTAGTTGCTAGTCCAAGGCAGGGGGGAGGTCCTTTCTATAACATTACGTTGTTGGGGGTGGGGTCTGCTAGCCTTATATAGTCAGTCCCACTGCATCGAGGAACTGTGATTTAAACCAAGTTAGATTTCTTAGAAAATAAGACCAGAAGCTAGTGTTTAATTTCTAAGGTGAAGAGACAGAAGCTACCTCCTTTTCTCCAGTTTCCAACACAGTCGTTACTCTCTGAGCTCCACTCTCACCGTACAGATATAGGAGAGATTCAATTAAAAATGTACTAAAGGGGGAAAAAAACAAGAAAAATAATGATAATGCAGCACGGTACAGTGAAGAGAAATGGAATAAACATACTTGTTGCTTTGTCTGTAAGTTGTTAGGGTATATCATTGACATTTTCAGTGAACATCCAGTGATCTTGAGTTCACATGGTTTAAATAAAGATTTGTTCTCATATTTGAGAGGCAACTTGAACACGAGGGCTTCTGCCCCACCGTCATTGTTTAAGTTTACACACATTTCAGTCAGAATATAATCATTGAAGACAGCTAATAACGGCACAACCTCGAGGGAATTCGAGGCATACCAATTAGAATCTTTGCCTTGTGCACGTTATAAAAATCCTCTCCCACAAACGCAGGGATAATCGGTTTACGCTAATCCATCCCTTCACCAATGTATCAGAATGCTAAATGAAAGCTTAGTTGAATGACAAAGCTTTGAAATTCACAAATATGGGGGATTAGATGACTTTTAAGAATCAGACTTTTGGAGTTTAGTGATACAAAGTCTGCAAAAGAGGATATGATGTTGGCCTCAGATGGAGTATTATAGAAATACTAAAACCAGAAGAAAATGCTCCTAAAAGGGAGCAAAGACAGCATAAAGCTGCGTCTTTTGCTGACTTTGTCCTACTGCAAATGTCTTGAGAGGTGGGAGAGATATTAGATTTCTTTCTTTTGTTTAAAACGGGATCTACGGAGAGACATTTATGCTGAAGTTTACCCTTTTCTCCAGAGACTGGAAACTCAAATTGCTCTCCCAAGGGACCTCCTATGTGCCAATAATGCACATGTGGGCCTTAACAGGCAGTCTGTGTTAGATTCTCAGCTCAGCTTCCAGTGACAGGAGGCTGCAGGAGAAGGAAAATGTAGATGCACGTGTGCAGCGGTGTTCAACATGTGATTCAGCAGCCTGTTACAACCTTGTTAAATCACTATTGATGTTCTGTTATTTTAAATAATCGTCAAACATTTATGGCTCATTTTTCAGTTTCTTCTCTTTCCTGTTACGCTACGACATAATCAGCATTGCTTCTATTGGTTTTGATGCCAGTTTATTAATACATTTGCTAACTTTGAGTTTCCCCCCTCCTTGCATGACTCATATGACTCAGATTCACTGCAGTTTACTCGTATTTTGAGCCCGACTGCTTGAGTTATCATGTCTCCTGTGCATCTCCTGTCCAATACTATAAAATCACTTCTACAATGAAACTTTTCAGACATCATCCGAAACCTTTTTTACAAAATGTGCTCAAGAATGAGAAGAAATTCTCAATACAAACTGCATGTAATTCCAGATGTTTCCTGCATCAAGTTACTTTGAACCAGGAAACAAAGGTATGGATATTCTGGGTATTATAACAGCTGTGGAAACCTAGCCTGAAGGACACACACATTACCTACAATGTGCTTTATTTGTATGCTATGAAAGCACTTTACAATTGTGAATATTAATAATATGAATAAATATACTGAAAACAAAGGATCCTTTAAGGAGCTGCAAGCTTTCTGTGAAACAAAGTTCAGAACTGCTTCAGGTGTTCTGTCATCTTTGTTTCTTCTTACCTGTGCATAATTAGTTCATATCAGAACAGTTTTGCTGTTTTATATTAAGTCAGGCATTATTTTTACGTCCCTGAAGGACAAACTGGGGGCCAAACCACTGCTAAAACCGCTGAAAACAGCAGTCCACCAACAGCAGCTGCTTTCTAAATGTACTTTAATACATGAATGTGTTGAGGAAGCAACTTGCTTCAGTTTACCTGGTGGCTCCAAAAGCATAAAACTGACACAATGATTCAATCCATTCATTCCTACATTTACTATTCGAACGTTTACCTTCAGTTATTCATTTTTTTCCCTTTTCCTGTCGCTCGTCAAGCCTTCCCTGGCTTCCTCTATCTCTGGCTTTAATCAGCCTCTCGGTTTCCAGACAGAGAGTTATGTTTAGCGTGGTAACTTGAGGATGACAGCCTCCCCAGGGCCTCACTACTCCTTCTGTGGGCTTTCCGCTCTGGTTTGATGGGTAACGTTTTTTTTTATTTTTTCCTTAGTTTTAGGGATGCAGCAAATGAGAAAACCATCTGACGAAGAGACAGACGGTAAAGGGCAAGGAAACTTTTACACGAGGGAGAAGAATCATCATTTCAGAGCTTCTGTGGTAATATGTGAGAAATGTGGACATATTAGTATATAATAAACACTGATAGTAACACATTTCATCACAGCATAGTGTGTGTTTGGTAGTCACAATTTAACCAAGAACCTTGGATGTTTTCACATCCATCTTACAATATAAGATGTTAACTATGGATGCATCACTGTGTGCTTGGGTGTAATATTTAAGAAAATAACATGAATGTTAGAAGTCTGCCCTGATTGAGATAACTGGAAACACAGGAAGTCACGAACTTCTGGGAGAAACACTCCCGACAAGTTCATGAGACGCAAATGTTTTCTCAGGCAGAAGCAAATAGTCAATTTGTCCACAGCGGAAGGTTTTAATGCACATGGAGTGTGTTACAATAAGCAATGTCTGCTGCGTGTGACTCAGACTGTGCATGAAACATGAATCACGGAGTCCACCAGCTGAATTACAGCAGAGCTTCTGAGGTGAGCCTCTCAGGTAGCTTAGACAGAGCAGATGGAAAGCTTGAGCTTCGTATTCCTGCTGAAAACACTGAAAAGACAAAAAGAAGCGTCCCCTGGAGTTATCTCCTGGAAAGCTGACCCGATCCCCCTTTCTCTCTCCGTCTCCATGACAACGACTCCTGTGTTTTGCTTTGTTTTTGTGGACTTAACTGAGGTTTTTTTTTTTCAAAAATAACTTTTTGTTCTGCACATATTTCTGTTCAAATGGTCAGACTACAATAAAACATCTTAAATTACATCTCTCCAGGGTGACATAACCCAGAGCGAACCACTGAATGAACCGCATTAACCTTCCGTAAAAAGATGGGACTCAATTCAAGACTTTTATCGTCTTCATATGCTGCTCCATCCTATAATTGGTTGCCAGATTCAGATTTTACTATGTGCTAACGTGCTGTTACTATTTGTTCACTTTACACCTCCTGAGTAACTGGCAGCAACTGTGGCTCATGGAAACAGTGAGAACTGAAACCATCTAACAAGCACTTATTAGCTGCTCACCACACAAAGGTTTCCTTCTCACAATCTGAGAAAGACTTTCTTAACTCTTGACTCTTCTCATCTGCCAGCATGCGACTGCTGTGTTTTTTCCACAAGCTCAAAGGATATTAGTGAAGAGGTCAGACTGCAAACTTTGCATTCATCCAAAATGGCCTCTCAGAGGTTTGTGAAGCTCTTATTTGTGCATGTGGATGGCAAAAAGGACGACTGTCTTGTGGAATTTTGTGAAACTGCGATGAAAGGAGGGATTATCGGCTTTTAGCAGAGTGAAAGTGATTTTGGTGGAATTTTACAGCCGGGGATCCGAGTTTGTCTCCTGTGCCACCTGTGAAAAATCGATTCTTTTTGCTTTTGTTACATTTAGGCATTTAAAACCAGATGTGTGCAGTTAGAGAAACGAGATGACTCGCCTTCAATTAGACATTCTTATGTCTAACAACATGCAAATCTTCTTTTTCTGGAGGCGTCTCTTATGCAAAAGACACAAAACCTCGTGTTGACACAGAAGCAAGACGGCATCAACTGGTAAACATGAAATTTTAGGGCTGTGTGCTCACGTTCAGGCAGGGAAAGAGACTTCTCAACATGAAATGTGTCTGCTTCACTCCACTGTACACCGGGGGAAGGCAGGGATTCCTGGTGGAAGAAGTCAGCTCCTTTGGCCCTTTTCTCTATCGCTGCCCTGAACGGGTTTATTGTTGGACCTCAACAAAACATTCCAGGCTGCTGAGGTGAAATTATAAAAAAAAATCTAAATATTGAAGAAATTAATAAATCTACGATGTCCTAAATTATGATCCGGTGCAGCCACATTAGCTTAGTAAGGTCGTGCCTCAGAGAATACAACAACACACCGAGTGAGCAGCACAATAAAACCCCAAAAGCAGATAAAAAACAAAGTCAAATAGATTCTGACTGTTTTAAGTGTGAGAGGAGGCAGAAAAGTCCAGTTTGGATCAATTTGGATCAGAAGAAGCAATAGCAGCTGGGAGCCCAGCAGGGGGCAGCACTTAGGGTAAACAGACTCTTGGAAGAAGCAAGGAAGAAATCCAGGCTGTATTTATGTTTATGTTTCTGTATTTAGGAGAAGCTTTTATCCAAAGCGACTTACAAATGAAGATATAACAGCTTTATAAAAAGCTAACAATAAGCTCCATAGAAGGAACCCAGGAGTCCGACTCTGTCAGAGGGGACAGAGTAGAGATAGGGTGCAGGCATAGAAGGAAGTGCAGAAAGATAAAGTGCAGAGATAGAGGGGGGAGGGAAGTACAAGGGAAGTGCTGGGATAGGAGATGCTCTCTGAAGAGCTGGGTTTTCAGGAGCTTCTTGAAGATAGACAGGGACGCCCCTGTTCTGGTAGCGCTCGGTAGGTCATTCCACCATCGTGGGACGACACATGAACAGAGTTTGGATTGTCTTAGGCGTGGTGTAGGAGCTGCTAGACGACAATCCTGGGACCAACGGAGGGACCCAGTTGGGACAGAAGCCTTTGCAAGAGCATTCAAGTAGATGGAGCCGTTCCATTAAGCTCTTTGTAGCTAACATCAGGGACTTGGATCTGATGCTAAGGGCAGCCAGAGGAGCTCAATGAACAGAGGGGGGGCGTGTTCTTTTAGGCTGATCCAAGACCAGACGCACCGCCGCGTTCTGGACCATCTGTAGAGGTTTCACAGGCTGGAGACCAGTTAGGAAACCAGTTAGGAAACCAGTTAGGAGACCAGTTAGGAGACCAGTTAGGAGACCAGTTAGGAGACCAGTTAGGAAACCAGTTAGGAAACCAGTTAGGAGACCAGTTAGGAGACCAGTTAGGAAACCAGTTAGGAGACCAGTTAGGAAACCAGTTAGGAAACCAGTTAGGAGACCAGTTAGGAAACCAGTTAGGAGAGCAGTTAGGAGACCAGTTAGGAGACCAGTTAGGAGACCAGTTAGGAAACCAGTTAGGAGACCAGTTAGGAAACCAGTTAGGAGACCAGTTAGGAAACCAGTTAGGAAACCAGTTAGGAGACCAGTTAGGAAACCAGTTAGGAAACCAGTTAGGAGACCAGTTAGGAAACCAGTTAGGAGACCAGTTAGGAAACCAGTTAGGAGAGCAGTTAGGAGACCAGTTAGGAGACCAGTTAGGAGACCAGTTAGGAGACCAGTTAGGAAACCAGTTAGTAGACCAGTTAGGAGACCAGTTAGGAAACCAGTTAGGAGACCAGTTAGGAGACCAGTTAGGAAACCAGTTAGGAAACCAGTTAGGAGACCAGTTAGGAGACCAGTTAGGAAACCAGTTAGGAGACCAGTTAGGAAACCAGTTAGGAAACCAGTTAGGAGACCAGTTAGGAAACCAGTTAGGAGACCAGTTAGGAGACCAGTTAGGAGACCAGTTAGGAAACCAGTTAGGAGACCAGTTAGGAAACCAGTTAGGAAACCAGTTAGGAGACCAGTTAGGAAACCAGTTAGGAGACCAATTAGGAGACCAGTTAGGAGACCAGTTAGGAGACCAGTTAGGAGACCAGTTAGGAAACCAGTTAGGAGACCAGTTAGGAAACCACTTAGGAAACCAGTTAGGAGACCAGTTAGGAAACCAGTTAGGAGACCAGTTAGGAAACCAGTTAGGAGACCAGTTAGGAAACCAGTTAGGAGAGCAGTTAGGAGACCAGTTAGGAGACCAGTTAGGAGACCAGTTAGGAAACCAGTTAGTAGACCAGTTAGGAAACCAGTTAGGAAACCAGTTAGGAGACCAGTTAGGAGACCAGTTAGGAAACCAGTTAGGAGACCAGTTAGGAAACCAGTTAGTAGAGCAGTTAGGAGAGCAGTTAGGAGAGCAGTTAGGAAACCAGTTAGGAGACCAGTTAGGAAACCAGTTAGGAGAGCAGTTAGGAGACCAGTTAGGAGACCAGTTAGGAAACCAGTTAGGAAACCAGTTAGGAGACCAGTTAGGAGACCAGTTAGGAGAGCAGTTAGGAAACCAGTTAGGAGACCAGTTAGGAAACCAGTTAGGAGAGCAGTTAGGAGACCAGTTAGGAGACCAGTTAGGAAACCAGTTAGGAAACCAGTTAGGAGACCAGTTAGGAGATCAGTTAGGAGACCAGTTAGGAGACCAGTTAGGAGACCAGTTAGGAGACCGTTGCAGTAGTCAAGGCAGGAGATGACCATGGCCTGCACCTGGAGATTTAAGTGGAGGGTGTGGCCCGGGCGGCCATTTTCAAACCAGGTGGCCATTTCAGGTGAGTTGGCCTTGTTTTTGCTGGTTTTTGGTGATTGCAGGACTGTTTTGGTGAGTTTGTCTGACTTTTCCTGCCTCCAAAACACTCGAGTGTTTTAAGGGGAGACGTTTAAATGTCTTGGAATGGCCTTGTTGCACTGACTGAGAACTGAACCCTTTACACAGTTTTAATTTAGGGTTCAGTGCACATACGCAGGCCCAAGTATTCTTATTTCTTCTCTGTTTCATAGTTAATAAATATTCTGCACATCAAAATAATTCTGCTTCTTTTGCAGTGGTTTAAAGGGCACCCAGCGCCCCACATTTGCTCTGCTAAATTCGCCTGCTGGATACTTAGTTTGACAACAAAGCCAAGTGTCTGTTGGAGGAAACGGAGCTAATTCTTCCAGTGTAGCAGCTAACTGAGCTTTGATGCTGAGAAAACAACCCCGAGGGACTGCAGCCAAAGACAAGGCTCTTCACGTGTCCCACTAACCTACATTTATGAGAAAGAAAAGATACATATTGAATAAATGAATAAATCAACCTAACTTTGAGTCTATATTTAGACTAAATTCACTTTTATGTGTTAATGTGTTAATGATTTTTATCCCTCAATCTCATCAGTCCACCGTCCAGTTCCTGCAGAGCGCTGCATACTGAATATTTGGGTGTAGTTTACAGAATATTTGGGTGTAGTTTACAGAATATGTGGGTGTAGCTTACAGGGGAATATTTGGGTGTAGCTTACAGGGGAATATTTGGGTGTAGTTTACAGAATATTTGGGTGTAGCGTACAGGGGAATATGTGGGTGTAGCGTACAGAATATTTGGGTGTAGCGTACAGGGGAATATGTGGGTGTAGCTTACAGGGGAATATGTGGGTGTAGCGTACAGAATATTTGGGTGTAGCGTACAGGGGAATATTTGGGTGTAGCTTACAGGGGAATATGTGGGTGTAGCTTACAGAGGAATATTTGGGTGTAGTTTACAGAATATTTGGGTGTAGCTTACAGGGGAATATTTGGGTGTAGCTTACAGAATATTTGGGTGTAGCGTACAGAATATTTGGGTGTAGCGTACAGGGGAATATTTGGGTGTAGCTTACAGGGGAATATGTGGGTGTAGCTTACAGGGAAATATTTGGGTGTAGTTTACGGGGGAATATTTGGGTGTAGCGTACAGGGGAATATGTGGGTGTAGCTTACGGGGGAATATGTGGGTGTAGCTTACAGGGGAATATGTGGGTGTAGCTTACGGGGGAATATTTGGGTGTAGCTTACAGGGGAATATTTGGGTGTAGCTTACAGGGGAATATTTGGGTGTAGCGTACAGGGGAATATGTGGGTGTAGCTTACAGGGGAATATGTGGGTGTAGCTTACAGGGGAATATTTGGGTGTAGCTTACAGGGGAATATGTGGGTGTAGCTTACAGGGGAATATTTGGGTGTAGTTTACAGGGGAATATTTGGGTGTAGTTTACAGGGGAATATTTGGGTGTAGCGTACAGGGGAATATGTGGGTGTAGCTTACAGGGGAATATGTGGGTGTAGCGTACAGGGGAATATGTGGGTGTAGCTTACAGGGGAATATGTGGGTGTAGCTTACAGGGGAATATTTGGGTGTAGTTTACAGGGGAATATTTAGGTGTAGCGTACAGGGGAATATGTGGGTGTAGCTTACAGGGGAATATGTGGGTGTAGCTTACAGGGGAATATTTGGGTGTAGCTTACAGGGGAATATTTGGGTGTAGCGTACAGGGGAATATGTGGGTGTAGCTTACAGGGGAATATTTGGGTGTAGCTCACAGGGGGAGTATGTGGGTGTAGCTTACGGGGGAATATTTGGGTGTAGCGTACAGGGGAATATTTGGGTGTAGCTTACAGGGAAATATTTGGGTGTAGCGTACAGGGGAATATATGGGTGTAGCGTACAGGGGAATATGTGGGTGTAGCTTACAGGGGGAATATTTGGGTGTAGCTTACAGGGGAATATTTGGGTGTAGCTCACAGGGGAATATTTGGGTGTAGCGTACAGGGGAATATGTGGGTGTAGCTTACAGGGGAATATGTGGGTGTAGCGTACAGGGGAATATTTGGGTGTAGCTTACAGGGGAATATTTGGGTGTAGCGTACAGGGGAATATTTGGGTGTAGCTTACAGGGGAATATTTGGGTGTAGCGTACAGGGGAATATGTGGGTGTAGCTTACAGGGGAATATTTGGGTGTAGCGTACAGGGGAATATGTGGGTGTAGCTTACAGGGGAATATGTGGGTGTAGCGTACAGGGGAATATTTGGGTGTAGTTTACAGAATATTTGGGTGTAGCTTACAGAATATTTGGGTGTAGCTTACAGAATATTTGGGTGTAGCTTACAGAATATTTGGGTGTAGCTTACAGAATATTTGGGTGTAGCTTACAGAATATTTGGGTGTAGCTTACAGAATATTTGGGTGTAGCTTACAGAATAGTCTGTGGACTAAAGATTTTCACCAGAAAGACTTTAAGGCGTTTTATTCTGCTTCTTTCATTATTTTGTGATTCAATCCTGTTTTTTTTCTCTTTTTAATAAGCAACAAAAGACAATATATGTGGATGAAAATTGAGTTTCTTTGGAGTCAGCAAAGCCAGCAGTGAAGCACAAAAACGCCAATAATTTTCATTTGAACCCTGATTCTCTGGGCATTTTCAATCAATTTCCAAGTCCCACCGGCTGCAGATAAAAACATTTGAGCCAATCCAGGACTCCTCATTCATTTTAATGAGTTCCTTAAATGATACTCTGTGAGCATCTGTCCCTCAGACACCTTGTGTGGCACCACTTTCAGTATCTGCAATATTGGAAAAAAATCCCCCTTTTTTTTAGCTTTTCTGCAATATTTATGTTTTAAGATGTTTTAGCTGCAAGTTTCCATGTTTCTATTATACACATAAACTCCTAATCTTAATTTCTGAGGTGTTCAGTTCAGATCTTTAGTGGTTATGAAACATTTTTCCAGAGGGAAATTTAAAGATGACATGCTTTTTTTAGCCTTTAGGCACAATAAATGTTTCCCAAACTGTTGGAATTAGATTACAAAAACACTGTTATTTCCCAATAAAAACATAAAAAAAGCAATACCAATAGAGTTTATACATTTTTACACATCAACGGTGGGACCAGGACCAATAAAGCGTGTGTTTTGGGGGCTTTCAGTGTCCCCGGTTACATAGTTTTAGCATTTCTCGGATTATAGTTTTAGTTCAGAAATGACAGTAAACCCGTGTTCTGTACAGCACAAAATGCTGCATATCAGCATTATAAGTGCAGACTCTCTGGCATCAGCAGCAGTCCTCCACGTCCCGACAACCTGGACTGTAAAATACTTTTATAGGTGTATTCTGTGGGCTCTTTGAAGTTTTATGCTGTTTTCACACACGGCATTGATATAATGTACAAGGGTCCAACCAACGACAAACACACACTAGCTTTATTCAGCATTTCACACCAGATACAGCAGCCGCTGAGTGCTTGTTGATGTTTGCTTGGAGAGAAGAAAACTAGCTGCCTCTCAACATGTGAATTATTCACGAGTGTTGAAGCCAGCAACAAAAAAGCACACATTGTGGTGCATGTGAGATGTGAAATTTACATTTAAGCTTCATTATGGACTCTTCCTTGGACCTGTCCAGATTGCAGCTGGGAGCCCTGAAGAGGTGAGGTGGGTATGATAAATGACCTTTAAACAAGAAATGAGAAAAGAGACTTGGGACTCTGGTAAGGGTGCAACGATTAGTCGACGTTGTCGACAAAAATCGATAACATAATTAGTCGCCGACGTATTTAATTGTCGATAATTGTCGGTTACGTCATCACACGTCTTTTTCACGCTGTCGAGCTGAACATCATTTTTCATACGGAGTGAGTCATCGCACTTCCTACCTATCTCTGATTAGAGACGCATGCGCATTACGGTAAATAATAGCAGGAGATGACCTGTAGAAACAGTGAAATGGCTGCGGCTGAATTATCGTCCTCTCTTCTAAAGGTGTCCAGGGTCTGGGAACATTTCACCCTCAACACCGAGAAAAAAAAGATTACCTGCAAGTTTTGTAAAGCCGACCTCACGCAGACTCACCATGGTAAGATGTTTAGCTTGTTAGCGTAGCCTGCTAGCTATAAATAAGCGGAGTTGTCTTGGATTTTAACATTAAAGTGCAACATTAAAATTGTATCATTCAGCTTCAGTCCAAAGTTACAACCAGGCTGTATTCTTTTTACTTTTTGGTATTAATTTGACTGTTGATGCATTACAGCCGCTCTCTTCTTAGCATTTTCAGTTAATGTTAAAAGTCAAGATGAAATATGGCTTGAATGTATCCTTTTTCAGTTTTGGATTGTTTTAATTAATAATTACCCGATTAGTCGATTAATCGTTTATAATCGATGACTATAATCGTTAGTTTCAGCCCGAGACTCTGGGACTGACTGAAGGACTGTCCCTGTAGACCAATCAGAGCTCAGCATGGATCTGTTGACCTGTCAGAAACACTTGAGGAGGTGGCAGGTCTGAACTTTAGCCTCTAAGTCCTCGTTTTTAAACAACCAACCAAGCAAAAACTATTAAATGTGTTGTAGTGGAGCCTCCTGAGCCCTTGCAGTGATTCCCACGGCAGCATCGTACCCATTTACTGCAGAACGATCCGAGGAACACCACTGGCACAGTTTGATCTTCCCTTGGACACAGAAATGTCTCCTTATTCTCTGAATCTTTGGTGTTGTTGTGTAGATGATGGAATATTAAAAATGTTCATGCTGAGGAACATCATCTTTGGACTGAACTGAACCTCCTGGATGCTGGGTGAGTTGTTCCGTCCATCTCTTCAGTCTGGTGTGTGCCCATCCTGCAGGCTTCTGCTGTACAGCATGTAACTGTAACAGCTGTCTGCCCCCTCCAGCTAACAGTCCTCCATACAATGAGCACAATATGAATGAACGCAGCCTTGGTTTCCACGGATGTGTCCTGCCTCACAACTTTGTGCCAAACTGGCACAGAATCATTGATAATTAGAAATAAAACATATTTTCCTCAGTGCCAGAGTGGAAATAATGCAACAGAACATCTGCAGGGCACAACATCTGAGAGTCTGAGAGATTATCGGTACATAAAGGCTGGATAAACATGACCTTTGACCCTTCAGGCAGCACTGCAGGCTAAACCGTCATGTCTGGGTGATCAATGCAGCCAAATGGGCTTGGGAGGACCTGGGGAAACAATTCAGACTGAACACAATCCGCTGCTGCTCTCAGAAGTGAAACCATAAACTATATTACACAAGACCTGCTGACCTGTTGTGGAATTATAGAATAACCAAAGCAGGTTACTCACCATGTGACGCTCATCGGTCCAAAGATCAGACCCTGAAGCAGCAGTTAAACAGGAAATCCTTTTTATGAGCCACAAACTCCCCCAAATCCACTTTGTTGGCCTCAAAATTGGATTAATTTATCCCAAGAACATTTGGAAAGGCCAAACAGAAGTATGATTATTTAATTTCATTCCTGTCATGGGTGCAAAGAGTCAACAGGAAGTCAGCCAGCGGCAGCCTCAGCTGTCTGGAGGAGAAGCTCCAGGTGTCGCAGCGAGGCGATGGATGGAGCTCAAGGTGCTCAGTGAGGCGTCACAGGGCTGATTTCTGCTCAATAAATGACGAGCTTCTTATAATCTGTATCCTGCTCATAGTCGCTGGGACACATTCATGAATCTTACCATCTTCTTGTCATCTCTGTGGACAATGAATCATGACACTTCCTACAGGTGGGATGATGGATCTGTACATAACCGGGAGAATGCTTCAAAACGGGTGTGTGGTGGTGATTCAGTAAGGAACAGCCCGGTAAAACACAGCTTATTATGCACAAATATGCTGTGTTTAAAGCGTGCACGTGGGCGTGCACGTGGAGTCTGACCTTGCCTCCGCGGTGGAGGGCAGCAGCACAGGTGCCTGATGTGATGGATGGGATCCCGGCACCAGAACGCCTACAGATTAGCCAGACTTTTGGATGAAATGTCCGCAGAGATGAATGAACCGCTTCAGTCATCTGTCACATCAAAGAAGAAAAAGTCCTGCGAGGGACCAGAGAACAAGTCCCAAAAGGTGAGAGCAACAGAAGCAGAACCACATCAAAGTATCTGACGTATTACCCTCCAACAATGGGACGTTTTCATGATGTTCTCACTGCTTTTTTCCCTTTATGGTCCATAGAACCTATGGGTGATGAATCTCCTCTCTGATAAACTTTAATGGGCCTTATCTTGGTTAAAGTGGCAGCTGTAAATGTTTGAAAATAATAAATCTTAATTTTTTTATTAACCTTTATTTATAAAATTATTTATAAATATTTGGGTATATAATTTATATTATTTTATGAATTATTATTTGTAAAATCTCATTGAGACTCAGGGTCTCATTTGCAAGAGAAACCTGTTTTAGGGAGGCAGCAAAACACAAAGTTACAGATTAACTGAACGTACAAGAGACAAAAACAGGAGCATATGATAATTAATAATAATAAAATTAAAGAAAAAAGGAACTAGTTAAGTACAGAACATGTGCAGACCCCCACTGACTGTCTTCCTACAAGTCATTTCAAGTCCTCTAGTGAAATAAAAGTGGAAAAAATCTGTCTGAATTAAAAAGATTCACAGAAAATAAGTGTAAAAATGGGTATGGAAACATAATTATACAAAATATGAGTATACAAAAGCACATTTGATGTAAAAATGTATCATAAATATGCAAACATTTGCTCACTTCTTCAGAGTGAGGAGGCGATATGAACCAAAGCGAAAAAGGGTGAGAAGCAGCATGATTTCCTCTCTGGGTGTCCACCCAAAGTCCAGCTTTGGTGCAGACTTTACGTAAAAGATGGCCTTCAGCCTCTGGTTTAATACCTGCTTTATGGATATATTTATAGATATCTGCCTGCTTTTTAGCATCGAATGTAATGAGCAACACTCCGACTGAGCCGATGGAAACTTTGTTTTAGTTCTGATGAGGCTGTAATTCAGAAATAAACCCAATTTCACGGCAGAATAGCTCCGTTTGTCCACAGCACAATAAAGGATCATACAGTTTTATTAGGACTACTTCTTCCCTTTTATCGATATGTTAGGACTTACAGGCTCAACATCTGGCTGCTTCTCTGTGTGAGGATGTCCAAACATCTGTGTGGATCTGTTTGCTGAAGAGGAGGAAGTTAGGAGATCGCTTTGGTTATGGTCAGGAATTACAGGCTTCCATCTTTTATGATAAGGCATGAGTTTCATGTCATGTGGACAGATGTTAAACTGAAGCCTCCTGATTCTAGGATGTGGGACGGTTTCCACCCTTTAAGATGGATTATGATGCTGTTATTGAAGATGGAACCAGTTAAGGTTTTCTCACCTGAATCTGGGAAATATCCATCCATCATCCATCCATCCATCCATCCATCCATCTGTCATCCATCATCTGTCATCCATCCATCCATCCATCTGTCATCCATCCATCCATCTGTCAACCATCCATCCATCTGTTATCCATCCATCATCCATCCATCCATCCATCCGCCATCCCTCCATCCATCCATCCCTCCATCCATCCATCCGTCAACCATCCCTCCATCCATCCATCTGTCATCCATCCATCCATCCATCTGTCATCCATCCATCATCCATCCATCCATCTGTCATCCATCCATCTGTCATCCATCTGTCATCCATCCATCTGTCATCCATCCATCTGTCATCCATCTGTCATCCATCATCAATCCATCCATCCATCCGTCAACCATCCCTCCATCATCCATCCATCCATCTTTCAACCATCCATCCATCCATCCCTCCATCATCCATCCATCCATCTTTCAACCATCCATCCATCCCTCCATCATCCATCCATCCATCCATCCATCTTTCATCCATCCATCCATCCATCATCCATCCATCCATCCATCCGTCATCCATCCCTCCATCATCCATCCATCCATCCATCATCCATCCCTCCATCATCCATCCATCCATCCATCCATCCGTCATCCAACCATCCACCCATTCATCCATCTATCCATCTGTCATCCATCTGTCATCCATCAATCATCTGTCATCCATCCATCCATCCATCCATCCATCCATCCATCCATCTGTCATCCATCTATCATCTGTCATCCATCCAACCATCCACCCATCCATCCATCCATCCATCCATCCATCCATCCATCCATCTGTCATCCATCCATCATCCATCCATCCATCCATCCATCCATCCATCCATCCATCCATCCATCCATCTGTCATCCATCCATCATCCATCCATCATCCATCATCCATCCATCCATCCATCCATCCATCCATCCATCATCTGTCATCCATCTATCCATCTGTCATCCATCCTCTATACCCACTGAATCCACTTCAGGTGGGGGGGCTGGAGCCTCTCCCAGCTGTCACTGGGCGAGAGGCGAGGTGACCGTTGTGAGTCTCCGTTATGTGGCCCCGTGGTGGACTGGCTACTCGTGCATGTTTCTGGATGGTGGGAGGAAGCTGGAGAAAACCCAGTAAACATTGTGGGGTATCTGGGGGTAGAATCTTTTTATGGTGGGTTGAAGAAGTTGTTGGTTAAACATTGGATGTGTTATTTAGTCTTTTTCCTGTTCCTACTTCTTCTTTCTTTGAACACAGCGGTCCTGTGAGTCCATCGATGAACAACTTGCTGAGAACCTTTCTTTGCTAACGGGGTTGGTTGCATTTGAGGGTGCCTTCTAGTGAACATTTACCTTTGTAATACTGCTACTGAATGCCAGCATGGGCAGTAAAACCTCATCTTGTGTATCATCCTTTCACACTTTGTCAAATAGATCCAGACGAATATTCTTTACAAGTACGTTGCTGTGAATCTAAGCTGCGCTGGGAGTGAATCTGATGGAAACTGAGCGCACCATCCCTCCATCATCCATCCATCCATCCGTCAACCATCCATTCATCCACCATCCCTCCATCCATCATCCATCCATCCGTCAACCATCCATCCATCCACCATCCCTCCATCCATCATCCATCCATCCGTCATCCATCTTTCAACCATCCATCCATCCATCCCTCCATCTATCCATCCATCTTTCAACCATCCATCCATCCGTCATCCATCCATCCGTCAACCATCCATCCATCCATCCATCCATCCATCCATCCATCCATCCATCCATACGTCATCCATCCATCCGTCAACCATCCATCCATCCATCCATCCATCCATCATCCATCCATCCGTCATCCATCCCTCCATCCATCATCCATCCATCTTTCAACCATCCATCCATCCATCCATCCATCCATCATCTGTCATCCATCCATCATCCATCCCTCCATCCGTCATCCATCCCTCCATCTTTCAACCATCCATCCATCCATCCATCCATCCATCCATCCATCATCCATCATCCATCCATCCATCCATCCATCCATCCATCCATCCATCCATCCATCCGTCATCCATCCCTCCATCTTTCAACCATCCATCCATCCATCCATCCATCCATCATCTGTCATCCATCCATCCATCCATCCATCCATCCATCCATCCATCCATCCATCCATCCATCATCCATCATCCATCCATCCAGCTGTGAATCTAAGCTGCGCTGGGAGTGAATCTGATGGAAACTGAGCGCACCGCACCCCTGATTAATCAGAAACTGTTCTGTGGCGGCGGCGCTGCTGTAAAAGATGCGAGCTGTGTGGCGTGCAGCTGTGAGCACGGAGGAATGAGCACAAACTGCAGCAGACACACTTGGGACATCTGTCATTCAGATGAGGACAGATGTAGGTCACTGTTCCTTGTGTCTCTGCTGCGCTGAGCCTGATTAAAACAGCAACCTAAGACTTAAGAACTCTGCCCGTCACTGCCAAGCATTTGATTTTTATTTTACTCTTGAGAAGAGTGCGTGAGCCGATGTCCTTCGTCATAGAAAACTCTGGCTCCCACTTCCAACCATCAGAGATTGGATTACCAGGCTGTCAATCAGCCACTGATGCAGGCCCACCATGAAACGTCCCCAAACAGATGGCCAGCCACCGCCACACGTGTGCACCCCCACCCCCCCCTGCAAAAAAACCTAAGCTCCTTAGAATTTTTTTCCATGCTTATCACTAATTTGGGTCTTTTCATCAAAGCAATCAGTCATACTTCTGCACAAATGATGACGTTCATCGTGCTTTTTTAAAACCATAAATCAATAACAACCATTCCTGTAATTTTACAGCAGCCATCGACCACGTGACAAATAAGAAAAGTGTTGAAATGAGCCCGTAAAGCTGCGTCCTTGCTTAAGACAATAGCCTTCCAGGGGGCTGAGCGTATTTTGGGGCAGGGTGGCGACCCCCGACGTCCGGGCCTGGCAGGCAGCGGAGGAGGAGGCTGAGCCAGAGCAGGTGTCTCTGCTGACATCTGCTTCAGTTCACTGGGGAAACACAAGCACCCTGCAGCCACAGCACTGACAATGCCATTGACGTCCCCGGCTCCAGATAAAAGGTAGACCATTTCCACTTCTTCTTACGGCTCAGGACCGATCAGACTCAGGGAAAAGGGCTCTTCTCCTGCTCAGGTGTTGGTTAAGCTTTGCTGTGTGGGACTTTTTAAAGGCAGATTTTCCTCTTTCTTCCCTTTGGTGTAACTTTGATAACTGATGACGGTTACAGGAGCTTGATGCTTTTCTCCCGTTACTTTTTACACTCTTCCGTCTCATATTTGCCTTTCACTGCAGCAGCTTAATCTGTGAGGGAAGAAATAAGGTTTTAATGTCAGAGCATTAAGAAGATTCGACCCAGATCTCCTGCAGACATTAAAGAAAGAAATGCTCGGTGTCATGCAATATTGATGCTGTCATGTTTACTCATCAACCCACTTTCCTCATGAATCTAATCAGGCTGACAAAACCCTCAAGGCTGTAGATTCAGACTGTATTGATCCGATCTGTTTGAGTTCCACTGACCCGGCTGCATTTTAACGATACTGCAGTTCAAGGTTCTGTGGACCACTTCACTCTTCTTTGACCCACTAAGCAGATGCAACCCTTTCTTCCTATGTGACTTTTCTTTATAACTCGAGCTTTCCAAGGCGTTACTCGGGCTGTGCATTGATCTTTCTGTGGGCTCCTCAAACAAAGAATTACGATAAGATGACAAGATGACGCTTGGATGATCTGTCGCTGGGATAGATTTACACCGAACATTGGTTTGGTTGGTGTGGGGGGGGGCAGGAGCACCTGATCAAAATTCTGAGCATGCTCTGGAGTGGCGGTGGAACCCAGTCCATATGTGTCTGGTAAACAAAAGAAGCCGCATCACTCTAAACTCTGATCTCTGCTGCTTCAGGTTCATATCCAGACTCATGGAATGGGCCCTGATAGGAAACGTATTGATCAGACCGGTCTGTGTTCTTATCGTTCCGCTGGTTAGCTCTGATTTTATTCTGCT
The DNA here is from genome assembly GCF_036924035.1 of Leuresthes tenuis. NCBI lineage: Eukaryota > Metazoa > Chordata > Actinopteri > Atheriniformes > Atherinopsidae > Leuresthes > Leuresthes tenuis. Next base: position 1,953,957 of record NW_027325360.1, on the reverse strand, counting down.
CACATCTTGGGTCTTTCCAGACAACAGAGTGCCGCTGCTTATCTCTGAGCAGCCAACAAGCGGCTGGAAGAACCAAAATGTCAGGAGGTGAAATTGATCTTGGGATCTGGGCGACTTTGTGTGCCGAGCTCTGTCTGCAGAGCGTAGCGGCAGCAGGGCGTGTGCTGGGCAAACCCAGGGGCTTATAGCCAGGGTTTGTTGTCTGGAAGTTTTCTTTTTCTTGGAATACCTGAGGGGGAGAGGAAAGGTGAACTTTATCTCTATGCTGTTTCATATAAAGACGGTAGTTTGCTCAGTGTGTGAACACTGCTATAAAGATGAAAGCCGTGACTGTTTGATACTGATCTTCGATGTTTTCCTAATTTTTCAAACAAGTTAAAGTCTTTGAATGCATGAAATAAAGTGTCTTTCTAAATTAAGCTAAAATGACTGTTACAGGTCAGTAATTTCACGATGATGTCACGATTCAAGTGACTTTGTTGAATGTTTCTTGAAACTTTAGCTCGCAGCACTTATGTTTATGTTTACGTTTCTGTTTATGCATTTAGCAGACGCTTTTATCCAAAGCGACTTACAGGTAGGGGAAGGGGGTCTTGCCTAAGGACCCCTACTGGAGGCAGTACCTTTCATGCTGGGGATTTGAACTCAGGTCTCCCACATGGAAGGTGGCACTATCCAGTGCTACACTTAGCTGGTGCTTTGAGTTTTGCTGCCACTTGGAGGCAGAAATGTGTGAAACAATCTCGGCTGTGGGTTGCTCTTGGTTGTGTTTCTGCTGTTGATGGTCCTTTAGCTTTGGATAAGACAGAAGTCTTAGTGGGCAGTGATTTGCTTTGTGATGGAGTGGTTGTCCAGTGAAGCTGTTCTTTCTGCTTTTATCCTTGTTGGTGCTTTGTTTTCTTTGTAGTGAAATCTGATCTTGTCGCCCCTCCTGGCTCGAGCAAATGTTCAACCAATTGGCTCTTGACCTTTGTGTAGCATCACCTCTGAGGGCAGTGCATTGTTAGCTTTTTGGAGGACTGCCCTCATGTCCATCTGCATTGGCTGAGCATCTGAAATCCCTCAGACAGTGAGGTGTGGGAGCCATGTGGTACAATATCTCTGTGCTGGCATGGATGAGCCCTGAGTGTGACCTAATGTGTCAATGCAAGAGGCAAGCGTGGACTGTAAGGATGCATAACAGTAAAAGGACTCTCTGTAGAGACTCTCATTTTAAAATCAATCCAGCTGAGCTATGGTTGCAGCTCGATCATTTAACTGGACCATGATCCATATCAGAGTTTACATAAGGAGCACAATCGAGTTATTGACTAAAGTATGTCAGACACGCTGTGGATTGTGGAAACAAGATATTCAATAGTTGTAGCTGAATTCTCTGCACAGACGTGGTCTTCAGCTACTGAAAGTGAGGTTTCAGAATCACAGAGTTAATATGGCAGAAAATGCTTTAAGTCACAGTTCGCATGTAGTTTTAACAGGTTGGTTTTTGTTTAACCGTCTGAAAAAGAAATGGAAAAATATGCAAATGGCAGCAGTTTTATTGGGAATTCAGCTTCATCAATACACACTTTTAACAAAAAGATGTAACGCTGGAGCATGTGTGAGGCAGCCATGTTTTAGCTGTGTAATCATGCAGGAGCGAGTCTGCATTTCTGGGTGAGTCAGTACGGTTCGAGCGCTTTGGTTTTGTATGATTTTGGTCAAACTATCGCTTTTACGTGCATTTTAGAAGATAGAAATATGATTATCTTAGAAAACAACAGGGTGTATGTGTGGAAAATCTATTTTTGGATCACTATAGTACCACGATGTTGTGGTTTAATGAGAAATCTTCTGCATACGTTTTAAATCCAGCAACACCATTAACATTTCTAACATCTGGGGTTCCAGATGCTGCGACTCTCAAGAACACTCAGGGAGCTGCAGTATTTTCACATTTACCCCCTTAAATACATTAATGTGTGTGATGAAAGACCATGAGTGTGGGTGGGTCTGTTGTATCTATTACAATTACCTGCTCATATCTATCAGCTAATGGCAGTAAGACACATAAATCAGCAGCAGATTCATCAGTTTCTCACAGTGTTAAGTCTCACAGTTGAACAGTTTTCAGTTTATAGTGGATTAATCTTTGCAAGCCTTTCAGTTGGATGTAAATGTTCTATTTTACCTGGCTCGGCTGCACGTTTTAGGACGGGATTCTGAGAGTAGCTTAAGGTTTGGAGCAGTTTCCAGGCCTTTGGTGCATGAATTTAAAAAAGGGGGGACTTATGGAGGCGGATCCTCAAGCTCGCAGTCTTATTTGTGCAGACTGGGGTCCCTGCAGCCTAAAGTCAGTGCTGATCTGGCATCAGCCTGTCTGGGGACAGGATTAAGGGTGAGGGTGGAGGTGAGAACTTGCAGATAGAACAGCAGCCACTGACTGAGACAAACATGCAAACAAGCGCATTATCTACAGGACTAATTTAGTTAACATTGCTGAACACATGTCCACCGTGGATGGATCTGCTGCTTAATCCCCTCAGTGCAGATCTTAGAATATGTGATTATTGGAAGTACATGAAATATAAAAGACAATCACTGTATTTAACTGATGTCTTCAACCTTTTAGGGTTCATACTCTCTGCTACGCCTCTATTTCTTCAGCAGATTTTCTTTTATTATGATGATATTAATGTACAAAGTAGCGACATTTTCGTCATTATCGTTTTGTTGTGACAAAAAAATCCAGATTTTCTTTAATCCTGTTTATGTGAAATCCAAATGAGATGAGATATTGTGTAGTTATATTGGATATTGAGTGTGTACACACCTTATCCCACTGAGGGCTGGAGTTCACAGTCTTTGTTAGTCGACTTTCTGTTTTGACACCCAGTATATCTGTTGGTAACGAATTAACTGTAATAAATCGATGTTCTGCAATGATAAGCATCAAAGCATCGAAGCCTCCAGGCTTTGAAGAGATAATATTGAAAACACAGAGCAGGTACACAAAGAAAGGCTGGAATGCTTTTGACCGCTGAGAGTGCAAAGACAATCTGGCAAATAAGTGATGCTCAGCAGGAGGTGCTGATACTGAGTTAGTGACCGGCTGAGAGAGGACAGCTAATGCAGAAAACAGGTGAGGAGCAGCGAAACAAAAGCTGGAAGTAAAACAGAATAAAAGCAGAGCTTTACAAAGAGGATGAGACCGTCCTCTGAGATGTACGTCCCCATGGGACGTTTTTTTCTTTACGTCGTGGTTACCTGTAACCAAGGCAACCAGTAAAATGGGTCGTGTTATGAGACAAAATGATTGTTTTCTAACCATGACCAACTATTGCTGTCGACTAACCAGATCAGGCCGAAGTCCTGTTCAGAAAATACCAACAAATCTCTGAAAATGAGTGATGTTGGCTGCCAGCCTGGTGTTTGGACCCCTACAGGATCAGGTATCTCACCCTCCCAAAATACTGCCATGGCCTTCACATCGTGGCTGGAACCTTGACCCCGAGTAACCCCACCCCTGTGGGTGTGTGTCAACAAATACTTTACTGTAGCTCATGTCCAAGGAATCTACAAAGTGAAGTTTGAAGTCAAAGTGTTTGTCAAGTCTTTGAACGGATGAAAACAACAGGACTGATGACAGGGGAAGGTTAAATGGGGGGGGGCGCCACTGGCAAAGCCTGTTTGAGGATGGAGGAGGAGGGTAATGTGTGCATGCAAACACACACATGCATGCACGCTTCAAGCTAGCAGATATGCAGGAGATTTAGCTTCCTTTTGAATATGTAATGAGTTTAAAATGCGTGATGAGCTGGTGGTTGATTCCTGGCAAAGAAGCCGTGATTCACGCAGCACTTTCAGGATTATCTGCGACTAAAGATAACGCCACGAACAAAGCTGTGGAAAGCACTGTGGGCTGAGGAAGCCCTCACTGCTCAGCTAAGCTAACCCTATGCAGTTCATCCGATTGGAGAATTCCCTCCACAGTACCTTTGCATGCCTGCAGGCTGGGCTCCACATTAGCCAACATGGTTTCTTAGAGTGAGACTGTGAGCGTGGGCCATTACTTCTGAAAGTTTTGCTTTCCATTAATTCAGCTTTGATCTACCCAGAAAGAATCGAAGAACAAATGTACTGCAGAGGACACAGTATGCTGGCTTTCTAATATGATAAAAAACCTGCATTTCCACAATGAAATGATCCCGGATCATCCCATTATTAGGTGTTAATAAGACTCTACCAGCACTTATTATGACTAAACTTATGGGTTAAACCTCTGCAGTACACATTTCCTAATTAGACTGCTTTAAAAAACCTTGCAGACAAGTAAAAATGCTGTGATATCAAAGTTAATCACCAAATGATAAGTCATACACTTGCAAGGCACAAAAAGTTAGATGCATTAACATATTTGAAAATTGTAAGGCAACACATTATTTCTGAATTCATCCAATGTGGCAGGACTGGTTAAAACTGAGTAAAAAATGAGAAATAAAAGCTACAAACTATTAGATTAATCACCAGTAGTTCATGGTCGCTAATGTTTGCCCATTTTTGCCAATATCAGGAGAGATATATCCCTATAAGAGTCTTTGCAGGGTATCCTCTGCTTGTGTTACTGTAGCTTTGTTCAGCTTTACCATGTAACAGCAGCAACACTTTCTCTGTAAAACTCATGGAGTTAAAACAAATAGATAATTATGTAACAGAAGAGTCATGAAAGTATTAATCTGAAATGGTAAGAGCTTATAATCATATGCAGTGGGATCCAATGGTAGGATTAACTACTAGCTGCTGCATGGGTGCATTTGATGCTGTGATTAACACTCTGCATCAGTTTGGTTTCTTATTTTCAGAGGATATCTATAGTTTTTTTCTGTGGCTACAGAGGAATCTCTTACAGGCTTTCTTCATCTCGGCATCAAAAAAGTTTTGCAGGTCTGTGCTGCAGCTCATGTGGCGACCAGAGCAGGACAGACAGAAGTCCTGGAGTGAAACCTTAGCTGATCGTCATTCTACTGACATAAGACAGGGAATTACTTTGAGGTTTGGGGGCTTTGTCGACTGGTTGAATTACCAGGGGATGTGCAGCCGCTCCGTGGTCCCAGCATGTAGCTAACAAGCATGTAGCTAACAAGCATGTAGCTAACCAGCATGTTGCTAACAAACATGCAACTAACAAACATGTAGCTAACAAGATTGTCGCTAACAAACATGTAGCTAACAAACATGCAGCTAACAAGCATATAGCTAACAAGTGTGCAGCTAACAAACATGTAGCTAACAAGCATGTTGCTAACAAGCATGCAACTAACAAACATGTAGCTAACAAACATGCAGCTAACAAGCATGTCGCTAATAAAACATGTGGCTAACAAGCATGCAGCTAACAAGCATGTTGCTAATAAAACATGTGGCTAACAAGCATGCAGCTAACAAGCATGTAGCTAACCAACATGTAGCTAACCAGCATGTCGCTAACCAACATGTAGCTAACAAGCATGCAGCTAACAAGCATGTAGCTAACAAGCATGTCGCTAACAAACATGTAGCTAACAAGCATGCAGCTAACAAGCATGTAACTAACAAGCATGTAGCTAACAAACATGTAGCTAACAAGCATGCAGCTAACAAGCATGTAGCTAACAAACATGTAGCTAACAAGCGTGCAACTAACAAGCGTGTAGCTAACAAGCATGCAGCTAACAAACATGTAGCTAACAAGCATGCAGCTAACAAGCATGCAGCTAACAAGCATATAGCTAACAAACATGTAGCTAACAAGCGTGCAACTAACAAGCGTGTAGCTAACAAGCATGCAGCTAACAAACATGTAGCTAACAAGCATGCAGCTAACAAGCATCTAGCTAACAAACATGTAGCTAACAAGCGTGCAACTAACAAGCGAGTAGCTAACAAGCATGTAGCTAACAAGCATGTAGCTAACAAACATGTAGCTAACAAGCATGTAGCTAACAAGCGTGCAGCTAACAAGCATGTAGCTAACAAGCATCTAGCTAACAAACATGTAGCTAACAAGCGTGCAACTAACAAGCGAGTAGCTAACAAGGATCTAGCTAACAAGCATGTAGCTAACAAGCATGTAGCTAACAAACATGTAGCTAACAAGCATGTAGCTAACAAGCATGCAGCTAACAAGCATGCAGCTAACAAACATGCAGCTAACAAGTATGTAGCTAACAAACGTGCAGCTAACAAGCATGCAGCTAACAAAATACATGATACAAGAAGCTGAAAATGTTAATTAGTTTACAGAATTCGGTGGTACACTGTGATGGGAAACTGTTTTTCTCCATCTTTGCTCTTTTCAAAGCCACTATTGACATAAATAGTAATTTAGTTACACATGGTTGTGTAGATATTTCGCTTTGGAAACATGTGAGTCCACATGGACACACGGACAGTGTTTCAGAAGAACAACAACAGATTAACTGTTCCTTCTTCAGGAGCATTCTTTCATTACACCGGCTTCGCACTTCTTACCACAGCCATTCTGAAAGTTTAATGACTTTCAGGTCCAGTCTCTCATTTTAATGCCAAGCCTTCACGGTGTAAGATGATCACTGCAGATGTGGTTAAGAGTCCCACTGTTTAATTCAAGAGTGACCTTATGACTGGCAATTCAGCACTACTTTTCAGAGCCACTGTGACCTTAAGTCCAAGTCAGGTCTGCAGTTTGTGAAGAATTTCAAGTGAAAAGAATGCTTCTCCATCAGCATGTTAAAGACTTCTGGCTTCAGATGAGACACTTCACACTTTTCCAGGTACATCTTTATGATCTTTATGAGATGACCATCCTTGCTGCCCATATTGGGCTTGATTCCACACTCAACCAACATTAAAATAGTGGGGCCCCACTTGGTCTCAAAACCTGCAAACACACCACAAAGAACACGTCCAGCAGCGTTTCCTAATTACCACACTGCTGTCATTTTGCAGTTCGAGGACATAGCGAGAGAGAGGACTCTGTGGCGTTGGCAGTGCTTGACTTGCTGGCTGTGGAAGAAGGTGGGAAGAGAGATGAAAAATAATAAATAAAAATAGTTGGAATCATGGAATCTCCGGCTTTGCTGAACAGCCATTGCAGGGATTTCTCTCTCTGGGAAACCGGTCTCAACATGCCAAATTGGCTTAAAAAAAAGGCTTGACATGGCCTAATCACGCAATGATTTACTGAAAAGTCAAGATTGGCAGATGTTCCCAGGTTTTCCAGATGTTTCCAGTGGACAATTGTAGGCTCAGTGTATGAGGGTCTGTACACAGAAATAAAATGAAGGTTGTTCTATTTCACCACTTGGTTTTACATCCTTTAACAACATCTCCAGCGACATGTGGGGGGGGGGTTTAAACACACTCAGAGCCTCATTTTGCTTCCAGCGTACTGCTGGACTTGAACAACACAGTGGTCTGGATAGAAGACCGATGATCTCACCCAGCTTGTCAGAAGTGGCCTGAAACAAACAGATGAAGTGATTTCCTTTTGTATTTCAAATCCTCAGCAGAGCCTTTCTCCAAACAGAGAGGAGCCAGGCTCGGACGAGATGTGTGACACATAACGGTTAACCGTTTCAGTGCTTCCTGGTGACTTAGCTGGCAGAAACCCCTCTGCTCATCTGGCCCCTGGCGTTTCTCTTGGCAGAGCCACAGACCTGCCGTGGGGGGAGGCTTCAACTTGCTACAGTCAAGTGCTGCTGGCAAATGGGGAAAGGAGGAAATGAAAAAGCACCTTGCGCTACACTTCTTTCTCAGGCTCCCGTTTCCATGGGCACCAGCTCTCCGGGGAGGGCTGGTGTCACATTGTAACAGGTATCTTCACCTCGCCAGGGTGTGACCTCCTCTGAGCTCAATTACATCTTTTTTTTCCACCTCTCAGCTGAAATTTTCCAACCTGAAGACTTGTGTAATTTGTCGGTTTTCCTCCTGGTCTTGTGCTTATGAGAGGACTGATTCTGTTTGAGACCTCCATTTTTTTTCCTACCCCCTCTACTCTCTAGGAGATTCCGGCAGTGTGCCACCAGATCATCTGCCAGCAGAGCTGTCCCGCTGCCAAGTCCTTTTCATTCAGACAGAACAAACGCTGGCATTATTTAGGCTGCCATCTCTCAAGAATGGAAGTCCTATCGCTCTGCCAGGCCGCTTGGGCACACACGTACCACTAAATATGTTTACTGTTCATATTAGAGGATATATCTTTTCAGCAGAGTCCATTTCAGGCACAGCTTTCCTGAGCAAATCCAAAGGCATGTGCCAGACAGCATGCCAGGGGACGACTCCCAGAGCTTAAACCCCAGCAGCATGAATCTGCTGATTTATTTGACAGCGATGAGCCTGAGTGATACAGGACCAGGGTACTACTGTGAAGTGTTGTACTTTCACCAGTAAACCTCCAGTGAAGCAGAGTCATGTTAACACTCCATACATCGCTGGATAAATGTGTTTACACACTTCGCTTGGCTCTACTTTGCACTCGCTAAGTGGCTGTTAAAACGCAGCCCTTCTCCTCCCCTCCTGCCTGGTTAATGGCCAAGTGATGATGTGCAGAGGGTCAGACGGTGGACTGCCGTGCCAGCGGCCTCCTGCTCAGCGTCGCTCCACCCAATGCTGCCTGGACTCCAAGGTGCAAGCAGGACCTGCTCTGCTCCAAAGGCCAGAATACGACTTAGCCTCAGGACTCGTATTGATCAGGTCGTTATCCTCCTGTGCTGATTTGAATGTGACCGGTTGGGTTTGTAGGATAAGGCTTGTGTATCTTATCAACTAAACTTAATGAGCTCAAAACCTGCTTCCATGAATAGAGAAGTGATCAGACCAGATGCAGAGTGTCTCATTTCCTCAGAAAGTCCTAAATCTGCTGTTAAATCACCTGATATCAGGTCAATCCTCAGCACAAAACAGGGCGCGTATGTGTTGTATATCATGTAGAATAATGAACGTATAATAAAATCTGTCTCTACATACCTGCAGTGTAACATAAGAGCGTTGTTGTAAATTCAATTTACAGCTGCTGTCACACAGAGCTCTTTAAAGCTCATCCAAGCCGATCATTTCCCCGTAACGCATCTCCACTCAGAGCTGAACCACAACTTACAAAGACAGTTATAGGTGTCTGTGTGTAATTTACAGAGACAATATAAGCACCCCGAAAGAATTCTGTGAGTGAAGAGCTCACGTTTTAGGATCTGTCGAAGTCTTAAAACAGATTTAACTCAGGAGATCCAGCATCTGCAGTATATCACAGTGGAAAAGTGTCACTTTGCTGTCATCATATGTACATCCTCACAAATAAACGCTTCATGCTGATCCTGAAACATGCAGCCGTGCAAGGGTCTGGTTTCTTGGTACAACAGTTGATAAAGTTTAGAGCAAAATGAGTCTGAAAGCTGCAGACACACAGAGGAAGAAAAGGAAACTATCAGATCGTGTTGTTAAGGACTCTGTCCAGGCTTTCCTCCTCCATGGTTTCACCTGTTGGCTACAGCAGTTTTTTCTCACGTGAACGAAAAGTTCAAACTTTCCACTTGGTTCCTCATCCCCTGCTTTTTTGCTGGTGTGATTTGTGGCTGCAGCTGTTATAATTGTCTTTGTTCTCAGAGATTATGTATTCATATTCTGTATTTTACTAAATAACCTCTGTTCCCAGCTGGTACTTTTCCACTCTGCTCATACTGATGACCTCAAAGGGTCCAAGACCTTAGAATGACATAAACAACTGGGTCAGACAGAACATTTCTATTGGAGCAGATAGGTCTGGTACATTAGATCCACGCCTAAAACAGTTTATCACATCCAAAGAACACAAAAAGGACAGCGGCTGGCCTGATCAGGCCACTAAAAACTGGCCAATTATACTCTGAAGTGTGAGTAGAACCTCTGTGAGATAAATATAAATATGAAATGTTTCCGGATATCGAGGCTCGGGCTGAAGGATTTCCTGCTCTGTCCCTCTGAGTCCAGCTGCAATATAATAATATAATAATATAACAAATACTTTGTTTAATAAAGGATTTCTCCAGCTTGTTCTTGGGCTAAAATCGGGCTAACACAGCTGAGGAAGTGCCAATGAACAAAAAGTGCAAACTTTGTTTTGCAAAACGCACCAAAGTGCCCAAAATACTGCGATTATCGCTGTAAGTAAAGTTCCTGGAGTTAAGAAATGATGGAATATCTGGGTTTAAACTGCAGAGAACAGCGTCGGCTGCGATGAAACACGATGAGACCGAGCGTCAGGTCAGCTCTCTGATGTCAGGCAGCTCAGTTTCTTTGCTTATTTTATTTAAAGCGAAACTTATAGTTAAAACTTTAACTGTGCAGGGACGACACCACCCCCCCCCAAACACCTCACCGTGTGAACTGACCTGGAGCTAATTAACCCGATTAGTTGGAACTTTTTTATCCCAAACAAGATGAGCTAATATTTTTCATGCAATTAGAATAGAAATATGTAAGAAATACAACATATTTAGATAAAAAAAAGATTTTTTCTATGAGATTTACAAAGCGTTACCATCTGATTTTACTCTGTTTTTACTCTGTTTTTACTCCTGTTGCTGGAATGCAATTAAACCCTCAGGAGTGTAAAACTGGCTGTTCAATAAACTTAAACCTGCAGCACTTTGATATTTTTAGTGACGCTGCATGTGTGACACAGTGATGCTGCTGGGAGAAAACTGTCCAACCTCAAAGACACGTGTTGTTGTACATGTTCATTATCATCAGACTTTCTGATGATTAAAAAACATCTTTTAGACACTTTTTATTTGTAAATGTTGTAGCATGCACTGTGCTAATTGAAAAATATTATAAAAATGAACTGTGTTTTGTGCTGTTTTTCACCTATTCTTTGCTGTAACTTTACAGATTTATTCACATTGAATCTAAACCGTGATCTTTGCCCGACCTTTTGGAGCCTTTTGGTGGGACATAACTGCCTCTGATTGGTTGGAGATTTAAATCTAAGCTTCATATGAGTCCCTCTGCACAACATCTTGGAGACTTTGTGTTGCTCATAAAAGCAGAAAAGTTGGATTCATCAAGAACATTTAGCTGTGAACATAACTCATTTCTATGAGACATGCTGACGTATCAGTGACCAGAAAAGAACTTCACACCCAAAGCAGTGAGTAAATAGGCATTTTCATTAGATATCTTTATATATAGGACGAAAAAACTGCTAAATCTCAGTCATTTTGAATCTGGTTTCCTGTTCCACAAATTCTCTTCCATAAACTACATGATTCATTCCCACTGAATGCTTTTAACCACCTTTTATGACCTGTAAAAAGGGGGAAAAAAGTCTAATTAAGACCACATTTCAAGCGTTTCAAGAAAAGTTCAAGTTGATCAATAAGTTGTTGGTTGAGTATCATGACAGAAATATAAAATCCAGCTCATAGGAAGCAGCTGGTGGCTCTGATGCTCCAGCAAGGCGCCATAAAAGCGTCACAGAGGACGTCCGTGTCGCCTGATGATGTACTTAGATCCGGGTGTCATTTGTTTTTTTTAACAGACAGGACAGAAAAAAGCTCTCTCCCGCTGACACGTCCTCATGAGTTACCTTTGAAAGATGCTGCTGGGGCGTAAATGTGTCTGAGGGTCGGGACGCGTCCTGATTGGACTTGTTTTCTATTTTCCCCTCCTCGGTTTGATGAAAGACAGCAGAAGCTGACGCGAGGAAACGGGGAAACACACGGTGTGAGATTATATTTCAGCTGCTGGTGATTGCTTACTCCTATAAAAGCTGCCACTATGAGGAGGATTGTTTGAGGCCGGATGCTGGGGGCAGATAAGCCAGTCTGATGGTTATTTGATACAGGAACGCTGGGCGATCCATCTGGACTTGGGCTGACATGTCATCACCGAGGATCGGCCCCCAGAAAAAGCCCATTTACTAAAGTGGTGAGAAGACCCTCAATCAGACTGCGGCTCAGTGCTCATGGCGGCTTCCCCTCACGCTGCTCCAGTTCTACCTGGCATCACTGCAGTTAGAGCCCATCAAACTTCTTCTTTATTCCTCTTTGTTATCATGCAAACAGATTTATATTTAAATTACTTTCTGTAACTCTGTGAAAGTCGAGACTTAAGCCAATATATTTCACAAGTAGGCAGCGTCTGCTGTAAGCTGCGCCCAAAGTGTTTTCCCACAGAAAAGGAGGAAAAAGCGCCGTGCTGCATGTGTAAAAGTCCCGTGGGAGATGTTAGACACATTCTTCAGTTGAGCTGCCTTTTGCAAAAGTGATAAAATTCACGACACGTTTCGCTGAAACTGTTTGACAGTTCGAGTCTGCTGCAGCTAAGACTCTGAATGCTAATAAATGCTTCATGTAACACTGAATTCAAAGGTTAAAAAGTACATTAAGGTCCTGCAACGTAAGCACAACCAGAGTCAGTTCAGGTGACTTAAATAGCACCAATTCACTGCAAAAAGACATTTTTTATAAGCCTAATTCCATACAGATGAATCGTTGCCATCAAAACCAGTCGAGGAACCTTTGGTTCCATACCAGAGTACATCCATCCACCTTTGAACGTGGTCAGTCATCAGTTCTAAAAGGCTTTCGGCCAGCAGCTTATTTTTGATAAGATAACACAGATCGGTGTTCGTTCTGAAGGGAAGCTGGTTAGTGGAGACCTTTAAGCTTAAAGGTGGTGCTCATGACACGGCTTTGAATTAGTGATGAAGCTCTTCTGTGTCCGAGCACAGCGTTATCAACACTTTCTGAGGTTTGGTGCTGGTTCCAGAGGTAAAACAGGGAGTTTAAACTCTGTTTGAAGCTGTGTGCTTATTCAGGGTTATTTTAAAGGGATTCTTTGGAAAGTTAGAATAGATTTAATAGAGTTATTACAGAGTTGAAACAGTTTTTTTCTTCCCAATATTGAAACGTTCACAGAAGATTCAGATTTTTTACCATTTCTGACTGTGAGCTGAGTTTTGTCTCCAGTTTTGTCTCCAGCTGAATCTTTCTGTGGGAAAAATGGACGTATTAAAGGGGATCTGCTTCGTTGTGTAACTTCAGGCTTTGGCCAGCTTTGACCTCCATGTTCTCACTGCTTTCTCCAAGCTGATGGTCTTCGGTTTGTTGTGCTTCCATTTCAATTTCATGGCTATAAAGTGTGAAACCATTGTAATGCTGGCTGAACTGGGCTCTTATTGCTGCTCCTGCTGGAAACACCAAGCTGGGTGAGCTGTCTCAGTGAATTTGATTTTCTTCAATGCGTTTTACTGCTGCAGGGTAATTCAGGGGGAATTTCTGCGAACATGATTACGGAGGTGCTTAATGTTGCCTTTTATTATTGTCATGAGGAGTTCTGTAGAGGCAGCTACAGCTTCCAGGCTTTCTTCCGTGAAAGTAAGATTTCAGATTAAAATTTTTATTGGATGAGAGCTGTGGAGCTGCTAAAGGGTTTGTTGGGTGTAAAATGAAATGATTCACTTCAGATGTGTTTTCAGTGGCTGCATCAGCCTTGAATTCTCCTTTTTCTCTTGCTCCCGTCACTCTTTAAGACCCCAAACACTGCAGTTTAACAGTAAGCTCTGTGCCTTGTGACCAGACATTTTCACTTTGGTGTCCACATTGTTCCTAAAGTCTTGTTTTTTGTTGCTGCAAAGCTGCATTTCATGTTTGTTTTCGAGCTCTTTGGCTTTTCTGGCGGCTCTTCCAAACAAGACTTGAGACTAATTTTTCTTGCTGCTTCACTTCCCGCTCATTAATTTTACCGTTCTACTTCGCTTTAATCTGTACGTGATTAAAATGCGGTGATGGTTTGTGGCCAGTAAAGCACACATTGCCCCAATCTGCATATTTTAATACTCCTTGGTCACAGTTCGTGCAACATGGACACAAAATACCTGCAGCTGATATGTTGCCACCTCACAGTTTCACACCTTAAATGATTAAAATACTGTTTTGAACATTTGGAAAAACGTTCCTGTTGCACATGTTCTCACTGTTCCTGCTGCTGTTCCTGCTGTTCCTGCTGTTCCTGCTGCTGTTCCTGCTGTTCTTTCTGTTCCTGCTGTTCCTGCTGTTCTTTCTGTTCTCACTGTTCCTGCTGCTGTTCCTGCTGTTCTTGCTGTTCTTTCTGTTCCTGCTGTTCTTGCTGTTCTTTCTGTTCCTGCTGTTCTTTCTGTTCTTGCTGCTGTTCCTGCTGTTCTTGCTGTTCTTTCTGTTCCTGCTGTTCTCGCTGTTCTTTTTGTTCTCACTGTTCCTGCTGCTGTTCTTTTTGTTCCTTCTCTTTTCGCTGTTCCTGCTTTTCTCGCTGTTCCTGCTGCTGTTCCTGCTGTTCCTGTTGTTCCTTCTCTTTTCGCTGTTCCTTCTGTCACTGCTGTTCCTTTTTGTTCTCGCTGTTGCGCTTTATTCTGGTTGCGTTTTTGCGTCTTTTTCTTCCGTTTTGCTTCCTGGTTTCACCGAGTCAGATCTGGTTGTTGCGTAACCCTCAAATGCAACTAATCATAAAGCGTGTCCCCTAAATCCAAAAGCTTTGAAATCAAATGCCGTAACGTGAAATAAAATCTCCAAATCCTCTCCAAAAGAGCCAGGAGCTGAGGATGTTTGGTGGAGTATTAACTCGTTTCGCCATCTGTTCAGTCACCTGTCCGGAAGTCTCGATTTTCTGCGTTTGATTTCGACCACGAGCTTCTGTCCCCTTTTCTGCGCAATAAGACATTTTTATCAGTCTCTGTTAGGATCAGTTTAGCTGTTTACAACAGAGAGGAAGCTGCTGGAGACTCTCTATTCTCTGGAGTCTGCGTAAAGACGTTAATCAGCTGGATCGCGCCACTCAGACATGCAGTGAGATTACAGAGGTGGCAGCAGCTGTCAATCACGCAACAGTACAGCAGGGAAGCTCGGACCTTCCGGGTTCCCAGTCATGAAAGGGCAAAATATGCGTTTCAGTGGGGATATGCAAATGTGCGGCTCAGAGCTGACAGACAGAGAGACATTAATATTACAGGACCATTTCAGCACAGGTCATCTGAGGCCCTCGGTTTTGTGAAAGCAGTGTCAGCAGGCAGAACTGTGGAGCCTTTAATATGCTGGAATTGAGGGAAAGCTTGTGTTGTGCCTCTGAGGGGGCTTTGGCGAAGTTTGCTAAAGTTTTTATTTTCAGCTGTTGTTTCCCAGCGGGATCATGCTGCAGGGCTCGAAAGGCCATCTAAGACGGTTTGCCAAACCAAACTGCAGAATATTTAGAATTCAACAAGCGCTCGCTTGTTTTTACTCTGTTTGGTTCTGCCGCAGAACTCTGATAGCAGGAGCCCGAAGCAGCGAGTTTGGCCAGAGTCAGATCGGTCGGCGCTGTTTTTGTTTACGAGCTCATCCCAGAGGCAGAAATAGATGAACAAACTTTGGAGTTTGGGCTCCTCTGGATACAGAAGTGAAGAAAGTCGGGTCAGTTGCTGGGTTTTAGGTGGGAACAAATGCGAGCTTTGCTGAAACCAGCCTTCAGTGTTTTACTTTCACCTCAATGTGTCTCATAAATCCCTCAAAGCAGTGCTGGGCCAGACTGCCTTCATTATCCCAAGACCTTGTCCAAACCTGTGTGGATCTTTGTTTCGCTGGCCTCGCTGTCTGTTTGGAGCAGAGCAATAGAATAAGATTAACCGCAGACTGAAATATATCCACTTTTTTGCTGGGTTGGTAAAACGGTCAGGGTCAGAGCAGGAAGGATTAGGGTCTTTACAGTCTGATGTTTTATTACGCTCACAGGCCTGGGAGGATACTGTAGCAGAACAAAAGCAGCAGGCAGGAGGGATTCCTTCAGCTTTTCTGCATGTGTGTGTTCACATGTGCTGTGGAACACGCTTTGCACACGGCTCTCACATGGATACAGACGATAAATCAGGTGGAGAAGCCGTAATGTGTCATTTTCAGGCTCTTATTTTAGCTGAACCTCTGGTTTATTTGTGGACGGACGTGCAGGTTTTAGTGAAGTTTCATGACATGACGTAAAATGATAAGCAGAATATCTGAAGGGTCACTTCATCAGGAGGCAGCAGCTGTGGCTCTGTTTTTATCTCAGTTTCTCTACTTTTTAGAGTCTTTTTTAGTCTTTTAATTTGAACGTCTACATCCAGATTCATTACATGAGAATACCAAGCTAATTTATTCTAATTGCTAATTACTAATTGGGAAAAAACACCAGCTGGTGACAATCTTTTCTGAAACTTCAAAGAGATAAAGACCAAACTTCCCGTCAGGTTTGTTTTTCCCTTTTCTCTGAACTTTCACACCTGATATGCTGCACATCATCTGTTTGAGGATAGTTTTAGTTAAAGTATACTCAACTCGACCCATTTCAGCGGGATGCTGTGCATCTCCCTCGATAGATTCCCACCTCAGGAACACGTGACAGATGGCTGCTGCTGCTCTGTAACTAGCCTTGCTCTGGTAGCCGCTCATAATTTGTCAAAGTGAGCTGGTTGTGTGTTGGAGAAAGCGTTCCTCGCTTGCAGTAAACTGTCAGCTGCAGTCATCTGGTAGCTGCTTGCATCCTAAGGGATGTGTCAGATTTCACCGGCTTGCCGTGGCATGTGAGTGTGTTTCTGACAGAAACTGTAATTACAGCACAAAACTCACAGAGCAGACTGATTTGTGAAGGAAACTCGACCCTGTAAACTCTCTTTCAACGCAGTTTTAAATCACCCACCACACTGTAAGCAGCATGTTCATGTTGGTGAGACAAGTGTTAAACTAACAAGATGTATGTCATTTGCAACACGCAGAGCCCAGATGACATGTTTGTCTTATGGTGATTAAGACAAACAGCAGCAGCATGAACTCAGGTCATTCCCACACGGTCTCAGCCTGAATCTCAGACTCTCTCTGACATATCAACAGGGATGAAAGCCCATCACCTCCAACTAAACCTCCCAAAAACTGAGCTGCTCGTCTTCCCAGCCAAACCAACCAAACACCACAGCATCTGCATCCAAACTGAATCTCTGGCTCCATCAAAGGTTGCTACAAACCTGGGTGTCATGATTGATGACCAACTAACCTTCAAAGATCCCGTTACCTCGGTTGCTCGTTCAGCCGCTTTGCATTACTAAAGATAAGAAAGATCAGACCATACCTGACCCAACATGCCCCCCAGCTCCTGGTGCAGGCCATGGTCATCTCCTGCCTTGACTACTGCAACGCTCTCCTAACTGCTCTCCTAACTGGTTTCCTAACTGCTCTCCTAACTGGTTTCCTAACTGGTTTCCTAACTGGTCTCCTAACTGCTCTCCTAACTGGTTTCCTAACTGGTCTCCTAACTGGTTTCCTAACTGGTTTCCTAACTGGTTTCCTAACTGGTCTCCTAACTGCTCTCCTAACTGGTTTCCTAACTGGTTTCCTAACTGGTTTCCTAACTGGTTTCCTAACTGGTCTCCTAACTGCTCTCCTAACTGGTTTCCTAACTGGTCTCCTAACTGGTTTCCTAACTGGTTTCCTAACTGGTTTCCTAACTGCTCTCCTAACTGCTCTCCTAACTGGTCTCCTAACTGGTTTCCTAACTGGTCTCCTAACTGGTTTCCTAACTGCTCTCCTAACTGGTCTCCAGCCTGTGAAACCTCTGCAGATGGTCCAGAACGCGGCGGTGCGTCTGGTCTTGGATCAGCCTAAAAGAACACGTCCCCCCTCTGTTCATTGAGCTCCTCTGGCTGCCCTTAGCCGCCCGCATCAGATCCAAGTCCCTGATGTTAGCTACAAAGAGCTTAATGGAACGGCTCCATCTGCTTGAATGCTCTTGCAAAGGCTTCTGTCCCAACTGGGTCCCTCCGTTGGTCCCAGGATTGTCGTCTAGCAGCTCCTACACCACGCCTAAGACAATCCAAACTCTGTTCATGTGTCGTCCCACGATGGTGGAATGACCTACCGAGCGCTACCAGAACAGGGGCGTCCCTGTCTATCTTCAAGAAGCTCCTGAAAACCCAGCTCTTCAGAGAGCATCTCCTATCCCAGCACTTACCTTGTACTTCCCTCCCCCCTCTATCTCTGCACTTTATCTTTCTGCACTTCCTTCTATGCCTGCACCCTATCTCTACTCTGTCCCCTCTGACAGAGTCGGACTCCTGGGTTCCTTCTATGTAGCTTATTGTTAGCTTTTTATAAAGCTGTTATATCTTCATCTGTAAGTCGCTTTGGATAAAAGCGTCTGATAAATACAGAAACATGTCAGGGTAGATGGACGGGTCATTCCACTTCTCATTTCCTGTTTTAAACAGCACGATGTCTCATTTAAGGGAGCAAATGTGATGATGAAAGCTGCTCCAGCTTTAACAACAGCAAAGCAATCGAACATCTTTCCACAAACCAAATATTTAGCATCTTGTTGTGAAGAATGTTTCACATCAGTTATACTGTATCAAAGTCGAGTAGCCAATTACTTTCAAGACTTTCTATTCCCTTAAATATCCAATATGGCCGTAAAACATCGAGAGCTTTTTATCATTGGTTTCGTGTTTGGTTAATGTTTCCCTGACTTTTATGGAGCCTCGGTGTGACACCAGCTGGTGGCCCTCAATAAAAGCTTTTTAATTACTGGCTCTCAGACTTTATTCCCCTGAGATTACCAGTTAGAGAAAGACATTATTAGCTAATTAGACTCTGTGTCCTTGTGCTGCTAACATAATTGTCGCTAGTTGTTTGGACCCCCTTAGTTCCTTCTTCTAAGGTGATCAGTGGCCGATCTTGTGACTTTTAGGACATGTGACCATTGAAGTGAGTGAAGTCGCTGGCTGGCTTGCTCCCACAGCCGTGGTGCCGCCGGTCGGACAAAGAAAAGTGGAGCAACACGACTTTTTGCCATGAATTTCCCTCTAAATGATCCTTGTACATGTAAATATAGCTGAAATAACAGTGCAGACCTTGTTTTTAACTGAGGTGAGTGGTGCGTTTGTGCTTTTTAGAGCACAGCAGAAGCCACACGGTACATTTGAAGGGTCTGTGGTTGAATAAATAGCCTAAATGGGCCACTATTCACTCTCAATTATATGAAAAATATACGGATGAGATCAGCTGCTTTATTGGGAATGTGGCTGTATTGAATGGGAACATCTGTAGTGACACATTTAACACGAGACTTTAACTATATTCTGTAGAAATACTTCACAACCGTACTGCTGCCATGCTGCGCTACAGCTAGCTTCGTGAGATGCTAACAGGTTCATTCCCTGTACAGAAGACAGGTTTGTGGCCTAAATCTGTTTCACAGTTTGTTAGAATAACTCTTGGGGCTATATTATAATATACTCTGTTCATTAGCAAGGATATAACCTCACTACCTTGCATTAATTTAGTCTGTTCCACTGTGTCATGTCAAAAATATTATAGTCTGTTGACAATGAATTACCAACCCAGCAACTCTGTATCCACCTGAGTGTTGCCATGACAATGCAGTCTCAAACGTGCACCGTGTCAAACAGAAGCATACTAAACCTTCATTATTTAATACGTAGAAAGGCAACTGTTTGTTAAACGTAGCAGCATCACGTGATCTTTCTTTTCTTTTTTTAGAATAAGCGCTGGATGCTGAACAGCTTTACTTCCTCTCCTGTTTTTTGCAGCAATTACACAGCAGGCAGCCTTCCCTCACACAGAAGCTGCCTGTGTAATCACAGGCTGCTGGAGCCGAAGCTTAAGCTTTGTTTCTCTGCTAAATGGACTCCTGTATGCAATGCATAGATGTGGAAACGCAAATGTCTACATGCACAAATAGAGCTGAATGGAGGAATATGTAGAAAACAGAGACATATGTGCATGGAAACAGTGTTAGTTGCCTGTGGGAATGTAAAGAGGAAGAAATAAAGCTTGTCAAGACTGATGAGAGATTCATATTTCAGCTGCAATAGCAAAGCTTCTGTACATGTTAAACACACACATGGAAGCCATTACACTCCCCCGCCACTGCTCCAAGGATGCAACTCAGCAGTAACCCTTATTACCTGCACAGGGTTGTTCAGCTATTCTCTCTGTTCCTGTCAGCTGCAGCCACTGAGCTTCAGGCCGGCGCTGCTGGTGGCATACAGATGTGGCGCAGAGCTGCAGGTCAGGCCAGGGTGAGCAGTGAGGGGAACGAAACAGACCCTCAGTGCTCCATAATGCAGCATTTATACACCGCATTATGTGGACTCAAGGTTTCTAATACAGCCAAAACGTTGTGTCCACTTTGTTCTACCTTTCCACCAGAAAAAAACCAGCTCAGCTACAGTTTAGCCAGTGAAGAGGACAACGTTTGGGTTGAAGTTGTGGTGGCTGTGAAGCTCTAAAACTGCATGAAGCTCAGCTCTTTTCCTTCTGATGTGGGCCGGTATGAAACCCTTGATGTGCAAAGGAGTCGCAGTGTTTTAGCATCAATGTTTGGGGCTCAAAGTATGAGCAGCGCATTTTTCCAGTGAAACCTTCCTCTCAGGTTTGGTGACAGTTTATGAATTTAAACTTTTATTCCTCCACATTCTGTTTATCTGATCGTTATATTACCCGTAACTGTATGTTGGGTCGGCTGGCCTCCCTGCAAGGCATGAAAAACAACGTTTATTTTTCTAAAAAGCCCTCTTTTCTTCCATTACATCAGTTTTATCCTTTAATCCAGACCCTTACAGAACATTCAGATTACCCAACAGGTGTCGGCTGTTTTTACGGAGGCTGAATTTCTATCTTTTGGAAGTTTTAAGTTTTTACTTTGACCCAATTTCATTCATCTGGTTCATTTAGTTTACAATAACCGCTCTAACTCATCTCAACTAGTTTTATTGAATAGCATACATTAGAGTTTCTGTTTAAAACAAGCAGCGATGCTCACCTGACCGGAGCCTGTAGAGTTTGATAATTAAACTGTACCAGGAATAAAATGCTGGACTCAGTGTGTCTCTGAAGACAAATGAATTAAGGTTTTGTGCCTGTTTCATGCTCTGCCTGTTGAATAAATGGACCCATTACACATTTGCCATATTAAAATGATACATCAGTAGCACTGAATCCCTACAAAGTGTTTTCGAGGCATTTCTGTCTTTACCAGCTTGATGCTGATGTTCAGATTTTTGGTTTTCGAGGTTCAGGGTTTTAAACCATTGCAGTTATTCAGTCTAATGAGATTAATTTGTTATTTTCATTCTCAGGAGGCCACAATGGAACCAGTAACCCTTCATCATAACCCAAAGTCTACCCTCACATCATCTTTACTTCATGCTTTGAATCCATTAGAATTCAAGCCGACCTGCGGTCATTAAAGAGAAGCTCTGGGGTAAATTTGAATGGAATCCGTGTTTGTGAGACATTTGCAGAGCTCTATAAGTAAACACAGCAGGGCTCCAGATGTATTTTCTCCCTTTGTGTCAAATGGCTGACAGGTTGTGAGAATAAATAGAGCAGACTCTACATCTCAGGAGATCACTTGAGCCCTGCGGAGCCTCTGAAGCTAGTTTATCATTAATAAACACTTAGTAGTCCCCATTTCCCTTGATGCTTTCCTCTCTCTTTCTGCAGCTCCATCACTCCATTCCTGATGAAACAATAACTGCATTTTTCCCTCTTTTTTGCCTCCAAACTGAGAGAGAAAATAATATTAAATGCATGCAGCATCAGAAACATTTCTTAACATGTTACATCTTTTATTTTAGTCATTGCTGGAGCCCATTAAATGCACAAAGTCAATTAAAATGGCTGGAATTATGCATTATAGTGAGAAGTGAGAAACAAATAACTGAGAACGTTGTAGTTGAGGCTTACAATCAAAGCTCTGTGGCAGACGGATACGATCTCTATGCATCTAGTTTTACTCTGGGAACAGAAATAAAGAGGCAGAAATCCCCAAATCACAGGAAAGACTGGACGATAAGCTGGAACGGAAAGGTTTGTCGAAGCAAACAAGCCGACGTGCTGCTGTAATGAGCTTGGAAGTGAGAATTTCTTTGTGGTTTCTTGATGGCAACTTTAAGCAGAATTATTTCAACCTTTTGTAATGCAGAGAAGACACTGAACCGTTTCCATGTTACTGAATTCAGTTTAAAAGCTACAAACACAGTTGAATGGGCCACTATTCACTCTCAATTATATGAAAATATAGGAATGAGATCAGCTGCTTTATTGGGAATGTGGCTGTATTGAATGGCAACATCTGTAATGACACATTTAACACGAGACTTTGACTATATTCTGTAGAAATACTTCACAACCGTACTGCCGCCATGCTGCGCTACAGCTAGCTTCGTGAGAATTCAGTTTAAAAGCTACAAACACAGTTCAGACACACAACAGCCTCAAAATGTTTCAAGATTAATGAGACACGAAGTGACAGAAAGACCAAAACTTAGCTTAAGCTGTGGAACCTTCATTCTTTTAGTAGAGTCTGGCTTTATTGAACAGTCCTGCCTGCTGATGCAAACCCTTATAAAAGTGTAAAAATGTACGTTGGAATATGAACAAAGAGGAAAACGTGCTCCCATCACAGAGAGATCAGCATGTTGAATGATGCTGAATCAAAGGCTGCACTGACTGAAAACACAATGAATGTAGAGTAGGTTCAGCACTTCACATCTGCTCCCTGTGATTGGTCTGAAGCTGCCTCTTAAAGGCACACTCTGCACTTTATTGTCCGGCGGCCCTTCTGCTCAGCGCTGACCCGCCCGCCCTCACCTCTCACCTCCATCCTCCACAGCTGCTACACCGTCATGATCGATGGCTCCAAACGGTGGTGTTCACCGGGTTTGATTTGCAGGTGAGACCACAGCCAATAACAGCTTACACTGAAATATCATGAGTCCCACTCGGCCTGTCTTATCACGGCCTTGCAGAAGCAAAGAAAGAGGATCGTTGGTTAAGGACTGAGAGGACAAAGAGTCAAATGAGGCTGAGATTGAAAATAAAAGCCAGCTGGGTAACGTAAACAGTGCAGATAAGCTTAATGCCTGACGTCCCCACTTTCTGGTTTCCATTGGAAACAACCTTTAATACATTTCTG
The DNA here is from genome assembly GCF_036924035.1 of Leuresthes tenuis. Lineage (NCBI taxonomy): Eukaryota > Metazoa > Chordata > Actinopteri > Atheriniformes > Atherinopsidae > Leuresthes > Leuresthes tenuis. Next base: position 1,931,010 of record NW_027325360.1, on the reverse strand, counting down.
GCCACATTAGAAGTCATTGCCCCACAGAGAGCTTAAGCAGCAAATAAAGATGTTGTTGATGGCTGAAACAAGAGCTACATTTCATTCTCACTCAGGGACCACCAACAGCCTATCAGAGCTCAGTCCCAAGGCGTGCATCAATCATGGGAACCTGGGCCGCTCCGGCCTGTGTGCCTACTCTTTTAAAGCAAAGGGAAAGGCTTTGACATGGGTCCATTATTCAGCAGCTCATCTCCTGTCACTTCACACGTCAGCCGTCAGGAGCCCTTGTACCCAGAGGTCGCCGCTGGTCATCAGTCACGTCCCTGACATCAGAAATAAACTGGCTGCAGACTCCATTTTCTCCTGTTTTACTGCATGCTGTTAGAAGTCCTAACAGTTACGACCAGAAACCACAGCTTAGATGTGCAAAACTGTAACTCTGTTGGCAGGTATGCGATGTGCTTTTCACACCATGTTTTCATTGGGTTTTAGGGGGTTTTTGACCACTGTTTTCTCTCCCCCACCTTTGGCACAGCAGGGTGGACGAATGCCAGCTCACTGGTTATGGTTAGTTCTTTTTCAGCTTTCTAACAGTTGCATAATGTCTTCTGTGGTTTGGTCAGAACTTTCTGGACTTACAAAAATATAACCTAATTTTGTCAAAGTTATCTCGGTGTGGGACATTTGGATGGTTCAAGATCTAAATGAGGATGTGGATGAAGCTATTTCCCTCTGGTGGGGTCAATAGCTGATGATTTCACACATTTGCTCAGACTGGATTAGTTGCAGAAAGGAAACAGTATTCCATGACCAAATCTATAAGGTCAACATTCAATATATAAGAAAAACTTCGTCTGCATCTGAGCACCGAGCATCAAAGATGTAAAACAATAAGTCCCCTTTCTATTTATGAGCCGCAGCCATAAGAGCCACATTGAATTCTCCAAATGCAAAGGAAAGAAGCTCCGATGATCTTTCTTTGCATAGGAAACACCAGGCCGTCCTTTCTAAAAGAAAGAATATAATTCTGCTCCCTTAACTTTCAGGGTGACGGGAGATTAACTATCTTTGAGAAGCCGGTGACTCCAAGTATTATAATATATCATCTCTGATGTGACACACATGAGACCATCTTTGTGTAACTTTTTCCATCAAGGTCAAGACAAAGAGCCAGAACCAGAGCCCAGGTCCGCACAGATGTGGCCACAAACAGCCTCTGACTTCAAGTTGCTGCAACCCGAATCCAAACTCATTCATTCCACAATAGCGGTGGTCCAAGCTGACTTCACTTAACTCATATCCTGGCTTTCTTCTCTTTTCTGGGTCAGCGGTTCTACTCGCAGCCATGTTCAGCTGACCTGGCTGATGGGGGAGGAATGGGGGAAATGGTCTGATGGTCTGTTGCACTCAATTCAATTCCTGCACCATCTTTTCCAGCACTGATGAATGCATTTAGGCCTAAACCACCAGAATAATGTGAGATTTCTTCAAAAAAAGTAGAGAAAAAGCTAATTAATAAGAAGAGAAGAACCAAAAAAAAGGGGGATAGTTGCCATCAGACCCGTAATCGTCACCATTAATATTTTTGGAGTTTTAAACATGTTTGGGACAAAAAGGGATTCTTTTATTAATTCTGTACAGACAGCAGATACCTTACTGTAGGCTGGAGCTCAGCACTGACTGAAGAGCTGCTGTATTTGGCACTTTGTTGAAGGTGGAAATAGACTCGTTACTTGTAAGATTAGCTGAACTGGAAGGATGACTGAAAAGAAGATACGCCTGATTGGTTTAGTTCCCTCTTTCTCTTGATGGCTGCTTTTGTTTTGGGTGCAGAGACATACTTCAGAATAACTTTGATTATATTTGTGATGATATTTTGTGATCAACTATCTTGTAAACATCCAATTTCACCAGGGACTCCTTTCTAGGTATAACAGGTTAGCGATGTTAATGGTTTCCTCCAGTCTTGATTTAAAGGGGAACTCCGGTCATTTTTAAACCATATTTCTGGCATGAAATACGTTCATCTACTCACCGAGAACAGTTTGGTGAAAGTCGGGGTCCTTCGGAAGATATTTAGAGAACTGGAGATCCATATAACGGAGTGAACGGGGCTTAGAGGATGCAGCCTCTAAATAAGGCATCATCTGTCTTTATTTCACTCTACTGGGACGACTGGGACCACTTCATCTTACTCAAAGTCGTCGTTCACGTTGTCAAAATCTGATAAATATCCTGCCATGTTGCACAAAACTATCAGCAGCAAACTCTGTGTGAAGTTAGCCGACTGTCACAGAGCACGGAGTGAATAAGCTGTGCTGCAGGGGGGCGTGTGGATGAAGTGGTCCCAGTAGAGTGCCTGTGTAGAAATCCCTCCGTTAGCTCTCCTATAGCTGCAAGTAGCCACATAACAGCAGCTATGAGCTAACAGAGCTATAGCACACGTTCATTCATTCATTCTACTTAAAGTATTGGGGAAATAAAGACAGATAATGCCTTATTTAGATATTTAGAGGCTGTATTTTCTATGACCTGCTCTTTCCCGTTATAAGGATATACACGGATCTAAATATCTAACAAAACTCCGTGCAAACATTGTAAAATAATGTGTTTTAGCCCAAATGCTGACCTGGTAAATTAGATTCCTGAACTCAATCAAGTGGTTCTGTTATCTAAACCTAATCTAAGAGAGTAAATCAAAGATAAAACGTATTAAACAGAAACCTCCTTATCTTTTCCTATAACTTACGCTGCCTGAAGTCCAGCAGGGTGACAGGCTTTCTGATGCTTTCTGTATCAGCAGAACGGCCTATTTTGCTATTTCGATGTCAGAACTTCCTGAATCAATCGCCCCTAACGTCCATCATGTGACAGACTGACCATACGAGATTATTTTGTTTTGTCACAATCAGCTGACCGCCTGCTCGTAGAAGCTGTGGTGTGCAGCAAAACTTGCTCGCTGTGTCTTGTCTGCAGGAGTAACTAGAAGGAAAAGGACTTATTGGCAAGCAGCAGGTTAGGAAAACCACAAGGGAGTGGAGGGGACTGACTGCCTGTATCGAGGGAGAAAGGGTGCAACACCACACAAGTAAGAAGCAGCAAACGTGGGTGGAAATGTGGAATTTAAATGGCATTTGTGATAAGGTGACATTTAGAGAAATCTCAGCTCCATCTTCTGTGAACGAAAAGGTCTCATCTCGATCCGGGAGAAAGAAATCAATCTGGCTGTTGCTGACTGCGGAAGAAAAATAGAGCGGCATGTGCGTGTTTTCAGGAAGAAATCAGCCACGCCATGCCTAGACTTTACTTTTCCTGCTTTCTTGCTCTCTCTATAATCTCTCATCCATAATCAGAGTTTTGAAGTGAGCGTAATAATACGGGGGCGTGGCAAGATGGTCATCATTAACATTCCCTTTTATGAGGACACATCCCTGATCAGAGCTCAGAGTTGTCATGGAGAAACATGCAATCAGCTGGTACCTCTCTTGCCTGCCTTTCACCAGTTTTCCCCCTGCCTCCCGCAGCAGACAGTAAGGCTACTGTTGTTTTCAGATAGTGATGGAGCATGTGCAGTGTGGGAAGGACCATCTCAGCTGTTCATCCTGGAGAACTCATCTCCCCTCCCGTTCCGGTCTTAGGTGAACCTCAATACTTCCCTAGACCTCCCTTTCCTTTTGGCTGCCATTACCCAAACTAAGCTCATTTGTCCCCCCCAATAGACCCATGATCTGCCTTTTGTTCAGGGCCCAACCTCCCATTCATATCCCCCAGGAGAACAGACAAAAGGGGAAAAGACACAGGCCTGAACCCCTTTGCCCAGACAGTCTGTGGTAAAGCGACCATAAAGAGATGCTGGGCTTGAATGGATGGGGAGCTTTCTTGCCTTAACTATACGCTCTGTCTGAGGATGTGCTTCCCGGTCCACATCAACACTGAGGGAAGCTTCAGTTTCTGTGAGCATCTGCATGCACTCAGATGAAGACAACATACTCTGCAGTTTGACAACACTTCTGCTGCACATGAGGAAAAGAAATGAACACAGAAAGCTGCTCCACATTGGGACAATACAATCAAATACAGGCAGAAACACACACAAAAGAACTATGCTTCACAGAAATAGAGAAATGCCCTGTTTGTAATGACTATATATTATTATAATCACTCTCTAACTGCACTATGGCAGCCTGCTGCAGTAGCTCTGCACATATTGTGTCTCTTTGTTTGAGTTTAGTCAGTTTTTTATGTGAAAACACTGTTTCCTGGAACATTTTTCTGTGGTTTTAAAGCTGTTGGAAAGATTTCTTCTGGGAACTCCGGCAGTTTAAATTGAATTCTTTCTTTTACATCTATGATGTTATGATGCGTAACCATGGCATCAGCAAAAGTGTTGGAGCAGTTGACTGAACTTTTTCGAAGGAAATGCCTGAAATAAGACCAAGAATCCAGATGTTTTGAAGAGGAGACGTTAAAGGTGCAGAGCAGGAAGACAATGGAGGGAAAGGAGGAGGAAGTTTAGACCATTTTTACATTTCTATGGTGAGTGTGACGTCACTGGCAGATAAAACAGACCAGAGGAAATATCAGGATGAGCCCTGGTTGCAAGAACAACTCTTAACACCTCTTTAATCTGATTTAAGACTGTTTGGGCAGGTAATAAAAGCAGAAAGAGAGATGCTGAACTGTTGGCCAAGTTGTCTGCTGAGCACATTAATGTGTTTCCTGCTGACGCTTCATGACATCATCCATTAAGCTCCAAAACAACATCCTAATCCACTCCTGGTGATCTCTGAAGATCTCTCCCACACCTTATTCTGCTACACTTCAGCTTCCTTTAAAAACAGCTCATCTTAAATGATCGTTTATACTGCAGCAGTATAATTCCCCCCCTCAAGGGTTTGTCAATTTCTTTAATATACAAATAATGTGCATGACCTCTGAACTGTACAGTGAAAGTTTTATCTCTAAGACGATGACCTATTTGCTGATATGTTTGTTTTCATTGTGCTTACAGCACCTCTTTTTCACCTCTTTTTCACCTCTTTTTCATCGTTTTTCGCTTGTTGAAATCAGTTGAATGATAGAAAACAGTGACTTTTGTTTCAGCTCTGTGTTTGTCACAGTTTATGTTTTAATATTCTTATTTTCAGGGCATTTGTTATGTTTTCCTCACTTTCCCTTCCACGCTCACGCCAAAAGCTAAGTCTGGTTTAGCCTCATAGTAATGTTGTTTATTTCACAGTTTAAGTATTTATGATAATCCAACTCAGCCAAGTCCCCTGCCTTTGCCTTGCTCCTCATTTTTGGAATAAACCTTGTTGCCTTTGAGAAGTCAGGGTCCTCCCTTTTTGCACCACCGCTACTTGACAGAAGGATTCAGCCAAAACTGTGACTGAACCTGGAAGGAAAACATGATCTGAAACCTGAAAACATAACAAATGACCTGAAAATACGAAAATTAAAACATAAACTGTGACAGTGTGAGAATGCCGAGGACACAAGAAATGGGAATTTACATCTTGTGAAGGTGAAACTTGCTCAGGATGGTTGAAATATCAACCCAGGATCCTTTGTGACACATTGAATCCAGCAGCTTACACTTCTGTTATGGTTTGCTGCTCAAATCCCATCATATTTAAACCATAAGCCATTTTACAGTGGCTTAGGCTTTATAGGCTTGAAGAAACACCCTAAACCTCACAACATATTAATCTACAAAGTAATGTAGTCTGACATATACAGTAGCTGCGTCTGAGACTACCTGGAGGATCTTAAGCAGAGCTTGAGTTCAGCTGGAAGGCTGTGGGTGTGATATGTCATGCTATAGGAGCTCCTCTGGAGAATTAGAATCAGAAAAGATGAAGACCATGTCCTGGGAGGAATGAATGCCCTTAGAAGTTAAACAAAACTATGCTATAGGAATGAAATTAAGTGTACTCAAAAATCAAGGTTAGGTAATTTTCAGCAGATAAGAAGACAGTGAACCCCTTTGAATATACAGCCCCACCTCCAAAGCAGGTGGCATGCTGTGTTGAATGTAGATAAAAACAGAACACGGTTATATTTTAGCACAACAAAAGATAGAAAACAAGGAATTTCACTTTTTCGTCTCAGATTTAACGGCCACAGCTCATTTCAAAGAGTTGGGAAGGGTACAAGAAAGTCTGGGAAAGTGTTGCTACTGGAAAGAAAACAGCTGGAGAAACATGTTAAAACTAATGAAGGTCATCGGCAACATGTCAGAAGCATAAAGGGTGTAAAAGGAGCACCTCAGAGAGGCAGAGGCCCTCAGAACTGAGGATGGGTAGAGGCAAAAAGCTGCGTCCACAAAATTTTTGAGCAGTTTCAGAATGATATTCAACGTAAAATTGAAAAGACTTTGAATATTCCATCATCCACAGAGCATAATATCATCATAAGACATGGCTGAAAGTCAATATTGTATGTCTGTGGTCTTCAGGCCCTCAGGCAGCTCTCATGAAAATCAATGCATGGACTCAGGAACACTTCCAAATATCATTGTCTGTGAACACAGTTCACTGTTCCATCAACAAAAGCAGGAAAAGCTCTAAAACGTAAGAAAAAGCCGCATATAAACATGAGCCAGTGACCTGTCCTCTGTGGAAATGAACCACTTTTTGGGGATCAGACAGATTGCAGTTCAACATTTTTTTAGGAATTCCTGGAAGTTGCACCCCTGTTTCTAAAGGGAAGAGCACTGAAATCAAGAAACCTGATTTGTTATCAGCTCAGAAGTCTGCGTCTCTGATCGTATGGAGGAGCATTACCTTCAATCGAACTGGCAAGATGCAAATCTGTAAGTAAATGATGCTATAAACGGGTTTTAGAGCAACATGTGGTCCCATCTTATTCAAATATTACAGTAAGATGATGCCTTCAGCCCTCAGAAGTCATGCATAAGACGAAGAAGACTGTTGAACAGATCCTATATCAGACAGATATGGAGGTACATTCCTCTCCTAAAGGTCCAACAACGAGCCTCCTCAGTTCCCAGATGTTTACAGATGTTGTTGTGAATGAAATGTTAGTTTGTGAAATTTGCAGCTACTTTGTTTTCTGTCTTTATTGCTTGTAATTGGTGTTGAACACGGAGCCTGAAACTAAACCGCTGAGGCTGCCAGGCATGACAAGTGGCTTAAAGTCTGCCCACAGAACATAAGAAACTGACTTAATTAAGTGTTTTAGCGCCCATCCTACAGCAGAAGTGCCCTATTTTCCTTCAGCACTGGTATAGCAGGACTCCTTCAGAGATCCCTTCTACCTTACTGATTTTCCAAAGAGCTATTTTTGAATCTTCACACTTCATTGCAATTACCTCTGGGAGATGGATGCTTTTTTTTTTTTCCCATTTCAAAGACTGTACAGTCAGCATGACAGGAGTTGAGCCAATCTAAGCTCCCATGTCAGGCTGCGTCATGCTTTCTGCAGGAGGCCAGGTGTGCTTGAGAAGAGGATCTGTTGTCAGCAGCTGGCCTGTTGCTGTGTGACGTGAGAATGTGTCACATCTTCAGAAAGGTGTGAGGGAGGACTTTCAGATCGACATAAACTCATCATACAAATCTATTTCTAGATGATTTAGATTAGCATTAGATGCATTTAGCAGACGCTTTTATCCAAAGCGACTTACAGGTAGGCAGATCAGGTAAGGGGATCTTGCCTAAGGACCCCTACTGGAGGTAATACCTTTGATGCAGGGGATATTAACCCAGGTCTCCCACACAGAAGGTGGCAATTATACCACTATCCTATCCTACACCACAGAGTCCTGATCAATATCCAATGAAGGAATAATTTAACTGATTAAGTGAATTAGATGTAAATGTAATTTATTTATACAGCCTTTACAACAATCCATTTATTAAAATTTATAATAAATAAAGAAAAGAATAAGTACAAAACAATAAAATAACAGAAAAAGCAATAAAATACAGCAAAATTGAATAAGATAATATAAAAGAGTCTCCATACTACTGGGTATTAAAAGCCATCTGGAATAAGTGTGTTAGATGAATGAAGCATTGAACTAATGTATTGATCTGCACTGCTTCACACCCGGTTGGAGTGTCAGTGACGCTCAGATATTGATGATATTCATCAGCTGTTCATCATCTCCTGGGTTCAGGGGAGCAGATTTGGACAGTTTCTGTCCTTTTCAGTTGATCAGTTATAGTATTGATTCTCTTTCAACTAATTAATAGGCTAATATCTGGTGTGTGACATCTTCAAATCGTTTTTACCTGCTTGTTAGCTTGATAATTCGAGCCTTATTTGGGGCAGTTTGTTCTTCATGTAGAGCATTAATATTCCACCTTCAGCTGGCCTCGTGTCACCCTGCTGAGAAGGAAGGAGCTGAAAGATGAGTGTTGTGACCCAGGCTCACTTGCTTTCTCCCTGTAACCCCCGGGTGAGGTCAGGTCCCTGAGGTCGCTGCACCCAGGAGGGTCTTTCACGGTTGTGTTGTCTGAAAATGGATAGAATAGCTATTTTCAGTCTATTTTCAGCTGCCAGTTCCAAACTCCCCTTGTAATAATTCCCACCAACACTCAGCTGGGAGTAGTTTAAGCATTAAACATCACATCTCTTCACTCAGTTGGGTCCCTCTTTATAAAATTCTCAGGAAGTCAAGAACAAATGGTTCACTTGTCTTGACATGTTAGCTTTTAAAATGGGTCTTTTGTAACTAAATGAAAATATGAATAGTTGCTTAAAGGAGAAAGAGTTGATGGCTTTGAGTTTATGTAACATCTATTTGTTAAAGTCGCTTATATTCTTGTGGATTAAACAGATCCAGAGGGTTAAAGTATCACATGTCACAGCTTTGGTGCCTGGATCAGCTGTCAGGTGCAGAGGGAACATGGTGCCAACTGTAGCAACACAAAGCCGGGTGGAGGGTGGTGGCAGGGTCAGAGGTCACAGACCGCAGAACACATACAAGCTCCTGACACTGCGTGGAGGACGTTTACTGGCCATTTGTTAAGATGGGCTCAGCAGTTGTGGCTGTGTGTGGTCTGCACCAGCAGCTTCCCCGTTAGCATCGCTGTGCTACAGAGAAATAACGCTGAGTAAGGGCTGCTGGAGGGACGGTTTCCTTATGTTCTTCTTTAGCACGATGTGGTGTTGTTAAATGTAAAGCCAGACTTTCCAGTGTCACAGAGCAGCTTTTACCCAGCGAGATCGCCATAGTAACCCCTCCACAGCATGTTCATGGCTTCAGTTTATCATTTCACAAACTCTCTTATAGTGATTCTGATATTTCACACAGATGAAAGATGCAGAACTGCTGCATTTACAGTCTGTCCCTGTTAAAAGTGACGTTTCTCTTCTTTTTCACTCCTGCAAAGCTTAAAAAACTGGATCCAAAGTTTGTTTTTGGTGTTGCATCTTTGGGCATCTATGTGCAAATTAGAAAAGTGTACGTGGATACAGGTGGGTGGAAATACTCCCACCCACACAAACAGCAGAATCTGGCCCCGAACAACCAATTTACAGGCTGCAAAAACCAAAACAGCCAGGCGAACGCAGCTGAGCGGCACCGTACAGCTGAGGGGAAGAATGAGTGAGAATTCTTTGGGTTTAACACTACAGGTGTCATCTTTCCTTCCTGTGTTGTATCAAAATAATCAAAATCACTTCACAAAAAGCCGCCGTATTAGTTCAATTCTTAGAAACTTGGCTTCCATCTTATTTCTGTCCATTTGTTTAAGTCAGACTGAGAGATATCATCCTTATTTTCCCAGTTTCCTGATAAAAGGCCGTTTTTTTCCACAAATATGAAGCTGCAGAACAGCACCTTGTCTTCTGCCTCATGGCAGCTTCAGCAGCTCATGGAGTCAGAGGCAGGCTGTCCAAGTGACCCTCCCTGAGGATTTAACCCACACCGTCCCACCTCGCTGCTGCATAATGGATGAAGGACAGTCATTGGGAGGGAAGAATGGGAGCGAGGCCCTTATTACCTTGTGATTCATTTTTAATGAGGTAAACAGGTCTTTCCAGGTCACCTGAAAGCTCACACACACTCATGCTGGGTGGTGTGTCTTCCCCAGCCTTATTGCTGCCCATTTTGACATCCACATTGGCTGCAGGGGCTGCATAGCATAATTAGGTCTCACTGTCATTGAAAGAATGTGTCTCACTTCCCACAGAGTCCCTTTCCTCTTCTTCAAGTTAGACGGCAGCAATTACACAGAGGCAAGAAGACCTTATTAGAAAGGCTCCAGGCAACCTTTGCCTCCCTTTTCCTCTTAGATGATTTTTTTTAGAGTATACACAGTGAACACCACAATTAAGTTACTAAAAATGTTCTCTTAATTGATTTCATTGCACTTTGCAGCCCATAAAATGAATTTTAAAGGTGTTATGTAACAGAAACCAGCTTTTTTGGAGTCCCAGCTGATGATGACAGGAGTGCAGGTGGCTGTTTGCCAGCGCGTTATTTCTCTGTTTATGTTAAACGACAGTTTAGGAAACTGAATATTGTTGTGGTCTGATGGAAATAAGATGGCCTCCCTGCAGTTCCAGAGAGGCAGGAACTGGATGACAGGTGAGGATGCACGTATGTGGTGTCATCTGGGAAATCAAACCCGCTCAGTTCACTCGCTCTGAAAGTTAGCGAGCAGGTATGCCTTCGCAAACAGGGAGGTGGAGAACTCCCACAGCAATTCTCTGCGAAACCTGTGAAGGAAGGGGAGGGGGGGGAAGAAAACAGGTGCAACAGGAAGGTGAGAACAGGAGCAGATGGGGAGATGCAGGGAATCTGCATTTTCAGACATTTAAAACAAGCTTCTGGTCCATCGTCTCTTCTACAGTAAATTATATCATTAAAGCCAGAAGTCATTAAAAAGCAAAGATCTTTTCCTGCGGACAGAATAGATTTCTCACATCTCCCTGGGAGATTGAGATGAAAATGAATTTAAGGCCTCTCAAGTCATTGCATTTGCTTCTTATCACTCAATAGTCATGCTACATATGCGCCATTGGGCTGTATATAGGATTAGAGAGGATCTTTTCCGCCTGACTGGCTACCGGCTCTCACCAACCAGACGAGGATCATTTTCCCCGCTGAGAAAAGCTCAGTGTTCAGCCTGGATGAAACTCTAAGCACACACTCCCCACTGATGCTCGGTATGGATCTTCAATCACATTCCACCAATCTTTATCAACATGTGGGGCATTTGATGTTGGAAGAGCATATTTCCCTAAAGGCTGCTTCACATCATTTGGAAAAAACAGCAGATTTATTCAGCTTCAAAATGACTTCTTTCTCTGGACATAGATCAAGAAATTCCAGTTTTACTTAGCATCTGTTGAATGATACATCAAGCAAAGAAGAAGCCTCGGCCCCAGCCAATCACCACCAGCCTGTATGATCAGGCTCGGGGTCAAATTCTGACTTAATGAGTGTCACATCATCCTCCGCTCTGACTCTCATGGAGGAACATTTGATGTACATTTCTTTTCAGTTTGAAGTCACAGCTCCTCTCCAGCTCGTGGAGGAGGGGTGGATCAGAGCTGCGTGGCACAGAATCCTCCCGAGCTCTTTGTTGCTGTGTTTATTTCTGGTGGTTCTGCCTGTTTACATCAAATTCTTGGGCACAGAACGGCCGGTAATTGCAAACAGCTTACCTTTCATACCCAGAGCAAACCCATCAAGTGATGGTTGCTGTTTGATCCCGTATGTCAGGTCTCCTCAAATGGAGCAAACCCTGCCGTACCGTCACCAATCATCACAATTACATCACAATGTGCTGGACTTAAAAAGATGAATGTGGTTGGTGACGGCCAAGGTTTGGAATATATAGAATAAAATGAGATTTCCTCAGTAGTGGATCCAGTTTTTAACCATTAATTTCATATATATTTGATCGGCTGCCACAGAATTAAACTTGGACGAACACTCATACGCAAATAAACAAATGATGTAATGCTAAAAAGAGCCACCATCGCTTGTTACCATGCGGTCCAAGTGGTCTCTAATTAACTGCTCTGTTCCAATTACATCAGGTCTGGATCCTGGAATATGAGCCTGGAAGCATTATGACGTAAAAATGCTTGAATGCTTTCAGGTTAATCATGAAACACAATGTATGCCCTTTACTGTCCCTTTTTGGCACATATTGAACCGTTTGAAGGCTGCATATCGCCAGCAGTGATGCTCACTGTTTGCACGAAGAGTGCACAGAAGAAAAGGTTATTCTAGGTCATTTGGACCATGCAAGGAGGTCAGAGAGGAGGATAGATAGAGAACCGACTTCCAAGCATGAGACCAACTTTAAGACAGCTGGTTTTCACTTTTTTTTCTTTTTAATCTCCTCTTCAACTAATTTGTGACACATTAAAATCAGACTTTGTCAAGATGAGGAAAACATCAGTCTTACATGTTCAAATACGCAATAAAATGCAATTTTATTATCACAGACTAAGTCATATTTATCAAAAACTTGAGCCGTATTCAACAAAGAAAAAAACAGAAAAGTTTCAGCGAATTGCATGAAAACATGAACGTCTGTCATCAGTCAGCATCCATCTCTACTGATGAATAAACTGAGAAACTTTAAAATCTTGTTTAAATCATATTCCTAGCTTAATAACCATTGATTTGAGTTTTTTTCCACCCAAAAATGATGCATTTGACAGACTTTATAGGAATGAATATAAACTATTTGCTTCTTTTTATTCATTTTACCTGCAGGAACTGTGATGGATGCAAATCAGTCCAGCAATCGATGCACTTTCTCCAGCATTCAAAACCAGAAAATGTGTATCAACACTCCTCTGATTTGTCCAAAGATTTCATACTTGCTGCTCTGCCCCCTGCCTGCCTTGTTTCCGACTCACACTCCAAAAACAAATTCATCTTTGATAAGTCTGTTGCATTATCTGTCATCACGGGATTTATTCAGACACCAGTCCAACCTCTTTCCAGTTAACGCGTCTCATGTGGACAGTCAGTCCGTACATGTCTGGAGTTTGTGTGTGAAAATTGAGTTTTTTGAGGTTTTTTTTGTGTTTTGGGACCAAAATAAATCAAGAACTTTGAGTAAAACAGAGAGAAAAGGTGAACGGAACGCATCCATCACAGCAAACCTTCCCATACTTGATATTTACTGCTGAGAATAGTCAGTAGAACTGTATTTCTGATGATGATGATGCACAAACTTTGGGCATTTCCTGTTGTTTTCAGGTTTCTATAAAATGAACAAAGCTGAATCCAAACTTTTACTTTAACATATTTTCTCAACATTGTTCTAATGCATCCCTCAAAGTGTTTATTCATTGTTTGTGGGGATCTGCATCCTCATCAATCTCACAAATGGAGCCTGTGGCGGCCCTTGTTCACTCCCTGCTTTCAAGTTCTTAAATGCTATGTTAATGTAGGCCCTGCATTCACTCATATCTTGCTTTCTATTGGCTTGCCTGCCGCAATTTGCTGCTAATGGCCCAACCACCACCACCCCATCCTCACCCCCTTCCCCCCATTTTCCTCTTCTACTTTCTCTCTCTTTCTCTCCCTCCAGCCTTGAGGCGTCCCGTTTCAGCTCCTCAGCTCTCAGTCACAATGCTGTGGAGAGGCTGAATGGGTGGGGTGGTGGTGGTGGGGGGGGCATTTAAGAGAGCGGTAGGTGGGAGTGGAGTCTGACTGCAGAGGGTCTACTGTTTAAGAGAAGGAGAATTCTCTCTTTCACTCACTCTCTCCGTCTGAGTCTGCCTCTATCTTTCTCCTCGCTGGCTGCACAACATCAGCCGGCTCTCTTGGTAGAAGCGACTGAACACTCCTGGAGAACAGAGCGAGGAGGGAAGATGACAGAGCTGTCAGCGCTCTGAGACACCGGTGAGAACACTTCTCAGGACTGGTTGATGAGGCTCTCTTCGACCCTGATTCTGTGCAGATTTTTCCCTCGGTGGAGCGGCTGTAGAGATTGTGTGGGAGGTAAGTCACCTTCTTTACCTGCACGTAGTGGGTGTGTTTGAATGGGAACGGGCTGATTTCCTCACTAAAACCACTTAGATTGAATAGCTTTCAACTTTACAACTTTTAACCACTTTCTGTTGGAATTATTTCCAGTTTAAGTCATTTAATGAACTGCATATTTGCACATTTTCTGTTGAATTAGATGAAAATAATGGCAGTATTTCAGTGATTCAAACTGCTGAGTTTGTTTTACACGACTGTTTCCTGCAGTCGTGTTTGTGGCTCTCACCTCTACTGAAGAATTTGAGTGATGTTGGCCGTAAAAAAGATTGTTACGGCCACATGTTTCATCAACCGGAACTTCAAAGGAGGATTTAATTGTGCTCTTTACTGCATTCACCTGGATGCTATTTGCTATATGCTGTACTGGGAAAAGTTTCTCCTTTTACTGGCTCTTTGCCGTTCATTAGAGAACCGGTAAAAGAGTTGCTCCATCTTTAGGGAGATGATCTGAATGATTTTTCTCCTTGCCTTAAGGCTGATGCTGAGCTGTGGTCTGATGGTACTGCAGAGCAGAGACGATTAGAGTTGGTGTGTCTGATTTCGTGTGATTATGTGTGTGTGCTTCTATGGGCTGCTTCCAGGAGTACGTCCAGTTGTACAATTTATGGTTGCCAGCAGACAGTAGGCTTGTGTAACCCAGGAGACAGACAGCTGCTCTGCATTAGATTCTGCTGGTCGGTTCCTCTCCCAGCCATCCGGCATACACACCACTGGCTGTGAAGTTGCAGCCTCACAAATGCACACAATCACTGACTGTTCTTCCCCATTTGCCTCTCAGGCTCTCATTCCCAGGTCAGTTGAATTTTTTTTTGCAGTTTTGGTCTGTGAGAGATCTGAGGGAGAAGATGTCTGACAGATTAGTGAATAAACTGGCATATGTACATGAGTCTGTGGTTAAAACTGTCAATGCAGCAGCAGCTCATGCAAAAAGAGTCGTTACAGCTGGTTATACTGGATCATTTTTAATGGGTCACCCTCAGGTTTAGAGCTTTACCTTCCAAGTCTGTACATATGGACCACAGCGAGGGTTGCTGCAAATCTTTAAGGTGGTTTAGTTGTTTTTTAAGGCGAGGAAACATAGGATGCATTGCATGATCTGCATTAAATGCACGTTTAGACAGAATCTGCTTCAGGAGAGTCACATCCTTGTGTTTCTTGACACTGGAGCCCAGACAGGGTGAACCAGTTGGTGAGAAGAGGGAGAGGAAGGAGTGGGTCTTTGTGGTTGGCTGTGATGGAGGAGACCCACAGGATACCAGGGTACCGCCTGCTACATGGTAATGTGAAGGTGGAGCAGCTCTGACTTCAGGTTCAGTGCTACGTTGATTTGAAATATCTTGATTCGATCGTCAGAAATTTCCCAGCTGAATAAGCGGGATGCTGTCTAATCTCGGCATGCAGCGCACACTTGGAGCATGGATGTTTCATGTTGCTTTGGTTACGCATGTGAGGAGCCACTAACAGTGACACTTGGTATAAGGATGAGTGGGAAACGGGCCTTTGTTTGGACAGCTGTCAGCTCCCGACGCTTCATGCCCTACAAAATTCTATGAGAGGGTGACTGTCTTTGACCCCACTTAGCTGATCCACTGGTGATCCAGAGCGTACAATAATCATGGGTATTCATGATGACCTACGGCGGGCAGGACCCAGGAGAGACGTTTTGGTTAGCCCTGTTTGTTCTCCAGCTTTCTCTTTCTCCTTCTTTGTCTTTCTACGTCACCATTAAAACTGTTTAATGGTTCCATAAAGTGAGACGTTCAAGGTGAGGTGAAGCTGAGCCACATTTGACCCAATTTATGGGTGCATCTTGGACCATTTTCACCGTGAATAAATACTATATTTAGTATTTTATATTTGTATAATTTATTATTCATAAATACTCTATATGACCATGTGGAATCCAGGTCCTGCACAATATGTGGATCAATAAGGTTCTGCAGAATCATGGCTCCCAGAGGTGATGTCTCAAAAATAGGTGCTTAAGTTAAAGAAGGATCTGAGCAGGAAATGCTGCCTGACAAATACAAGATCCTGGAGACACGGCCATTAACTGTGGAACAAGTGTGCAGTGCATTGTTTTCTGTCTGGCACCTTAACATTTGGGAGGTTTTTACAGCCACAAAACTCATTATTTCCCACTTAAACCCAAATAAGTCATCATCACTTAACAAAAGTGGCTTTAGGAGTCCCAGATGGTTTCAAATTTTCCTTTGGTGCTCATGCATAATTTGAAGGGGTGGAAGTCTTGGAGCTGCGGCGTCCGGGAGCCCTTTGACCATCCTGGCCCTCCATTGGAGGGAGCCAACTGATGAACACATGTGGGAGACACTTTGCTCTTATACTTTGGCTCTAGCAGTGACCTCGCACACTGGAATGCATTAGCCATAATGTTCTTGGACAAGACAGGGGCCCTTTTGAGAGGGGCAGACGATCTAAATTGGGGAAAAAGCTAAAAAAAGAGGGAAGCCAATGAAGAGCCGACCCTAGGGACCGGGGTCATTAGGCTCATACAAGTGTCTGAATGGAAGGCACTCGCAATTTAGACACGCAACATGCTTCAGGCTTTCAGACAGACAAGGACAAACAGATGTCCGGGTATCACAGCCAACATGCTTCCATTTCTGGAGAAGAGAAAAAAGATCCTTTCCATCCTGTTTGAATGGAAGTAACCAATAAACCTCCAGTGTAGTGCTAAAACATGCAGTCTGTGAAAAGCCCTGAAAGCTCCCCTACGTGTTCACTGGACCAGGTCTGAATTTACCATTCTGCTCACTCTGCATTCAAAAAATTTAGATATTCCACTGATTAGGGGGGAGTTTATTCTCTAAACGGTTTCTTTTTGTGCATGAAAGCAAGATTTAGGTCACTAAGTAAGTTTATCCAGCGGCGTCTTGAAATCACTCAACCAGTTTATTCTGGATGAATTTCCACATTCGTTTCTTAATTCTTTTAACTACTGACTTCACCACAGTCCAAGCTTATGAATGTTAATACAAGGCAGATGTATTTTCTAATATATGTCTACTGTCACATATTCTCTAGTCTGTCAGAGTGCAAATGGCTCATTGTTTTTAACCGAAGGAATGGTGACAATCATCCCTGTAAGTGAGGTAAGAATCTACCCACAAATATGATTTTAGAGCTACCTGTTTTACTCTTTAATGAATTAAATTAGCATCATTGCACGTGACCCACTGCACTGTTTCTACTGGCCAATAAGTGAAAAATGATGCAGAATAAGTCAGCCATAGCCCCTCACAGATTGAGAATGGAGTGAGCTCTCACCTGGCAGCTGATCACCTGAGAGGTGTTCATTTCATGGTAAGTTTAGATGAGTCCATGAACAAGACATCAATACCACTGTGTAACATTACGACACAAGCAGCAGCCAGCGATTAGTCAGATTTTTATAGTATTTGCAGTGCAGTGTGAAAACTGAGGAGGGGAAGTGGGCAGAACGGAGGGCTACGCAATTATAAGCATCTGGAGAAAGCAGCCGGTGGATGAGCTGTAAAGGGTGCATGTGACGCTGCCAAAGCCTCGCAGCACACAGGGGTTAGGCTAATAAACAGCAGGTCACCAGCACTCAGCATGTTAAGAAGCTCTGGAACAATGACGAACATCCAACCTTTCCATCTGGAACCAGTGAGAACAGCGGCACAAGATGGAGGCGCGCTGGGGGACAGCCATAAAGAATATTGATGGGCCTCTCTGGGAGCCACAAGGCGAATCACGAAGCTATGACAACTGTACTGAGATTCAACCGTCTGCTCTTCAGCTGACCCGACCAGCAGTCTCCCTCCTCAACATTTGTTTTCTTCCTATCTCTGTGTCAAAGTGGGAAATTGGTTTTGCTTGAAATGGGCTTTTTTTGGGGCCGCATCAATCACACATGTCAGCATCTGTACCACTCTGGCATTTCTTCCCAGCATCATAGGGCTTCCAGTGGGCGCTCTCTGCGAGTATCCAGATAAGTGTTTCTGCTGGCATCTCAGATCCAGGCCCTCCTTTCACCTTATCAGCCGGGAACACACTAACCCCCTCCACTTCCCCGCTATCTGTGTCATCAGACCCAATGGGGTCACAGCGGCGAGCCCCACTTTGAGTCTTCTGTGCATTTCTTTTCATGTCAGAAAGACAAGTTATTATTTCTATTCTTAACTGTTTGGGAAATGCAGACATTTCAACTCCGTATCATTTCAGGAGGATCTAACTAAATTAGAAAGCCTTTTAAAAACAAACTACCTGAGAATTTTATTAGTTTTCATGAGAAATAAACTCATTTAGTCAGTTTTAGCACATGATTAAAGCTCGGAGTTGATCCAGTAAACAGCCGTCAGGTTTCCACAGCTGAAGAAGAAACTGGCTATTTGTTAATAGTTAACAAATCTTGTATTAGGTCAATTCATTCAGCTTCAAAATATGTTGCCAAAGACATGGGAAAGACACAGACACGGACACATTAGCATTCAAATGGAGCGGCGCCTCTGGGCATGAAGCCAGTGCAAGTCCAATATTCCCCCCCTTATAAACACGGCTTTGCTTCCACCGACTCTTCCTCATCTGATGAACTGAACTGGATATTTTGTTCATACAAGAAAGGGAAATCATTTAAAAGCACAAAAAAGTCAAAAACAGCCATTAGTCATCACAAGTTATAGCTGTGGACAGGAGTGATGACCTCCTCTGTTTCTGCGGGGCTGAAGAAGCCTCTGACTGAACACATTTAGAGGTTTGATCACTGTGTCTCAGAGGCTGTACGGTTTTATTCACTGTGTTTCTCGCAGAAAGCTCGCAGCATTCTTCTGTGCACAAACAGCTCCAGGGGCTTCAGAGCAGCCCCCAGCAGAGCCAGCCCTCTTCATCAGTTTGTTCAGTTTCTTTGGGTCAGTGGCTGCAGCTCTGCTGCCCCAACAGATGGCTACAAAGCAGACTGCACCCACCACCTCAGACCTATGGAAGATATGGTGCAGACACCTTCTCTCAGTGTTTTTCCAGGTGAATGCATCCAAGCTGAGGTGACTGATCCCCAATCCTGCCACTAAGGGCTCAGCCGGCTGAGCTCAGTCTCCTGTCCATCCCTGTCACACCCCAAACTGCAGAGTTGTTGGCTTCAGGAAGTCTCTCCTCTGTGTATGAAGCCTCAGAGTGAAGGCAGAACACTGAGCTTAACGAAAGCAGACAGTTTGGTGATAATTCTGCATGAGCACAAGCGACCTTTCTCACTTCTGTGATTTGATCATTTGAGGAAGTTATCTGTGCAGTCAGCATAATTCTGCCAGACACACCAGACCTGGAAGCTCGTCTTCCTTTGGTCTACGGGACATTAGTCTGTGAAGCATGTGCCGACCTGCTGAGCCTAACTTCCCTTCATGAAATATCTGGAGGCTGGAAGACTTTCAAAAGGAGCTGAGTGAGAGGAGGCCTGTCTTAAGCTAATTATCCGTGACCTGACCGCATCACTGCCACGTTAAACCTGCACTGCAGCACCTGAACATTCACAGTTCAGTTCAGTTTGGCACAGCGGGGGATTACGATCATCACAGAAAGGTGGAAACAGAACAATCAAAGAGTCTTTTTGAGTGTGAGGTGATAAAATTAAGAAAAATATCCAAGGTCGACTCGAGCTGTGCGTCTTCCTGGAAATTCATGCCTGCTTCCTCAGCATCTCTCGCTGAGACCTTGGTGGACACACAGGATCCAAATCGATATCCACCTGTTGTAGCTCAGGACTTGTGATCTGTGGCCAGATTATATTTATCAGCAGATTCCAGTTCAGCATTTGCCACTTTTTGGATTTGACAGAAAGCTGTTTTGTCCCGATACGGCTGCATGTGACTAGTCAATTTCCTCCGTTACAGTGTGGCATTATCTCAAGGTGAAAGGAACCCCAGACAATTACCCCTCATTCAGCCCTCGTACGAGCGACCCAGATTTGGATTCTGTACCAAGAAGGCAAGCTGAGTTTTTGTCATGGCTGACCTACAAAACTAGGCAAGCTTGATAAATTCTTCAGAAATGAAGAGGGAGCCTGATCAGACCTGTTTAACACACAGTCCTGGGATTTGAGTTGTAGTTGTAGTCATTGCATATTTACAGCTTTTACACACCAAGTGGGGCATGCGGCTTCATTATTCAGTGTGTTTGTTGTCTGTTTGCGCTGCTGCCGTTATCCACTGATAGTGAAAAATATTGACTGCACTTTCATGCCGGTCTGCGTTGTAAAAGCAGGAGAAACCTCCAGGTTCTGCAGAGCCTGATAACGACGCTCTTCTTTTCCATTTCCCCGTGACAAAATGCATTTCCTCCTCAGAGGTAGCTGCTGCTGAATGTTTGCAGAGTAATATTTTTCTAATCTGATTCATCTTGGACCTGCCGTGGGGCGGAAGTCTCACCAAAGGTGTTCTGCCATCACATTTGTCTGCATGTGGTCCAGGCTGAGATAAAAAAGTTCTGACGGCTTCTTTAGGAGAAAGTCTGGTCATCAATCTCTCAGCCAGCTGAAGGTGGAACTTTTTCTAGCCCTATAGGAGGGCAGGATAACACTGGTAATGTCATCATCCTACCAGGAGTTTTTCATTTCCGCTGAAACAGCCGTGAACAAATGGAAATAAGATCAACGCCACAGATCTTTATGCAGCTGTCCGGTCCCTTATGGAGGATTTGCACTGACTGGACTTTCCTAATTTTACTGTCGCCCATGTGGAAACAGATCCTTTCTCCTGATTTACAAAGTGGTTTTTTGCTGGAAAACATGCTGAGTTACGGATGCCTCGTGAGGTCAGACGTGTCACCAGAGATGCAAGGAAACACGGCTGAGTTAAAGAGATCTGCACTTAGCAAGTGTTGGTTTAAAGAAACCGAGGTGGTGGAGGGTTTGAACACTTTAGAAAGGAATGAGGAGAGGAAGAGGCCGTTCTGAGAGGGTCAGAATCTTGTTTTATCACATCGAGTGTTGGACAAGAGCCTGGAGATACGACCATTAACTGTGGAACTTAACATTTGGGAGGTTTTTACAGCCACAAAACTCATTATTTTCCACCTAAAGCCATCATCACTTAACAAAAGTGTCTTTAGCATTCCCAGATGACGATCTGTGGGAATTATTTTCTCAATAAGCATCAGGGGCCCGTTGGTTTCCGTCCCTAAAACCATTCCTGCAGATCTTTCCTAAACATAACCGCTTATTAGGAATTGCCTTGACTTAACCAAACCATAAAAGTTTATTGAACTGATTCCGTTGTTGGGTCATTGAATCAGAAAGTGTTCATTTCACTTTTCTTCTTTGCTTTAATTCGAGGTAGATCAGGACAGACCATAATGTGTTGTTTTTAAGAGGAGCTGCTAGAAAACGGATGGAAGAATGAGTGTCGGATTGGTGCACCCAGTCCCTTTAATCCACTTTAATACCATAAAATCACTTTAACATTCCTGACAGCGACACCTAATTGCTTTTGAAACTGACCCCAACGAAAGCATTTCCAGCTCCTCTGTGTGAGGTTTAAAACTTCAAGTGTTTCCCCAGCACTCATTCACAACAGGGTAATTTAGATCAGTTGCAGCAAATTCATGCGTGCCAGCAGGTTTTTCCTGGTAAAATTCTCCTCACATTCAATCGCAAGGCAGGCAGCGGGCTTTGTTGCTGTTTGAGAAGCTAACTATGCAACAAAACCGAGTGAGAGAACAACAAAGCACCAGTCAGACTGTATCAAGTCCATGTCTGCAGTGCCAGCAACCAGCTGCATTAGCATAGTGCCAGGACCACAGGGTGCCCACGAAGGAAGTCCAAACAGAGGAATCAGCTCCGTGTTTCTCACGTTTTCATTGTTGTACTTTAAGCATTCGATGGCAGCTGAGAGGAAATCAAATAAATCAAAATATCAGCTGGATTCTGTGGAAGTTGCTCCTCTTCATCTATTTCTGTCTGATGCAGAGTTCTGCCAAAGCCAGAGATTCTTACACAAAGCGCGCTCCGGGCCCTGTGGGCTGGTTCTGTGGTGGTGGTCCATGTGGAGAGCAGCCAGTCTGAAAAGTGAGGAAGCCAACCAGAACTAAAACCTTAGCGGCAACTCAAAGCAATTTTCTGGCTATTTTCTTGATTTAATCCCTAGTTTGTGATGCTTGGCCACAGAAGTGTGATAGTGTGTGTGTAGTTGTGTAGTTGTGACATAGTTTCATATAGGTGGGCAACGTGGGGGGGCTTTTTTTTTTTACTCTCAAGGGCTTAAATCCTCAGTGCTCCCATTAGCACTTTTAGGGTCTTCCCATCATGGAGGTGAATCGTGGTTTTGGGGAAACTCGGTGGGTTTTATAGAGAAGGGAAGCTGTGAGATTCATGAACTGTCAGCTCACTCAATGCTACCTGCTGACTGCTCTGTCTGTGCACGTGAAAACGGTCCAAAGACGTCCGAATCGCACGAATCGTACCGTCGGCCCGGAGCTCCTTCAGATGAAGACTTTTCATCTTGGCTACCAGCAGCCGCTCCCAACCTTTGGAGCTGCACACGGGTTTTATTAGAGGTGGGAAACCATCGGTGTCAGCATGTCTGCGGGGAAGGGGGGTAAAAAGTTTCCCGAGCCGGAAACTTTAAAAAAGATCAAGTCTGGGGCCGTATAGGGAGTCTGGATGCTGCTCCTTGGCCATAAATTCATAAATTCATGTCTCTTATCACAAATTGTACGGGATGGAGATGAAGCAAAGTGTTTAATTTTATGCAAAAATAGTAAAAAAAACTCCAGAACTGTGAACACAAAAGTCTGATCGCCTCCGAGACTCAGCTCAGCTTCTGGGACAAACAAAGATCAGCAGACCTCAGAGAAAGAGATGGCACCAGTAACACAACAGTAACACAACAGTAACACAACAGTAACACAACAGTAACACAACAGTAACAAAACAGTAACACACCAGTAACAAAACAGTAAAACAACAGTAACAAAACATTAACACAACAGTAACAAAACAGTAACACACCAGTAACAAAACAGTAACACACCAGTAACACAACAGTAACACACCAGTAACAAAACAGTAACACCAGTAACACAACAGTAACAAAACATTAACACACCAGTAACAAAACAGTAACACACCAGTAACACACCAGTAACAAAACATTAACACAACAGTAACAAAACAGTAACACACCAGTAACACAACAGTAACACACCAGTAACAAAACAGTAACACCAGTAACACAACAGTAACAAAACATTAACACACCAGTAACACACCAGTAACAAAACAGTAACACACCAGTAACAAAACAGTAACACACCAGTAACACACTGTAACACACTGTAACACACTGTAACACACAATAACACACAGTAACACACCAGTAACACAACAGTAACAAAACAGTAACAAAACAGTAACACAACAGTAACACAACAGTAACAAAACATTAACACAACAGTAACAAAACAGGAACACAACAGTAACAAAACAGTAACACAACAGTAACAAAACAGTAACACACCAGTAACACACCAGTAACAAAACAGTAACACACCAGTAACAAAACAGTAACACAACAGTAACACAACAGTAACACACCAGTAACAAAACATTAACACACCAGTAACACACCAGTAACAAAACAGTAACACACCAGTAACAAAACAGTAACACACCAGTAACACACTGTAACACACTGTAACACACTGTAACACACAATAACACACAGTAACACACCAGTAACACAACAGTAACAAAACAGTAACAAAACAGTAACACAACAGTAACACAACAGTAACAAAACATTAACACAACAGTAACAAAACAGGAACACAACAGTAACAAAACAGTAACACAACAGTAACAAAACAGTAACACACCAGTAACACACCAGTAACAAAACAGTAACACACCAGTAACAAAACAGTAACACAACAGTAACAAAACAGTAACACACCAGTAACAAAACAGTAACACCAGTAACACAACAGTAACAAAACATTAACACAACAGTAACAAAACAGTAACACACTGTAACACCGGTAACAAAACAGTAACACAACAGTAACACAACAGTAACACAACAGTAACACACTGTAACACACTGTAACACACTGTAACACACAATAACACACAGTAACACACCAGTAACACAACAGTAACAAAACAGTAACAAAACAGTAACACAACAGTAACACAACAGTAACAAAACATTAACACAACAGTAACAAAACAGGAACACAACAGTAACAAAACAGTAACACAACAGTAACAAAACAGTAACACACCAGTAACACACCAGTAACAAAACAGTAACACACCAGTAACAAAACAGTAACACAACAGTAACAAAACAGTAACACACCAGTAACAAAACAGTAACACCAGTAACACAACAGTAACAAAACATTAACACAACAGTAACAAAACAGTAACACACTGTAACACCGGTAACAAAACAGTAACACAACAGTAACACAACAGTAACACAACAGTAACACACTGTAACACACTGTAACACACAATAACACACAGTAACACACCAGTAACACAACAGTAACAAAACAGTAACAAAACAGTAACAAAACAGTAACACAACAGTAACACAACAGTAACAAAACATTAACACAACAGTAACAAAACAGGAACACAACAGTAACAAAACAGTAACACACTGTAACACCGGTAACAAAACAGTAACACAACAGTAACACAACAGTAACACACAATAACACACAGTAACACACCAGTAACACAACAGTAACACAACAGTAACACACAATAACACACAGTAACACACCAGTAACACACTGTAACACAAAAGTAAGACACTGTAACACACAGTAACACCGGTAGCACAACAGTAACGCACAGAAACACAACAGTAACACACAATAAAACACTGTAACAATACAGTAACACACAGAAACACACTGTAACACAACAGTAACACACTGTAACACCCGTAACACAACAGTAAGACACTGCAACACACTGTAACACACAATAACGCACAGAAACACAACAGTAACACACAATAAAACACTGTAACAATACAGTAACACACAGAAACACACGGTAACACACCGGTAACACACTGTAACACAACAGTAACACACTGTAACACACTGTAACACCAGTAACACAACAGTAAGACACTGTAACACACTGTAACACCAGTAACACAACAGTAACACAACAGTAACACACTTTAACACACTGTAACACACTGTAACACAACAGTAACACACTGTAACACAACAGTAACACAACAGTAACACAACAGTAACACACCAGTAACACACTGTAACACAACAGTAACACAACAGTAAGACACTGTAACACACTCTAACACCAGTAACACAACAGTAACACACTGTAACACAACAATAACACACTGTAACACAACAGTAACACAACAGTAACACACTGTAACACCAGTAGCACAACAGTAACACACTGTAACACCGGTAACACAACAGTAACGCACTGTAACACACTGTAACACCAGTAACACAACAGTAACACACTGTAAGACCGGTAACACAACAGTAACGCACAATAACACAACAATAACACACAGTAACAAAACAGTAACACACAGAAACACACAGTAACACACCAGTAACACACAGTAAGACACCAGTAACACCGGTAACACACCAGTAACGTAGTAACACAACAGTAGGACACTGTAACACATTGTAACACCAGTAACACAACAGTAACACACTCTAACACCAGTAATTCACCAGTAACACACCAGTAACGCACCAGTAACACAACAGTAAGACACTGTAACACACTGTAACACACTGTAACACCAGTAACACAACAGTAACACAACAGTAACACACTGTAACACCAGTAACACAACAGTAACACACTGTAACACAACAGTAACACAACAGTAACACACTGTAACACTGGTAACAAAACAGTAACGCACAATAACACAACAATAACACACAGTAACACACTTTAACACACTGTAACACCAGTAACACAACAGTAACACAACAGTAACACACTGTAACACCAGTAACACAACAGTAACACACTGTAACACAACAGTAACACAACAGTAACACACTGTAACACACTGTAACACAACAGTAACACACTGTAACATAACAGCAACACCAGTAACAAAACAGTAACACACAGAAACACACAGTAACACACTGTAACACCAGTAACACAACAGTAACACACTGTAACACAACAATAACACCAGTAACAAAACAGTAACACACAGAAACACACAGTAACACACCAGTAACACACTGTAACACAACAGTAACACAACAGTAACACACCAGTAACACACTGTAACACCAGTAACACACTGTAACACAACAATAACACCTGTAACAAAACAGTAACACACAGAAACACACAGTAACACAACAGTAACACACAGAAACACACAGTAACACACCAGTAACACACTGTAATACAACAGTAACACAACAGTAACACACCAGTAACACACTGTAACACCAGTAACACACTGTAATACAACAGTAACACAACAGTAACACACTGTAACACCGGTAACACAACAGTAACGCACAATAACACAACAATAACACACCAGTAACACAACAGTAACACACTGTAACACACTGTAACACCAGTAACACACTGTAACACAACAATAACACCTGTAACAAAACAGTAACACGCAGAAACACACAGTAAGACACTGTAACACACTGTAACACAACAGTAAGACACTGTAACACCAGTAACGCACCAGTAACACAACAGTAACACAACAGTAACACACAGTAACACAACAGTAACACAACAATAACACACAGTAACACACAGTAAAATTAAAACTGTTGGGAAATCTTTGACCAGCATAGGAATAAACATGGATATTACACAGTCATATTCAGGCATATTTCCACCCAGAAATCAGACAGTAATTAAATGAATTCTTTTTAATTCATATTGAGGTGGTCGGTAAGATCCCTGCACACAGAACTGGGCGAGCTTGAACAAAATCAGTTCTAGAAATCAAAACTAGAAAAAAGGTCAATATCAAGACAAGTTTGCAACTAAAAGCTTAGAAACAGTCACTATTCCTGATGACATGGAAAAAAAACAACTTTATCTATAAAGCACATGGACATTACAACCTCTGCACATGCTTCAGTCCAACTTTTCAAATGTACAATCAGTTTTAACATGACAGACAGTGATGCAGGACTCAAAGAAACCCAGAGACTGACAGTGGAACGCAGAGCTGCCAGTTTGCAGGTATAGGTTGCCCTTTGTGCTTTTACAGGAAGCCCACAGATGGTTTAACCACACGGACATTAACCTGCTCGCTCTGGGCTGCAGAGGCTCCCCACCTTGCAGGTGTTGCTGGAGCTATTTCTGTCATGGCAACCTGTCTGAACGTGGTCAGAAAAAGAGCGCTTCGCATAGATCCTCAAGGTGACACGCTGCCTCTGCAGTAATTGCTGCTTTTGGTCCGTGGAGGAATTGTGAAAAGAATGCCCCGTTGACATCCCCTAAGTGTGTGTCTCCTGCAGTGAGAACCGAGGGGCTGAATGGCTCGAAGGCAGCAACAGGATCGGAGGCGTTCTTTTGTTAGGGGGAACACAGGAAGGTTAATTGCTTTTTAGTGGGATGCTATTGTATTTCATTCCAGCTGTTATCCCTGGTGTAGATACATGTTTGAGTGAGGAGACTGTGCCGTTGAATCAATACAGAATGGCAAGGACAAACTAAAAAAGTACACATGCAGCACAGTTTAGAGCACTGCTGTCTTACAAGGCTTAATGAAATATATTAATCTGTCTCATCATCCTAATTTTCTTTAGTTTCTCTTGTCTTTTTCTGTAGGACTCAAGACACAAATATCTGTTTGATACCTGACAGTTTTGGACTCAGCTGCTACCTTCTCAGAGGCTGCAGTGTCAGGGTGACATGATGAGGATTAAAGGCTTCCTGTTGAGCTGCGTTACTGCAGCACTGCTAATCCAGCTCTCCACCACTGGCCTGGTCAAGAAGGTCATCCGACACCGCAGAGAGGCTCTAATGCCCAAGAGAACCCAGGAGAACCTCACCCTGCCCCATCCTGACCAGCCAGTAGTGTTCAACCACGTCTACAACATCAACGTTCCCTCCACGTCTCTCTGCTCTGTGGATCTGGACTCGCCCGGCGCCGCTGAGCTCAAACACAAGAGCTCCCCGATGGACATGCAGAGCACCGAACATATGGAGCACACGGTGGACGGCGACAATCAGATCGTTTTCACCCACCGCATCAATATCCCCAAGCAAGCGTGCAGCTGTGACAACCAGCTGCCAGACATCAAGGACATCCTGAACAGGCTGGAGATGCTGGAGTCAGAGCTGTCCAGTCTGAGGGAGCAGTGCGGCAGTGGGGCCGGCTGCTGTGGAGCTCAGGTTACAGGTAGATCCACTTTTTAGAGCCGCCGTGCTTTCAGTGAATAGGAAAGCCCGGATGGTTGTGTTTTACTGTTTAATTCAAAGTTCAAACCAGAGTATCTCTGGAAAATTTAGCATATTCAGGATATTTCCCCGCTGTCACATAACTTTTAAAACGTTAAAAATCCTGGTGATGCAAGGAACTTTTTGTATTTTAGCTCCTATCTGTGATGCTTTCCTAACCCAAGCTCAGTAGTACAGTAGAAGAAGAAAACAGCAGTCCAGTTTTAAACGAGCCCTCAGGAATGGCATCCCCACTGTTTCTTGTTGGCTTTTACTGTTGAAGTTTTAAGATCAACTCTTTCTGCCTTCTTCTTCTCATCTTCCAGGCGAAGTGTCCACAAAGCCCTACTGTAATGGACGTGGAAATTGGAGCTCAGAGACCTGCAGCTGCTCCTGTGAGCCCGGATGGAAGGGCCACAACTGCACAGAACCCGAGTGTCCCAACGACTGCCAGGACCAGGGTCGCTGTGTTGATGGCAGATGTGAATGTTTTGAGGGTTTTGATGGGGACGACTGCAGTATTGAAGTCTGCCTGCTGGACTGCGGCAGCTATGGCCATTGCTTTGAGGGGTCTTGTCTCTGTGAGGAAGGCTTCATCGGTGAGGACTGTTCCCAGACCAGCTGCCTCAACAACTGCCTGGGCCGCGGGCGTTGTGTGGAAGACGAGTGCGTCTGTGACCATCCGTGGACGGGCTTCGACTGCTCTGAACTCATCTGCCCGAATGACTGCTATGACCGCGGTCGCTGCATCAACGGTACCTGCTACTGTGAGGAGGGCTTCACCGGAGAGGACTGCGGTGAGCTCACATGCCCCGACAACTGCAACAACCGTGGCATGTGTGTGAATGGTCAGTGCGTGTGTCAGACCGGCTACAGCGGAGAGGACTGCTCCAAGCTCACCTGCCCCAAGAACTGCAACGAGCGAGGCCACTGCTTCAATGGCAAGTGCATCTGTGATCCCGGCTTTGAAGGCGAAGACTGCTCCATCCTCTCCTGTCCTGACAACTGCAGCAACAGGGGCCAGTGCATCAATGGAGAATGTGTATGTGACATCGGATACCAAGGTGAGGACTGCAGTGAGCTCTCCTGCCCCAATAACTGCCAAGACCGAGGCCGCTGCGTTGATGGACAGTGCGTATGTGACAAAGGCTTTGCTGGAGAAGACTGCAGCATCAAGACCTGCCCTAAAGACTGCTTGGGACGCGGAGAGTGTGTGGATGGAAAGTGCGTCTGCTTTGTCGGCTTCACGGGGAAAGACTGCGGCGAGCTGACCTGCCCCAATGACTGTATGGACCGAGGTCGGTGTGTCAACGGGCAATGTGTCTGTCATAAGGGTTTCACTGGAGAGGACTGCAGTGAGAAGACGTGCCCCAAGAACTGCTTGGATAGAGGTTACTGCGTCGATGGCAGCTGCGTGTGCTCTGAGGGTTTCACCGGGCCGGACTGCTCTCTGCTGACCTGCGCAGGAGACTGTCAGAACCAAGGGCGCTGTGAGGACGGCGTGTGCGTCTGCGACGAAGGCTTCATAGGGGAGGACTGCTCCGAGGGTAAGAGTTGTGTCCATAATGTGCAGCTGTCAGTACACCAGCTCTTAAACATGTACTATTCCACAGTTAGAAGTCATGAGATGGTCCAGTGTAGAAGTGTATAATCTGTGTAAACTTAACCATTTGTGCTGCTTCCAAGCCTCACCTTGGATTATAGCTCCTGACCCATTTGTGAATGGGAGCCAGGCTGAAAAAGTAAAAGACAGTAAAGGTGAAAAGCATGTTGGATAGATCTCGAGCTCGTAGTTTCTGGCGCTGGCGTCAGCAGCACCTGGTTTGTGCATCTGTGCGTAATCCAGTTGCCACCTGGTTTGGAACTCGGCACCTTTTGGCTCCGCTGTGCTGAACTTCCCACATGACTTTTGTACATTGTAGATGATCCTCTTGCAGTCTCTCTTAAAAACAGTTGCCTATGCAGCTCTTCTGCTCCTCTTCATCTCCTTGTATGCTGGTTTTTGAATGGACGCTGATTCAGGGATGCATTGGAAGTACTTGGCTGCATGTGGTCAGCCACAGTGGAACCAGATTCTTGCCTTTGGTGAGATGCCCCCAGGCCTCACAGTTGAGCTTGAATTGCCTTTAACACCATCCTTCTCCCCTCCTCCTCTCATCAGTGTTGAAAGTCATGTTATGATGCCTAAGCTGCATCTCTGTTTGATTCTGAAAGAATCAGGAAGCAGGATTTTTTAGGCTTTACTGTGGAACTGCAGTGCTTTGTATCAGCTGTCCTGAGATGAAATATAAGCAAAATAATTCTAGTTTACATGTTGCTCAGAGAGGACAGTTCAGAAGACTGAATGCAGTACCCTCTAAGGGAGATAATCTTACTTCTGAATTCAGAATCTGTACAGAACAGATGCAGTTATCTCCTCCCTGGTCACTGATATCTCCACATCTGGATCGAACAGCTGTTTATGGGCTGAATTTGTGACGCAGAACTGCTGAAATGATCCAAAGGTTTCTGATAGAGCTGTGAACACCAATCTCATATATTTCTGAGTTTCTCATCATATGTAGGTGAGATATACACATTGGTAGAGTTTAATATACATATAAAGTGTTTCACTCATCTGCTATGTCCAACATAGTGTATTATTAATTCTTTTTTTAAAGTTTCCTCCTTACTGTAGCTGTCAGATGATGATCAGAAGTTTAAATATTCCACATAAGCAGCTACGCAGCAAAAAGGTTATTTGGTTGATACAGTCCTGGATTAGAGAGGCTTAGCTTGAGTTTGCAGGAATCCCATGGAAAAATGTTAGAAAGTGGTTATGGAAAACAAGGATGAGGGGTGATTCTGCTCTGAGGGATCAGCCCAAAAGTTCCACTGAGCTCAGGATGCACAACGGCTGCAGCCACAGAGGATAAAATGGTCCCCGAGGTTCAGCCTGAACAGAGCATGAAAAGAATCTAATTTACCGAACATGAATTCACTACATGAGGCTGAATGCACCAATGAATTTGATTGTTTTGAACGTTTTTCCAGAGTCTAATTATTGAAAAAAAAAGGCTTTATTCGATCAACTTTCAAGTGAATTATTTAGGAGCATCTGCTTTAATTTAGAGCTCTTTGCAGACCCAACAGAACTCCTGAGTCAGACCAGGACCAAAGTCTATTCTAGTGCACAGCAGTGCTGTAACTACTATAACTCCCACTGAAGTGGTTTGAAACTATGGAATATTCTTTCTGAACAAGTTCAGGCAGGGATGGACCTTGTGTTGTTTGTTGTTTCTAATTGAGTTTAGTATCCTCATGGATTAGGTCTATTTTAGGTCAGATTGTGACCAAAACTTTGAGCAGAACTACTTAATGTTCTCTCACCTTAATGAAATGGTTCAAACGCAATCATCGCGCTAGTTTATCCTCTTCAGCGAACTCTTAGTGTTGGTGCAGACCGATGATTTCCAGTGTCTCCACAGTCTCGCCACCCAAGGACCTGACAGTGGTTGAGGTCACACCAGAATCAGTGGACCTGTCCTGGGAGAATGAGATGCGTGTGACAGAGTACCTGATCACCTATGTGCCCACGGCCCCTGGAGGTCTGGAGCTGGACATGCGGGTCACTGGGGACCAGAAGATGGCTACCATTAGGGAGCTTGAGCCCGGTGTGGAGTACTTTATCAGCGTCTACGCTGTGCTCAGCAACAAGAGGAGCGTTCCTGTCAGCGCTCGGGTGGCAACGCGTAAGTGAACGCTCTGCATGGCAGCTTTAAAATGTATGTGAAGGGAAGTCAGATTTTCATCTGTTCCTGTTAGATCTCCCTGAACCCGAGGGTCTGAAGTTCAAAGCCGTGCGGGAGACATCGGTGGAGGTGCAGTGGGACCCGTTGGATATTCCCTTTGATGGGTGGAATCTTATCTTCAGAAACACGGTGAGTCCTGCTTTGCAATAAGTTCTGGAGCGGCTGTGGTTCAGGAGGAAGAGCGGCCACCGAGGGTTGGTGTTTCGACCCCCGGCTTCCCTGGATGTCGAAGACGTTGAGCCCCACGTTGCCTGTTGCATCCATCAGTGTGTGAATGTGTGTGATAGAGAAGAAAAGCACCGTGTCGTCTCTAACATTGTAAAGACTTCGACATACACACAAGGTGGCTTTTTTTTAGTGTAAAAGCTCTTTGAGTGGTCATCTAGACGAGGAAAGCCCTATAAGTGCAGTCAATTTACCATTTAATGCAGCTTCTGTGTTCCAGGACATAGTTGCACCCACCATAGTCTTGATCAATATACACTTCCTGGTTGGTAGAGACCAAATAGTGTAGGACTCACTGGAGGGCCCCGGATATGCATACTGTGAAGGAGGGTTGGGATACTCTGGAATTGGTCTGGCCAAGCCAGCAGTTAAAACTATTAGCAAGCCCAGACAGCTCCAGTGGCCACCCAGCACTGAGTGATTGTTACTTTGTTTAAGGCTAAGAGCTTTCCGAGTGAAATCTTTCCAAAAAGTGCCACTGGGATCTGTTCAAAGCCACATTCAGTTAAACTGAATCCCCGGTCAACACACCACTAAGAATGCCATTATGCATGATTTGCCTGTTTTTACACTCTTCTCATGGCACATTATGCCAGAACAAGCCTTTGTCCTAGTTGAAGCTTGGTGTTTTTCTGGTGCTGGCAGAAAGAGGAGGATGGTGAGATTCTTAACTCCCTCGGCCGCCCAGAGACCACCTTCGAGCAGTCAGGCCTGGGTCCAGGCCAGGAGTACGAGGTCAAACTGGAGGTGGTGAAGAACAACAAGCGCGGACCGCCTGCCTCCAAGAACGTTGTCACAAGTGAGTGCTGCAAACTGCTACCTTACACTTCTGTTTTATACGAAGTGGGACGGTTAGATGTGGGACGTTCTCTGCAGTCCTCCAACTTAAATTAATGGCATAAAATGAGTATTATTTGGATAATTCTTCTTATATCCTATGAAAACAAACGTATTATCTCCATTTAATCCATTTTTCTTTTGTCTCACCGTTAATTTACTGTCTGGGGAAAGTCTCCAAGATATTTATGCTTTTTAAAAAGCTAGAAAAAATTCCAGTTATCCTCATTTCAACCAGTAAAGGATGGAAAGAAATGTCCAAAATGTCCAATGTTTGTTTTGAACCTTAATTCAATAGAATTTTCATAGAATGAAAACTCACCGTAAAGTTTTTACTCCCATAAAAGCCAAATATGGATCATACTTGGTTTAAACAAGATAAAACAACTCTGAATAAGCTGTGATCTGATTTTGAGCTGATATATACTTCTTTTTATTAATTCATAGCACAGCGATTTGGAGGAATCTGTCTTAGATAACTTAGATAACTCAGAAAAATTCATCTCCAGCCTTAACATGCACCTTTTGTGTGAGATATTTAAAGTAATTCACTTGTGTTTATGCTGTCGCTCCCTCAGAAATGAGCAGGAAAACGGGGCAAATAGACTCCTGATGTCTGAAAGCATGAAATGCAGTATATGTGAAATATCTAACTGACTGTAATCTTCAGCTAAGCCAGAAAAATAAGAAAGATGAGATAAAAGGGATGGCTTTCAGGAATCTGTCTACCCCAGAAATCTGTTGTGGCTCCTCATGACATGCCTCCCACACACATGTAACTTTTATCACCCCTGACTGATGGATTATCAGCCTAAGAATATCAGTGTTAATAATCAGATATTTGCAGAGGCATTTGTTGCACTCCATCTTTAACGTTTGGATTATGGTGCTGCCAGATGACAGAGTGGGATTTTCCTGAAATATTGTGGAATAAAAGCTAAGTTAAATGCTAAAACAGGTTGTCAGATTTATACCTCTTGTGTAGGTTCAGTGGTTTCTTTATCTGGGTTATCCATCTGGCAGCCCATGAGGATTTAAAACAAACAGGCATGTCAGCTCTGACTGATTGGCTCATTAGACGTCTCTGCATTGCTGCGGTTTTGCTGGGATGGTAAGAACAGATAATGGATTTCCAGCCCTTATTAACAAGTTATGATGAATCTCCTCAGCTCTATCAAGTTATAAAGCCCAAAGACTTTGAGGCAGAAAGACAATGGGTCTGATTCATGACCAGCCACCAGCTGCAGGACACGTTTTAGGAGTTAAAATGCTGCTTTGCATCTTGTTAAAGATGTGCATTTATTCATTTAAGCTCAATTCTGCATCCGGCTTCCTGTGCTAAACATTACACTTGAACTCAAACTGTGCGAGCTCTTATCCTCAGGAGACTTTGATTCAACAAAGCAAGTTCAACAGGCGCAGCAATGTTCACCACATTTAGTGCTGAGTTTGATATACGGTTTCTCCACTGCCAGCGAGGTCAGGACACTGAAAACAGCCTGCATGGAAAAACCAGGAGAGCCAAGCCATAACCTTTTCCATTACACCCAGCAGTGCGAGCAGGGCTGGTAAATCATTGGTATGGGTTCTGGCTGGTAAATAAAACTATTTTGCACAACTTTAGTCACTATCTATGGTGGACATGTGGTGATATCATGCCTATTCTGTAACAAAAGGCTGGGAAATATAAGGAGTCAGTCGTTAACCAGCCAGGATAAGGCGAGGTTCACCTCTGCATGAGCAGATGGTTCCACAGTTTAAAGGGGAACTCCGGTGTTTTTAAACCTTATTTCTGGCTGAAATCCGTTCATCTGCTCACCGAGAACAGTTTGGTGAAAGTCGGCTCCATCAGAAGCTATTTAGATAACTCGTGATCAGCGTATATCCATATAATGGAGTGAAGTGGTCCCAGTAGAGTGCCTGTGTAGAAATCCCTCCGTTAGCTCTCCTATAGCTGCAAGTAGCCACATAACAGCAGCTATGAGCTAACAGAGCTATAGCACACGTTCATTCATTCATTCTTCTTAAAGTATTTGTGAAATAAAGACAGATAATGCCTTATTTAGAGGCTGCATCCTCTAAGCCCCGTTCACTCCGTTATATGGATCTCCAGTTATCTAAATATCTTCCGAAGGACGCCGACTTTCACCAAACTGTTCTCAGTGAGTAGATGAACGTATTTCATGCCAGAAATAATGTCCAGGTTTAAAAATACCCGAGTTCCCCTTTGAGAACAGTGTTTCTCATGATGCAATTGCAAGGAATTTGGCGATTTCATCGTCTCCAGCCTGTAATATCCTCCAAAGATACAGAGAATTTGGAGAAATTTCTGCGTGGATGCAGCAAGGCTGAAAAATACGATCCCTCAGGTGGCGCTGCATTAAAAACTGACATTATTCTGTGAAGATATTACCATCTGGGCCGAAAACCTTTGTCAGTTAACACAGTTTGTCGCTACCTGTGCAGCTTAAAACTCGACCGTGAAAAGCCACAAGACCCAGAAACGCCGCCGGTAGCTCCTCTGAGATGCATGAATGCAGCGTGGTCTGAGTCCACATTTCAAACTGTCATCCAGATTGTTATCAGAGCAAAGTTTAAAAGCCCATGGCGTGAGTAACGTGCACGTCTGTGAAGGCACCATTCATGATAAAAAAAACATACAGGTTTTGAAGGAAGATATGCTGCCATCCAAGCAATATCTTTTTCAGGGATGCCCTTGATTATTTCAGCAAGACAATGCCAAGCCACATTATTCACGTGTTACAACAGCTTCTTAGTGAAAGAGTGCAGGTACTGGACCTGCCTGCAGTCCAGAAGTTTCTCCCACTGAAACCGAGCAGCACACTATGAATATACGATAAAATACAACGGAGAGAACAGACTGAAGTCAAGCAACAATGGGAAAGAATTCCATCTCCTCCTCAGATCCTAAACGCTTACTGAGAGAAAAGGTCAAATTCAAAATGAGGGAATATTTACATCATCAAATATCAAATCTTCGTGGTGAATTACACTGAATGTAGGTTGAAGAGAATTCGCAGATCGTTGTATTCTGTCTTTCTTCATGTTTTACACAACGTCCCGACTTGACTGCACATTCATTTCTGTCACTTTGACCAAAGGTTTCTAAAGGATGCTTTTGGACTGAAACAAAGGTCACAGGGAAATGACTGTTCTTTACATCCTGCTTTCACTCATGTGTCAGCGCCGCGGATTACGAGGCTCGGGATTCCTCACGTCACTCAGGCTCTCTTAATGTCTCCCATTACACTGGCTTGTGGGCACATACTGTGAGATTTGCATGTCGAGGGCTGACTTTGCGAGTCCTTCCTCTCTCCCTTCCCCCTCCAAACCCAACCCACCATGTGTGGAAGGCTCCAGTCTTTCAGGCAGCCAGGCTCAGAGGGACCCGGGCCTCCCTGGAGAGTGGCATCGAGACAAGGGGCTGACACTCTCGCATCCTCCTCGGAGGACAAATCTGTGCTAAGCTCAGATGCAGATTGTGCATTTTATCAGCCTTGCACAGAGGGTTGACTTTCTTGAAGTTGCTTGCGTATGACAAATGAATTTGAGTGTTAGTGAAAAGGAGCCCTTCATGGAGCTGGGATTTGATCTGTAAATAGTTTGAAGAACCTCATTAATGCAAGCAGCCTAACGCAGTTTGTAGCATCTTCATGCTTCATGCCTCCACCACTCACCAACCGCTTCGGCTCAGCTGCCTTTTCCAAGGTCAGGACTGGGGCTAAGGGTGTAGTTTCATCAATAAGTAGAGCTGGTGCGATCCTTAAAAACCCAAAAATAGAACTGAGACACAAAGTTTCACACTAGTTTTCCTTTTAATGAGTGCAAAACGGACATTCATTGGTGCAGAATACCACAGAGTTTCTTACTAAAAGGACCGTGAGAGGCACCTGAACAACTCATGAGTCCCAAAATGCTTTGGTTTGGTGATGCAAAGATTGAACAATGTGGCCACAGTTCCCAATAACCTGTGTGTAATACCACCAAACATGGTGATGACATCATTCTGAGGGGATGAATAAAAGCTTGTCGTAATCCAACCAGAGTCTGCAGCTAAAACCATCAGAGATCTGTGATAAACCTTCAGTTAAAAGCTTCTAATGTCATTCCAAACCCTAAATGAAGGGTCTGAACTCTGGATTTAAATGAGATAGTTCTTATTCTTAACTGTGTTGCTTATAGTTTTGAGCCCCTCAGATAACTGTAAAGACCCTGGACTTCCACTCAGTTTCGGTTTCAGACAAAGAAGAAGAACAATATGTAGTTTTATACAAAAGTAATCCTCCTCATGCATCTCCTAAGACTCTCTGGAGATGTGTGGTGGTGTATTTCTCTGCTTAGTGCTTTGCTTGCAGAGAAATTCAGCACCACGCACATCTTTCCTTTGCTTCCTCTTTCTGTCTTCAGGCCATATTTGGGCAGCAGCCAGATCTAAAACCCAGACATCAGCTGCAATCCTCTCCTGTCCTCTCAGGGGAGGAGACCCCCAGTTTTCTGCTGTTTCCTTTAACAACCATCCCTATGTTGCCCCTCGCAGTGATTGATGCCCCCGGCCAGGTGGACGTGCGGGATGTGAGCGACACCACCGCGCTGGTGACCTGGTTCCAGCCTGTGGCCGACGTGGACGGAGTCAGCGTCTCCTACGGGCCCAGCCTGGACCCTGCTGTCCGCAATGTGGTGGAGCTGCCCTCCACTGACACCCAGTACCACCTGGGGGGCCTGAGCCCCGACACCCAGTACGAGGTGTCTCTCAAGGCCAAGAGGGGAGAGCAGACCAGCATCCCTGTCTACGAATCCTTCCTCACAGGTAAGCCCTGTGTTGGAGGCCAGAAAGCGAAGCGTGTGATTTATAACTCGTCCTCCATGTGAAGCAGTCAGCCACGGACAGGTTTTTACAGCCAGGTTTAATTAGCTGCCAGAGGCATGTGGGGACCACACATACTTTAGCTGTTGCTACATCTTTATGAGGGGGGACATCCTGCTGATGTGTGGATGCACATGGAGTCCAGTTTAGGAGTCCCCCTCCACACTAAAACACAGGAGCCGCTGCAGCCGTCCTCTGGCTGCTCTGCCTGGATCTTTAACACATGCATCCCACTCTGAGGTACAATCAACAAGTCCTCCAGTCAACCACAGATCTAATCCTCTTTAAATGCACAGTTTTTTAAATCTGTTGATGTTCTCGTCACTTTCAAACAGCCATCAATGAATTTCTGTGAAAGAAACCAGGCATGTAAGAAGGTGAGCTAGTGGTTGGACAACCTAACAGCTCCTCTTCCTACTAACCTTCTCTCCTGCATGCACTCGGTGCATTAAAGCATTAATTGTGCATTACCTATAGATCACTGCAGGGATAGAGAGTGAGAGCAGCTCGCAAACAGCAAAGTAATGTCAGAGAAAGAGTTGCAACTACAGGAGGTAGAAAAGGATTTGTTTTAAGCTACGACAAAACAAATGTTGGATAAAGAAAATGGCACCAACCGGAGTCCACATCACAGAGCCTAAGAGCTGACGCCACGGCTGCTGTTGTCCTGCTGGTTAAGTGATACTTTGGTTTTTATTGCTACACAGCAAGCACAGCTATGTCAGCTCCGCTGAGTCGTAGTCTGTGGTTAGCACCATTTCTGGGGCTAACCCAGTGCAAACTGCTCCTCCAGCTCACTGTGGTGGTGTGTGTGCAGGTGCTGCAGAGGCAAGACTTTGGAAAAGGCTCCGAGGAGAAGCTTTTTCTTGCTTTGGGAGCACATTAAGTACGACCCAGTAAGGCAGCCCACACCCCACGTGTTTTACAAATGGTGGAAGGGAAAGTAGACGACTCATATGAACACTTCCAGTCGAAGTAAATGTCCTTTAACACGCCGCAGTATCCTTTAAAAAAGGAAGATTTGGACCAATTTCTTCAGTTGCAAGACTTTTTATGGGAGTTTTGCCCGAGCACCGCTTCCCATTAAAGATGGATGTTCGTTGACCATTAACTGCATTATATGTGATAATTATATGTGATAATTAACTGTTTTTGCATGAAACAATCAGCTGCTGAGCTGAACTTTCTGTGGTGGTCAGTCCTGCAGGAAATGGCACTGGTATGAAATCTAAAAAGACCTAAAGACCTCAGGGAGACTGTGGAGAGACGACACAGCAAGTGTTCATTAGGTTTGAATAAGAAAGGTTCTGCTCGGTTCTGATCATTAGTACCTGATTTGGAACCTTTTTTCCATGAACATTTGCATTTTATGTAAAACAGAGAGAAAGGTACAATGCAGGGAAAGTTAAAAGCTAATGTAATCAATTCATCACTGCAGCGGGACACAGGAAAGTCTTCAGGTTTTATTTAAAAGCAGCGAGGCTTGAGACAGAATTTACCCGCGAGTGTTTTTCCTGCTGCATGAAGACTGAAAGCAGCTTTTCTACGTTTGGTTCCAACTCCGGGGACACAAAGCAAACCTGTTCCTGAAGACCTGAGGGTTGTTGGGGGTTCTTAACATACCAGAAGATCTGGGATGTACTTTGGCTCCAGACCAACAGCAAATCAATCCTTTAATGGACAGGAAGCCGGAGGAGACCTCAGGACTGGAGTTATATGATCCATTCTTCTGAGGACTCGAGCAGCAGCGTCTGAATCTGCTGCAGCTGGCTGATCGATCTTTGAGGCAGACCAGTGAAAACACTGTTACGGTAATCAAGTCTGCAGGAGAAAACTGCTCGGATCAGCTTTTATAAATCACTCTGACACATTAGTCCTTTAATCGGTGAAATGTTCCTCAGGTGATAGTCGGCTGCCTTGATATGGCTGCTGCAGTGTGTGATGACAGCCAGGTTTCTGGCCTGGTTTGGAGCTTTTCACACTGGAGACTGAGGTCTTTCACTGCTCTTCCTTGGCTTGATCTCACTTTTGTCTTTGTCTGACTAAAGGAAATGGATCTGGATCATCCAGCAGCTTTATTTCTTAAAGTCTGTCCAAAGAGGAACGATTCTTTCATGCTTTATGGAGCCTTTATGGAGTAATATCCAGTTTCAAGTCAAAGATGGATATGACCCCACATTTAAAGTATTCAACACAATAAAATGACCACTATTCTATTGTCATATGAATAATATGAATATGTGAAATTATTGTAACTGCGTGAAACAAACATCGACTTTAGCTGCTGAGTTTGAAAGTTTTATCTGAAAAAGCTCATTTTTCTTAACTTGGTCAGCAGCAGACATGTTTTCTGCCTTATTTCTAACATCATGCTTGAAAGAGAAATGAGTTGTGATGCGATGGTTGATTTCTGCGTTGCAGACCTGGACGCTCCCAGGGAGCTGCAGACAGTCGAGCTGACGGATGAGAGCATCACCCTCCAGTGGAAGAACAGCCAAGCTCAGGTGGACAACTACCGCATCAAGTATGGCCCTCTGTCTGGGGGCGAGCACGGAGAGTTGCTCTTCCCTACTGGACCCAAGGACTTCACCCAGGCCAAGA
Organism: Leuresthes tenuis; assembly: GCF_036924035.1. Taxonomy (NCBI): domain Eukaryota; kingdom Metazoa; phylum Chordata; class Actinopteri; order Atheriniformes; family Atherinopsidae; genus Leuresthes; species Leuresthes tenuis. The sequence goes on along the minus strand of NW_027325360.1, from coordinate 1,890,262 downwards.
TCACCGGTATTACAAACTAATGCTCACCCTAACTAGCATAACTACCACAAGCAGTTGTTCAGAGATGGACTCGGATTCACACGAGCTTCTTCGTACGGTTTAACAGACTGTTAGAGGTGACTTAAACCAAGCAAAGAGTTGTCTTTGGTGAGGTGAAAACAATCATTTCTTTCGATTAGTAACTTCCAAGTTATCCAGCAATATTAGTTAACTATTTAACCATTAATACGGTCCTGATAAAACACTAAATTCTATTTTCCATAAGCTATATTCTTCTATTGTTGCCTTTTAGTCACAGCACTTAAACCCAAATCTTATTTTATTGGTTTTTCGTCAGATTTTTCTAACAGTGACACATAACTGAGATATAAAGTGTTAAAATAGATATTAATCAATATCAACCACAGATAAAGCTCTGATGCAGCAAACTGCTAAAGCTAGCAAAGCCTAAGCAAAGGAAATGTGGAAAATGTAATTACTGTACAGCAAAAGGACACTTTTTATTCATGGTTTATAACTAAGGTATAAAGCAGATTACATAATAACTGTTTAACTATTTCAATAAAAAACTTACAACTCATTCATTTAGCTTTACAAATATGTTGTAAAGAGTTGTGCATTCTTAATAATGCTTTCAGTATAACGTTATCTGCTGACTTAGTTATGATTAAAGTGGTAGCAGGGATTCTTTACAACCTGGCAACGCAGATAATTGGTTGCTATAAGTGGCGTATAATTAGATCAAATCATATAAAAGCATAAAAACATAATCCTGGCGGGTGTCCAAGCCCAACCAATCAGAATGTTTGAAGTTTTTAGTTGAACTAAATCCCAAACGACGTGTCTTCCATTGATCAGCTGAGCGATTGGGCCGTTTCAGCGCATACAAGCTCTATTGTTTTGATTCTTTGGGCTCTTTTGCAGTCACGTTGGCTCATTACCACTTTGCATCCCAATGACACAGCTGAAAAGCCTCTGTGGAAAATAAATGACACAATGTTAAGGGTTTATTCTCTTAATTCTCGGGGTGAGTGTTTGTGGGGCTCCCTGTCTGTTATTTCCAGCCTGTTCATTTTTCCAAAATGGGTTGCCTTTGTGTTGTTCTGTGAAATGTTTGCCTTTCTACAAAAGGCCCGCTTTCTTTAACAATCCACGCAGGAGGTGTCTGGGATTCAGGCGCTAAATAGAAAAACAGTGTCACTTTGCCTAAGACAGCAAAGCGTTTTCATCTTGCTGCACCGCTGACATCATACAGCCGATGGATTTCTCCGCGGTTTGTTTGTTTCTCGGCTGTAGTGCTTCAGCTCGGCAGGATTAGACACCATGAGAAACAAACAAACCTCCAAAAACAGACTGGTAGTGTCTTTGTGTGACCCAGTTCTTTGTCCTTGGGAGGCCCAGCCCATGAAAATAAAGCACTGCGTTCATTCAGCCGACATACTCCCCCTACTCCACACACACCTCAGCACTTCTTTCACACACTTATTATCTGTAATTGCCTTCACGCTCGTGATTTTATTGATAATGAGTTTCCTGGGCATTAGGTGTAATTTCATGCAGCAAAGCACTGTGTGCGATGACCTCTGTGGGAGTTAATAAAGGAATTAGAAGTGATCAGTGTGAGAGAGGACTTAATTGTGAGGACCAAACGGCCCCCGGAGCCTGCTGTATCATGGTGAGGAGTGTTTTCACTCTGCGACAAGGGCTCTATAGATCCATCAATGCAAATACGACGCTGATGTTGCACGGTGAACGCAGGCATACCATGAAACACAATTAGGCTGCAATCTATTGTGCAATCAAGCCACAAGAGAGCGTTTTAGTGGCGCCATTAGCTGAAACAGCTGGCCACTTGACCACAGAGGCTCCCTCGGTTCATTTACGGACACCTCAGTGGATTTGCTCTAACAAAAATGAACAGTTTTAATGTCTGTTTCACAGTGTTTTATGTTGCTCCGCTCTGTAGGCCTGAGACCTGGAACAGAGTACGGGATGGGTGTGACGGCAGTGAAAGATGAGCGGGAAAGTCTGCCAACAACCACCAATGCTGTCACCGGTGAGTCCTTTACACACTGTTAGAGCTGTTACTGAGGACTATTTTTTATAATCGACTCGTCATCGATTATTGAAACGATTAATCGACTAATCGGTTAATTACTAATTAAAACAATCTGAAACTGAAAAAGGATACATTCAAGTCATATTTCATCGTGACTTTAAACATTAACTGAAAATGCTAAGAAGAGTGCGGCTGTAATGCACCAACAATCAAATTAATACCAAAAAGTGAAGAAGTAAAAAGAATACAGCCTGATTATAACTGTGGACTGAAGCTGAATGATACAATTTTAATGTTGCACTTTAATGTTAAAATCCAAGACAACTCCGCTTATTTATAGCTAGCAGGCTACGCTAACAAGCTAAATATCTTATCATGGTGAGTCCACGTCAGAAGTGCTTCCGTGATACGTGAGGTCGGCTTTACAAAACTTTCACTTAATCTATTTTTTCTGGGTGTTGAGGGTGAAATGCTCACAGACCCTGGACACTTTTGGACAGAGGACGATCATTCAGCCGCAGCCATTTCACTGTTTCTACAGGTCATCTCCCGCTATTATTTACCGTAATGCGCATGCGTCTCTAAGCAGAGATAGGTAGGAAGTGAGATGACTCACTCCGTACGAAAAATGATGTTCAGCTCGACAGCGTGAAAAAGACGTGTGATGACGTAACCGACAATTATCGACAATTAAATACGTCGGCGACTAATTATGTTATCGATTTTTGTCGACAACGTCGACTAATCGTTGCTCCCTTACTGCGTATATAATCACATCATATACAGTGCGTCCCACTCGCCTGATCTGATGTTTCTGTACATTTTCAGCTCATGCTGCATTTTTCAATTTATATTTCACTGGAGTTTCTATGCAGACAACAACAAGTTTCCCAGATTCCCAAATAAATAGCAGCAAAAATATACATTCATTAAATAAAAAATGTTTACGCAGGATCTATGGAAATCTTTAAACAATCAACAATGTGATGCTGGTGATGTTAATGTGGAAATACAATCCACACAATAACAAATGTGCAAATTCTTGGTTGTTTGAACTTTTATTTGATAGACAAAGGTAGAAAGGAAAGTATTTTCAGTGTCCTCATTAAACAACTTTATTGAATTCAGAAAATATGAACAAATTTCAGCTTTGATACCAGCGACACAAAAAGAAGTTGGGAGAGAGGCAAAGAAAGTTTGAATCTACAAGTAACAACGTTCTGAAAAAGTCTACAATCAGAAGATTAATCAGTGGCAGGTGAGGCTGTCAGCGTTGGGTATAAAAGGAGCAGCCAAAGGCATTTTGTTTCCAGGCAGGAAGGGTTTGTGGCTAACAACTTGGTGCCAAACTGACCCAGAACATTTTTGACTCCTTAAAAAGATTATCTCAGGGTAAAATTGCAAAGAACTTCGGTCTCTCTCAACATCTATGGTGTATAATCTCTTTATTTTTTCAGGTAGTAAAGCTTAATATGTCAAAGCCCGGAGTGGAAACTATAGTTGAATGGTGGTGACTTCCAAGCCCTCAGCTGAGAAACATACAGCCAGTCAAACAACCATGATCAGCAAAATCACATGGACTCAGGAGTACCTTGGAGATCCATTTAAGTCCACAGCTGCATCATGATCTGTTACTGTATTACTCAAGGAGGAAGTCATACATCATGTCTGTGCAGAAATGCTGCAGAGCTCTTTGGGCATGAGCTCAAAGACGGTTGCACCTGGGTTTACATTGCATTGTGAAAGTCTTCAGTCAGCATTGAGTTCGGCTCCAAATTATTCTGCAGAAGTCACAGGGTTTATTGGCCCTGGCGTGGTATGACACAGATGGGAACGCAACACCCGGGTGCACACGGTCATTTTTACTGACGAGAAAAAGATTGATCCATTTTATCGTCTGCAAGACAGCTGGCAGCTCACTCTGTGTGCCGGCTGACATCTGCGGGTGTTCCACTTCCCTCTCGTTTCCTGTCTCCTCTCTGCTCTCTGCAAACACGACCCGCACTTCAGCAGAAAGTTATGGGCTTTCTGTCACATCTGCCTCGTCTGTGGCTGCTAAAATACACTTTCTCACTGCACCTGGTTTCTGCAGATTGTTTTAAACTAAACATGGAGAATAAAGACGAGCAAGCAGAATATTGAGGACGTTTTTTAGCTTAATTTTCGTTGTCATTCCTGATGGAGCGTGTCAAATATGAGGCGTTTAAGGTCCGTCAGAAAATTTAGAATCTGGCATTTGTTCTTTTTCTAACAATGAAAAGAATAAACATGGCTTTCAGTGGAATAATAACTATCTATCCAACTTGTTCCCTTCTCTAACTTCAGCCTTGGATGCTCCCAAAGACCTGACTGTAGCAGAGGTCACTGAGACCACCATGATGCTGGAGTGGAAGCGCCCCCTGGCCAAGTTAGATTCCTACAGACTGGCCTATGTTTCCGCCGATGGCCACAGGGCTGAAGACGTGGTACCAAGCAGCTCGGAGTCTCACACCCTGAGGGGCCTGACGCCCGGCATGCTGTACACCATCAGCATCACCGCAGAGAGGGGCCACAAAACCAGCGTACCCGCCACCATCTCAGCACCCACAGGTCAGTGCTGACGAAAACGTGCTTCAGAAAGTTCCCAAACGAGTGGCAGTACCTTGTTTGACATGATTGCCAAATGCCAAAAGGTAAATAGTATTTAAAACATTGCCTGTTAGCTTGTATCTGAAGGTGACCTCTCTATACTAAAGGTTTTGAACTTATTATTCACCACATCTAGCTTCTGGGATACTGGATTCTCAGATTTTAGCGTGCTGCACAGCCAGTTTCTCCTTTCTGGTCCCAGAGGAACATGAAAACACCTCTAATCGTTGTCAGACATTTAAAGTTACAGCATAAGATAAATACATTTCTAATTTACGGGATCTTGATGATAAGAGCTAGCTAATAAAATACTGTATTCTGAATCTGTGGCTCACTGTTTCCATGAGGTTGTGGCTGATGGCAAAAAGGTTAAAGGAAACATTCTCCTAAAGCATTTTGTATTTTGTTCTTCACGACTGCAGCCAAACTGAGGCAATGAATTGAAATCATTGTTAGCTTCTCACTGTAAGTCATTGTGTCTCTCCCCCCAGGCTCATTATAGAACGTGTGTTTCCTTTTATTCCAACAAAAACAAGGAAAAATAAATGAAGAGACTGTATTTTTCATGCTGCGGTCAGGGTGCCTCAAAGCCAAATATACCACAAGCAAATCCTCGTTGGAGGCAGGGTTACGAGCAGAAACTGATCATTTCTTTCTTTGGGATTGTAAGGTGCCGAGAGGACCAGCAAACAGACTTTAGTGTGTGTTGGGGTGGATGAGGACGCACACGCATGTGTATTCTCCTTTTAACTTCAGTTTATTTTGATATGGCATCAGTTCACAAAAGCCGTCTCAGGACACTGGACGCAGAGGGAAAAGCCAGAGGCTCCCACTTGCATGTGTGCTCATGAGATGTAGAAGAGACTCAGACTGAGTGGACCTTCGGTGTGTCGGTGGGTGCAGGAGGCTGGGAGGACATGTGTGCGCCCTGTTCATTCATGTGATAATTGATGGCGTGAGCCCCGCTCCCCTCTGGTTTTGTGCGATTTGACCACGATGAACTGTGGGTCTGTCAGATAAAAGGCCACATGCTGTGAGTCCTGTTAAAATGTCTTCAAAATCAGCAGCCCTCTAATCCACAGCCGGGCCGTTTATCGTTTCCAGACATGTTACACAAACACAGGCTTCGCTCATTTAGAAACGGCTCTGAAGGAGCGAGGAGGGGGAGGTCGGGTTCAACTTGGACCTGGTAATTATCAAAAAATGAATCAAGTGAGTAAGAAGAGTCTCTGAACCAGTGACCTGATAACTGTTTTATTCTCTTAATTAGAGCTGGTCTGATAAACAGTGACATCACCTCCAGCAGCCCGGCGTGGAGCAGGGGAAGTGAAGTGTGGACTGACTAAAACTAAGGACTGTCCAAGGCATTTAAAACAAGCCCACAGCCCAGTTTTCTAAACTTTTAAAGGCTTCGTTTACGTTTGAGCAACACTGTGTAATATTTTGAGTGTATATAATACGTCTCGTACGCCCAGGCAGGAGGGATCCGGGTCCCCTGGGACTTCCTGCTGTGCAACATTAACAGGGATAATCTAAAACTAATCTAAAAAGTTTATCAACCACAACAAGGCTCTCTCCTGCACCTCGCCATTTAAATTAACTGCATTTCTTAATGCATATTCACACTTTGCACACAAAGAACAAGAAATGTTGCAAAACAAGCGTAGAAAAAGGTGTAAATAGAAGGTTATTTCAGCTTCGTTAAATGGAAACAGGTTCAGCACACGGACCTGGAAGCTGTGGTGTCAGAACCAGCCCCAGCGCTCATCTATATCATTATTTATAAAAGGTTAAAGTTTACACTGAGTGGAGTCCAGGGAGTGCTGTTTATTCTTGCTTTTGGTATCAGTTTTGCACCTCGCTTGATTTATAAAGAGTATAAAGGTACTTCTTCTTCGCCTTGATTGAAAGAATATAGCTCAGTTTTCTCATTATGCTTTCATCAACTTGGCAAATCCTCATTAAAGTGAGGCCCAGTGAATCCATCCTGCGTTTTACTTTGTTTCATAACTCATCACACATGTTGATGTCAATGTTATCTACATCATCCATATTACAACCGCCCCAGTATTTAAAAATGAGCCAATTTTACACATTTGTTGCCACCTTTTGTTGGGTTTGTCGAATAGAAAGTGCATGAGGAGCTATTTCTCCACAAAGAGAACCGAAAGCATGAAAATAACAAGATCATCGTCCTGCATGCAATGATGAGATCTGTGCTGCAGCTTGCTGCTCATGGCTTATTCCCAGGACTAACACACACATTGTGCTGCTGCTTTCACTAGGATACATGATGTGAATCAAATGAAAGATATCAGAAGGAAATTGTGATATCTCAGGGGACCATTTGATTGTGTCTTGTCTCACATCTGCCTGAGCTAGAGGTGAAAGGTTCCCTCAGGTTTAAATGAAAAACATGCTCCCATTACGCCTTTATTAAAGAACGGATAAATCCACTCCCACAATGCAGGGTCACAAACTCATCAGCCACAGAATTTCTCTTCTCTGTGTTGGATCTCGTGAGTAATGATCATCTGATTGAGGCAAAGCCCCCTGCATCCCATCACACTCCCATTGTCCACCATTCAATTTATTCTCTCTGGCACACAGGGAAAAGAGGATAATGGGAGCCTTAATGTTTACCTGAGCTATCTATATCTTTCTCTTTCGAGACTACTCTCTGAATGCTTGCACATGTAAGAGCCTCCAATTACAGACCGCTGAGCATGGCTCTGCATGGCCTCCCCACAGGTTTGAAGTGAGCAGCGTACTTCTGCCACACCAGGCAGCTACGCTGCACCTTCAAATGTTAATGGCTCATTCACAGCCATTAATGGGCACAAGCTGCATCAGCATGTCTGCTTGCTGCTTTTTATCATTATGTCCTCCACTTATATGGTAATATAGAGAGGATGGCTACGAGCAGCTCCTGATAATGAGGCTGTTTGTTCCCTCTGGCCTTTGTAGTGGAAATACGGGAACATTCAGCTCCAGACAAAGTGAAGGCCGCCTCTTTTTTTCCTGATGGCAAAATGAAAATATTGAAATAGAAAACCTTCTTTCTCATCCTCTGTTGAGCAACTTCAGACACTTTTTTAAATGTCTTTTCCCATGCAAGTTGCTGTAAGCAAGCTAGGTTCAGATCAAATCCTCTGTGTGTGCTGCTGTGTTGCCATGTGGGTTTTAAAAAATGTGAATATTTGCAATGCTCTCCTGCAGCATCAGCTTTGAAATGTGAGACTTGGTCTAACCTCTTGTGTTCACTCTTTTTGATGTGGATGTGTTTGTCATCACCCAGAGGAAAAGAAACCAGTGGTGACTAACGTTACCATCAGCGATGTGACGTGGGAGAGCTTCCTCCTGTCCTGGTCTGCTGAAGACGGGGCATTTGAGGCCTTTCTGATTGAGGTTACAGATGCAGAGACGGGGGCTGAGTGGCAAAACCACACGGTGCCCGCCGATGCTCACAGCCTTGCCGTCTCTGGCCTCTCCCCCAGCACCTGGTACAGGGCCAATGTGTACGGCTTGTACAGTGGGGGCCTCTTAGACCCCGTGTTTGCAGACACCATTACAGGTATCAACATCGTCCGCACTGGGTCCTCATCCTGTTCTTTGCTTTCTTCTTCCGATGCACTCAGTGAATTAACTTCTCTCTGCTGACTTCCTTACTTAGATGCTATAGTGTGTACATGCATGTATATTTGGTGAATTATTTGGTAAATTACACAGTGGTTTCTAAGTGGAAAGACACGTATTTATTGTGTGTTTTTCCTACAGAGAAAATGCGAGTTGGAATGAGTTGAAAAATGAAGTTGAAAGTTTAAGAATATGTACCACTCAGACAGTTATAAATCCTGTAAAAACTCATCTGTGTACCTCCAAATTGTAAATTTTAGTATCTTGCTGGGAAAAAAAAACAAAGAGCAATTGTCAAGAAGGCAGAAGCATCTCTACAAGGCTGTATGCATATGGAAGTATCATCATGGTTGTTCTATTCACTTTCTATGCTTTCAACAGTCCAGGATAGCTCCAATCTGCTGGCTCCGAGAGCTACGAGTTAGTTCAGTTATTCAGTAAAACACAGCAGCAGCAGTGTGAGAAGCGCTGGGTGAGCCAGCTGGTAGCTCAGAACGAGTGGAGTGAGCTGCTGCTTCTGGTTGGTACACCCCCAGCTAATCCAGGAGAAACTCCCAGGCAGCACTGCTAGCTCCTGGGTTAGCCTGGTTCCCAGCAGTCCTAGAGGTGATTCACAGCTTCCCGATACGTGCTCATTAAGTGCTCCTCGTTCTTCCTTACTTCTGCTATGTTCTGCACTTAGCCTGCAGTAACTTCTGCTTAGCTTGCTTCCTATTTAGTCAGTTCCTCTCAGCACATTCACATAAAGGCAGGATTAGCTTTTTCCTCCAAAACACGGGGCAGACAAGCAGTCTGACCTCACCTTTCTGAGACTTCCAGTGCACCGATAGCTCATTTAGTTGATGATATGTCTTCTTATAACATAATAAAAGCAACTTGTGAAGATGTTGAAAAGTCTAAAAACTTGATTTTTAGCTAAACTTGATTTTAAAGACTGATCTTGTAAAAATGGATGTGAAACAAAGTATTTTTTCTTTACCTTCTCACTGCTAAGCTTTGAGAGTGACACTTTCCCTACATTATTTTAAAGCAATAACAGTTTATATGTAGTGTATGTAAGTATATTTCAAACCGGTAAAGACTATCAACAGTTTTAGATGTAAATCCCCAATAAACATGCCGTAATCAGCTATCCATCATGCATGTATCCCCTCCTTTGATGTGGCGGATCGTGAAATAGGCTAACGCTCCGCAGTAGCGCCCACACAAAACCCATTCAATCTACATTAGCTCAGGCACGGATGCATGTTCGATCCGCCTTTAAGCTTTCAGTCGGCCTGTTGGTACAAGTCCAGTCTGAAACAGCTCGGAGTCTGCTGTGTGAAGCACCAAATAAGAGGTCAGTGTGCTGTTTAACTGGCTCAACAGGTGCACCGGTTTCCCCTCCCAAACACCACCACAGTCATTTTCTGTGATTAACATGCTGTAAATCACAGTATGGGCCTGATTAAAGGGCCGTGTATAGTGACACCAAGATCTGGCAATAATTCCATGTAATGCAAATAAAACACAAGCTCCTCAACACCTCAGGAAACCTTTGTGCATGCACTATAAGGTCACAAATGGCCAGTTTGTTGACATCTACTTCATGTTAGCATTTATTCCAGTGCTATCATTGAGCATTTCACTGATGAGGATCAGTCAAGTGGAAGAAAGACGGGGACTGATGGAGGAAAAATAAAAACCCTGAGGCGCTTTTGTCACTTTGTGTGAGGCCTCTCTTCAGTATGCATCCCCAGTTCCCTCAAGCCTGGACTGTTCTTCATTCTCATGCTGCCATTGCCCCTGGGCTCTTATGCTAGGGTGCCAGGGGCTTCTGGGGCCGTGCAGAATATGGCATGTGCTCAACATGGCCCTATTGTCTGCATGCTAATGGTGTTGTGAAACCATCTTAACATTTTTCATTAGCATTACTTAATCCATAAAACATTCCAACTTTTGAATACGACCGCAGACTAATTTGATCACATTATGCACGGTGACCATCACCGAGGAAGACGACGAAGTGAAAGCAACATCCTCTGCAGAAGAGGAAGTAGGGAAACTTTGATTAAAACAGTTTCATACAAGTAATGATTGATGGGACCATAATGAGACGTGGACAGCGACCAGAACAAGCTCCACACAGTTCATATCACCACAAGCTGCTGTAGTAAAGTTATCAGACCAGCCTGGAACCAGCCCGGGGGTTGTGCTCGCAGACCCTCTTTTCAGCAGGTTAGCTGGCTCCAGTGCATACCTCTTCCACTAACAGGCTCCTTATTGTGAGCAGGGATTGTGTTTGTTCAGGTCTGGAGGGTTTGGGGGGGTCGGGGGTGGAAGTATAGAGGAGGTGGTGTGAGAGTGAAATCAGTAGCAAGCTAGCACATGTTAGCTGATGGATGTGGCCCTCCCTCTCTTCCACTGACCAGCTAAAACCGCTCGGCGACTAATGAAGAGTGACAGCTCCCTGGGATTTGTCTGCTGTGCTTCTCATTTCCACCGCTTCTCCTCACAACAAATGCCTCACGCTTTTCCCCTCACAATAAAAAAAGGGGGTTTCAGGCTGGTTCAAGGACCCCTGAGACCTTCACATTTGGTGTAGTGTTTTAATGAGCAGTGGCGCTGGGCTTTATTGAGCCTTTCCTGAGCCCACTTATATCTGCTTCAATCCAGACTGCTTTAAAAGCTCTGTCCAGTCCGTGGACATCCATCTGTTTGCTGCCGGAAGTTTCTCTGGCTAATTAGCTGCTGTGGACTCATCCTCTGAAGAAACACAGCTTTTTCTCCGACATTTATAGACTCCTGCTGTCGCTCAGCTTCTCTTCCCATCACCACCACGATTAACTGCTTCTAATGACTGCTTAACGGCCAGATTTTACAGCACCACATACACACTCTCCCATATGTAAACACACGGAAGGATGCCTGCACTGTTCTGTGCAGTATATGAGCTTTATTGAGCTCTATATGAGCTTTATTGAGCTCTATATGAGCTTTATTGAGCTCTATATGAGCTTTATTGAGCTCTATATGAGCATTATTGTTGTTTGACATCTTTAAAAATGTTTCACTTAATCAGGTTCAGTCAGATTTAAGTTATTTCAAGTGCTTTAAAATGGCAAAAGTGCTTGATTCTAATGCAGTTTTGATTTTTACATGGACAATGTCAAATTTATGGCAACATTATAAACTATACAGCAGTGACCAGAGTTGTAAATGTTGTGTTGTGGGGGTAGAGGTCCTTCTTATGGCCCCATTCAGAGTAGCTTTTAGCTTTCATCAGGAAACTTTCTGATTCTCCAAAGTTGGAGTGCATTATATAAAAATAAATCCCTCTAACGTATTGGTATGCTTGTGGGTTTGCTGTGCCATAAAGAAACAGAAAAACCTGCTGCTGGGGTATAAAGTTTGCCCCGAGGGCTTCTTAAACTGCACATTTTTCAGGTCATTACAGATCGAATACATCTGAATAGTAGTTTAAATGTCAAATAAAAAATAGCAGGCCTAGGTAATGTAATACTCCACTAAAACCTGCCAAAGATGAACTTTAGTCACAGCCATAAGTTTGGTTTTACAGTCTATGATGTGAACTAAGCCCAGTGGAGTGAATCTCTGTGCATCTAAACAAATGTTGGCTAAACTTTCTTCCCTCTGTGTTCTTACTTTTAAACCATTTTCTACACTGAGCACACAAACTAACCCTAACCTCTTTTGCTTCCATGTTCCTCAAATGTCAAAACAACTCTGATATACACAGAAGGAAAATCTGACTCTCCCTCACTGTCAATCAGAGACCGAACCGGAGGTGCAGGCGCTCTTAGTGTCCGAGGTCTCCCCTGACAGCTTTATGGTGGCCTGGATGGCTGAAGAAGATGTCTTTGACACCTTTGTCCTAATGGTGAGCCAGGCTGAGGGCCTGGGCCAACCCAGAGAGCTGGTGCTGGCTGGTGAAGAGAGAAACGCAACAATGACAGATCTCAGCGAGGACACCGAATACAAAGTGGAGCTCTTTGGGCTCGTGTTGGGAAGACGCTCCGAGTCTGTAACAGAGAGGGTGAGAACAGGTACATGGTGCAATGATGGGAACCAGAACCTGTGATGGGACTCCGGAGCTCTGGAGGTGTCTCTGTGCAGTGGTGTCCTATCCTGTCAGTGTTGTCTTCGATGGTAACCGCATGGAAACGTACGATGAATGTTTTTATCACTAACCCGAGCATCTCAGTGCAGGTCTGAGACACTTAGCTCATCAAATCTTGGCTGATTTGATGAGCTAAAGATGAAACTATCCTGCTTTTAGATGAGGATCTTATTCCGACCTGTAAATACTGGGATTATGAGTCACCCCCCCACTCATGACATCGGGTCTTTACTCTGCTTTTTATGTGCGTTTTTGTCCAGTCATCTTCCCAAATGTTGCCTTTGAGGCATGAGTCAGTGCCTTTTTCTGTGAAGGAGGTGGTTGGGGGCGGCTGGCTGTCCGTGTCACATAAAACGCTTGTCTGTGTCCATGTCCTCCCTCAGGGCAAGGCTTTACTCTTGGGTTGTGTGGCGCATGTTTCACTTTTGTGTGTTCCATGAAATGAGGGCAAGTTAATCTCCTCAGGTCTGTCACGCGAGATACTGCAGCTCGTTGCTCACTGGGAAGGGTCTGTCAGCGAGCCGGGACCTCCCTGGGCCCCTTTGTCTGTGTCTCTCATGCACTCTCTCTCACTCCATTTGGAAATTAGTGCTTTTCAGTGTTGGATCTTCTCTGGCCACCTCGGTGACTACATGTGTGTCTTTTCTTGTCTGCTGCTTCACTCTGTTGAGGAAAATCCTCCCTAAAGCACATTGATAGTATGATTTACGCTTTGCATTCCTCACAAGTCAGAAAACAGTACAAATATTAACAAAATGTTCTGTTTTTTGTCTGTTTTTGCCCCCTCCTGCTGTTGTCTGTGCAGACCTGGGCTCACCCAAAGGCATCCGCTTCTCTGAGGTAACAGACACATCTGCCACCGTTCACTGGGTGACTCCAAAAGCTCGGGTGGACATCTACCGGGTCACCTATGTGCCTGCGCACGGAGGTCAGTGTCACTGTGAGCATGGGGAAGCACTGACAACACATAGGGGAAGCACTGACAACACATAGGGGAAGCACTGACAACACATAGGGGAAGCACTGACAACACATAGGGGAAGCACTGACAACACATAGGGGAAGCACTGACAACACATAGGGGAAGCACTGACAACACATAGGGGAAGCAACAACAGAGCTACGCTAGCTTACCTTCAGCTATATCTGTGATTTACAAGAGAGATGTCAAGATTGAATGCTTAGATTTCCTCCAATGATCATGTTTTTAGTTTGAAACCAGCAACTTATCGATGACTTTACAGCAATTATGGCTATTTTCACCTGTAAATGATAGACTAATGCTGCCCCCTACTGGCTACTTAAAGGTACGTCCTGGGATTTAAGGAAAAAAATGGAAATATCCCTCAAGAGAAACAAATCCAACTTTTTACTGTTAGCATTCCCTTTTGAGACAAATAATAACTTACTCTGATCATTTCAGTAGTGTCATTCATTACAACAGATCATTTGCAGATGTGTAGAGGCAACAGCAGTGACTGTTTATAGTCTATCATCTGTCTTTCTAAGTTTTGAACTTAGGAAGGAGGTGCGGTTCGGCTCCAACATCCAACAGCCTTTCAATGTTAGCAGGATTTTATCAGCTAAATGAAAAGCAAGCAGAACGCATGCTGGAATCATTGCAGTTAGAATTTACTGTAAACCTCAATAACTGATTAAAAGAAAACAATATTGTCATTGCCTGAGGAACAGACCATGAAACAATCCTAATTATATAATAAAGAAACAACAACATTAAGTCCAAGAAGGAAGAAAGAAGAAAGGAATCGTTTGTTGGTTGCAAAATATGAACAAGTCTGCACAAATTCACAACAAAACAGACAAATAAGCATTTACCAACATATTGTACAATTAAGATGCCTCCAGATGTAGTTATAAAATGCTCTTAAATACCACTGATCTAATGTGCCAGCTGTGATCAGCACATCTGCTCCATGGCATGAAAGAAGCTCTTTTAGGATATCAGAACAGCTTGTACAATACAAATGGAGACGCTGTCACAGCTGGTTGTCATGGTTACTGACTCATTATTATGTTATATGAAGGGAGATTATTCAAGTAACTTAAGGTGCATTTGGACCAGCTGTCAAAAGTTGTGGAGGAGCAGCGGGTAGACGACCCAAAAGCTGGATCAACAAAAGGTTTTAGTGAAAAACTAAACTGCTTCCAAGGCAGGAACAAAAGCTACAAACTAAACTGAAACAGAACTAACGAGAAACACGGAAGATCGAATAACACGGAGAGAGCAACCCACAATGATCTGGCACCGAACAAAGGAAAACCTGGAGGATAAGTGACAAGCAAGGATCAGGTGTGGCCATCTGCAAATTAAGATCTGAGGGGAAAGAGGGCGGAAGTAACAGAAGTCAGTAAATAGAATATAAAAGAGGCTAAGCCCTTCAAAATAAAACAGGAAGCAAGGAAACTGGAACAGGATGAAGGTAAATAACTGGCAGAAACTGTTGCTGTTGCTACACTGAAGCTAACAGGCTGTAAAACCAGCAAATCCTCTTCAGCTAAATGAACTCAAAAGCTTTAAACCCTGTTTAACCCTGTGGTCAAAACGAAAGCGAAGCCCTTCAAAATAAAACAGGAAGCAAGGAAACTGAAACAGGATGAAGGTAAATAACTGGCAGAAACTGTTGCTGTTGCTACACTGAAGCTAATGAACTCAAAAGCTTTAAACCCTGTTTAACCCTGTGGTCAAAACGAAAGCGAAGCCCTTCAAAATAAAACAGGAAGCAAGGAAACTGAAACAGGATGAAGGTAAATAACTGGCAGAAACTGTTGCTGTTGCTACACTGAAGCTAACAGGCTGTAAAACCAGCAAATCCTCTTCAGCTAAATGAACTCAAAAGCTTTAAACCCTGTTTAACCCTGTGGTCAAAACGAAGGCGAAGCCTTCAAAAGACCTGGAAAAGGTTCCTGCAGTTGAAATGCAGCTTTGGATTTCTTTCAAGCCTAACGACACGAGTTGTTTGGACTTCCAGGTGTAGCCAAAACGCTGACGGTGGACGGCTCCGAGTCTCAGACTGTGCTTTCCAACCTGACGCCGGGGGTCACTTATGAGGTCACCATCGTTGCCATCAAGGGTCAGAGGGAGAGCGAGCCTGGATCTGACAGCGTCACCACAGGTGAGACGGATGCTGCTCTGCTAATAAACCACTGGGTCAAAATCAGGACCAGATAAAAGCCTCTTTGGCATCATGTGGCAACATTAAATGTGTCATTTTCAGACACAAACACCATCAAACACTAAATAAAGGCTAACGTTAGCCTTAGATGAGTTTATTCAAATGTTCTGGACCTCAGAAATGGGATAAGTTGAACTGTTCTGTGTGGGTCAGACTGTTGAATGATAACTGAGCATCTTAGTCAAATCATATCTTAAGGCACCTTTGAATCAAACATTTAGGATTTTATTGCTCAATGATCAGTCTGAAAGGACTAAAAGTTTGGATAAAAGTTCACTGTCATCACCTTTAGCTACACTTTGTCTCGTAGAATAGTGCGACCGACTCTTGCTTCCTTTCATGCTGACGGAGTGTGTGTCTGTGTGTGTTTGTGTGTGTGTCTGTGTGTGTCTGTGTGTGTGTCTGTGTGTGTCTGTGTGTGTCTGTGTGTGTGTCTGTGTGTGTGTCTGTGTGTGTCTGTGTGTGTCTGTGTGTGTTTGTGTGTCTGTGTGTGTGTCTGTGTGTGTTTGTGTGTGTGTCTGTGTGTGTCTGTGTGTGTGTCTGTGTGTGTCTGTGTGTGTGTC
>NW_027325360.1:1784062-1871562 GCF_036924035.1 Leuresthes tenuis | reverse complement strand
TGTTTGTGTGTGTCTGTGTGTGTCTGTGTGTGTGTGTCTGTGTGTGTGTTTGTGTGTTTCTGTGTGTGTTTCTGTGTGTGTCTGTGTGTGTTTCTGTGTGTGTCTGTGTGTGTGTCTGTGTGTGTGTCTGTGTGTGTCTGTGTGTGTGTCTGTGTGTCTGTGTGTGTCTGTCTGTGTGTCTGTGTGTGTCTGTGTGTGTCTGTGTGTGTGTCTGTGTGTGTTTGTGTGTCTGTCTGTGTGTGTCTGTGTGTCTGTGTGTGTGTCTGTGTGTGTTTGTGTGTGTCTGTGTGTGTGTCTGTGTGTGTCTGTGTGTGTGTGTCTGTGTGTGTGTGTTTGTGTGTGTTTGTGTGTGTCTGTGTGTGTGTTTGTGTGTTTCTGTGTGTGTTTCTGTGTGTGTCTGTGTGTGTTTCTGTGTGTGTCTGTGTGTGTGTCTGTGTGTGTCTGTGTGTGTCTGTGTGTGTGTCTGTGTGTCTGTGTGTGTCTGTCTGTGTGTCTGTGTGTGTCTGTGTGTGTTTCTGTGTGTGTTTGTGTTTGTGTGTGTCTGTGTGTGTTTCTGTGTGTGTCTGTGTGTGTCTGTGTGTGTTTCTGTGTGTGTCTGTGTGTGTCTGTGTGTGTTTCTGTGTGTGTGTCTGTGTGTGTGTCTGTGTGTGTTTGCAGCTCTCGATAAGCCTCGGGGTCTGACTGGAATCAACATCACAGACACTGAGGCGTTGCTGCTCTGGCAGCCCGCCATCGCCACTGTGGACGGTTACATCATCACGTACAGCGCAGATTCTGGTAGGTACACAGCTGTTTCTGCTGTTTGTGGGCCGATAAACGAACGTCAGAAACTGTCCCTGAACGTCTCATCAGGGGGCGACACAGCACTTCCAGTCCTGCCTAACAGATACAGAATCATTACAGGAGTAATCTGATGCATGGCTTTCGACCCTTTTACACATCATGTAGTGAAAAAACTGGACCTCTTTTTCTTGGTATAAATAACTCACAGATGGCTTGAACGAGCCACACATCGATCAGGGACACACACACGGGGCGTGAATCAGTCAGCTGACACTCTGAGGAGAGGTGAAACGTCTTCAAGAACCAAGAAAAAGAAAAAGAAGTCCAGTTGTTGAGTTAGAGTTCGTTTCTGATGGAGAAGACGTTCATCCTGCAGATTTGTCCTTGAGACGCTAACTTCCTGTCGCCCTGTCTGTGCCGCTTAGTGGCTCCAGTGATGGAGCGTGTGTCAGGAAATGTGGTGGAGTTTGAGATGAGCTCCCTGACGCCAGCGACACACTACACCGTGAAGGTCTACGCTGTGAGGGACTCGGCCCGGAGCGCAGCCACAACCACGGAGTTCACCACAGGTGCGTTTCTCTTCCACGCTGTGAGCGCTAACCGAGGCTAACCGAGGCTAACCGAGGCTAACTGAGGCAAAAATGAGTTGGATTTTTCAGCTGTAGCCAGAAACTACGTCACAAAAGGACTCAAAATGTCTCCCTGATTTACCAGAGCTGCGTTTAACACTCAGATACGCCTCACAGTAACAGCACTGAGCCACGTTTAGTCCCCAGGGTGCCTGTTAAATGCACATAAATCACTCCGTATGTTGGGGTTCCCACACTTCCTGACTCCAACTGCACCAGATTACTGCTTGATATCAGTTTCACAAAATAAAAGACTAGTTGGAAGATGCTTTGACAAAGTTATAGCAGAATGTAGTTTAGTTTCAGCTCTTTCTTCTGTCTAATGCTCAGTAAAAGAGATTCTCCACATTCATCATCATTTAGACATGAAACATGAATGAAAGATTGACTGAAACATGGATGAGATCCCAGCATTGTCTCAGAAACCGAGCAGCTGGCAGAAAGTTCTCTCCTTTAAAAGGCTGTTGTTTGTAGACGTGGACGCCCCGCAGGACCTGGCAGCCAGTAACATCCAGACGGAGAACGCCATGCTGACCTGGAAACCTCCCCGTGCTGACATCACCGGGTACATCCTGAGCTTTGAGTCTGCCGGCGGCACCATCCGGGTCAGTAGACAGCAGAACTCCTCTGACGCTGCGCTGTGAAGGCCGGCGCTGACACGCTGTCTTTCCTCCCCAGGAGGTGGTCCTGAGTCCCACCGCAGAGTCCTACAACATGGCTCAGCTCAGCGCCTCCACGGAGTATTCGGTCCGGCTGCAGGCCCTCGCCGGTCCCAAGAGAAGCAGAGTCATCACCACCGTCTTCACCACCAGTGAGTAAGGCATTCCCCACAGACCGGGGTCGCCACCATCACTCTCCTCCTGACACGAGGTCCTCAGGACTCCTTTTAATCTGTGGAAAACCGCAGCTTTTACTTTTATTTCTGGGATAATTCGCTCTTTTTTCTCTGATCATGGATAAACCCTCTTGTTGTTTCACAGCAGCACGGCTTCATAAATCCATCTTTATCTGTTGTGTGTGCAGCTGGTGTGCTGTACAGATACCCCAGGGACTGTTCCCAGGCCCTCCTGAACGGGGACGCCTCATCTGGTCTCTACACCATCTACCTGAGTGGAGACGAGAACCAGGCCCTGCAGGTCTACTGCGACATGAGCACCGACAGCGGCGGATGGATCGTAAGTCACCCGCTGACTGGGACAGGCCATATTTTCCCAATATGTGCTGATAAGTGCAGCTTTGTTGGGGAGAACAACACAGAAACCCGGTTTACGCTCCTCCTTGGAGCATTTCATCTCCAGTTATACTTCCTGTCATTCGCTCATTCGTTGTATTTGACCTTAAAATGTCCTTAAAACAACTGATTTTGTGTTAGTTGTGGATTATAGTTCCTCCCTAACAGTGAGTCCTGTCACCTTTATTTCCATCGATCATTTTTAAGATGACAGCTGTAGAA
This sequence comes from Leuresthes tenuis, assembly GCF_036924035.1. Classification (NCBI taxonomy): domain Eukaryota; kingdom Metazoa; phylum Chordata; class Actinopteri; order Atheriniformes; family Atherinopsidae; genus Leuresthes; species Leuresthes tenuis. Next base: position 1,868,697 of record NW_027325360.1, on the reverse strand, counting down.
ATAGTCCCCACTGAAGGTGTAGCTCGCCTCAGATCCGGGGCCCGTGCAGCCGAGCAGGATGAGAGGCTTCGTGACCTCAGGTTCAACTCTGGGCGCCATGGCAACCTCTAAAACTTGTGTTTGAGACAAGAGATGAACACATGCAAAGGTTTCGCCTCCTGGCCAGCGAGTTCAACTGTTAATCAATGAAAATCTTGTTCCGTGTCAACTGCAAACGTCAGGATTCAGCATCTTTACATCTTTACATACTTTGCATGAGCTTCCTGTGGTGTGGAAACGGCACCGAAAGGAGAAAACACCGGTAATCTGGATAGAGATTAAAGCCTTCATATCAGGGGAAAGCTGACAGCCTGAGTCACCTCTCTGCTGAGTTTTAAGCCTGCCGTGTGTCCCACATTACCTACGCTCAGCTGCTGGTTTCTGATCTGACTCCTTCTGGTTTCACTCGTAGGTTTTTCTCCGACGTCAGAGTGGCAGACAGGAGTTTTTCCGCAACTGGAAGAATTACACGGCCGGGTTTGGAGACATGAATGATGAATTCTGGCTCGGTAATGTTTAGGGAATCTGTTCACTGCATGTCGTAGATGAGATGATTGCATAATGATGCATTCTGTGATGCTACATTTATTGCAGTTATTTTGGAAGAAGTTCTGTGGAGGGATTTCTTTGGAAACTTTTCTGCAGTGATTCAGTTTCCGAATAGAATTAAAAATAATGATCTTCTATGTTAAATGAACATGGGTGGTATGAATAAATGTGTCTTGTTGTATTCTTCACTGCAGTCTGTTCTAACAGCATCTCCTCTTTCACTCAGGGTTGTCCAACTTGCATAAGATCACAGCTGGAGGTCAGTACGAGCTGCGAGTCGACCTGAGGGACAAGGGAGAGACGGCCTACGCTCAGTACGACAAGTTCTCCGTCTCTGAACCTCGGACCCGATACAAAGTCCATGTGGGAGGATACAGCGGCACGGCAGGTAGAGCTCATGAACCTCCATGTTCCCGATGCTTTTGTCCATCTCTGAGCAGCTGCTCATGTTACCACATCCTGTCCATGGCGGCCAGCCACTGGACCAACTCAGCCCAGGAATCTCACGGCTCATTGAGCCTGAAATGAGCAGATATTTGATATTTCCAGCAGCAGTACTGCATATTCTGATTTATCAGTTGTAATTCTGTCCCTCTTGCTTATTATCAGAAGTCGAGGCTCAGCTGCGTCTCTGCTGGGATCTTAGATACAAACGTTCTTTCATAGAATTCAGACTTGGTTTGTTTTCCTGTGAACTGTTGAACCGAAGCTGCAGTACGGCAGTGACTCATTTTTCCAACTGAATTATTTCTGTTATTTTTCCACGTTGTTGTGAAAAAGGGACGTTTGTGAAGTTTGGTCCATTTTTTTTAAATCACATGTTTTCACAGCTGATGGATCTGGAGGAAAACTAAAGCATTTCTGACATTTTTATAATAATAATTTGTAATAATCTTAATATTAAATGAATTAAATGTTGATATTGTGTTAATATGACATATGATGACATTGTGATTTGATCTCAGAATGCATTTAGGGATTTTTTCACCTCCTGTTTTGAGCTGAAATTGATATTGTGGTAAAACTGTTACCATGACAACCCCTCTGCTGTCTGTCGGTAGGTGACTCGATGACCTACCACCACGGGCGTCCGTTCTCCACTTATGACCACGACAATGACATTGCCGTCACCAACTGTGCTCTGTCCTATAAGGGAGCCTTCTGGTATAAAAACTGCCACCGGGTCAACCTGATGGGACGATACGGCGATAACAGTCACAGCAAGGTACCGTTCAGCTTCTCTGTGTCCCGGAAACCTTCCGGCCGGAGGACAGTGAGCCACGGCCACCTGTTAAGGCTGATTAAAAGGGTTTTTCTCTCATTTCCTGTTTTACATTTAGTGCTGGAGGGGGCTGCCCTAAAGGGATTTTTCACTTAATTAAGATCTTTGAGCCTCTCAGAGCATCTGTGATGGGATCCCAACAGCCGAAAGGGAACCGTTCTCCTCATCTTTTACTCGTCTCTGGAGAATTCTGCGATAATCAAGCAAAGATTAAATTATGAGGAGGAACCGGAGATCATAGCACTCTTTTGGAACGTTGCAATTGTTGCATTTGGCCAACAAATGGAATATTATGGAATATATGCTTCTGCAGCGGCTCGTTTCCGGAGCTGCAGAAGCTCTCAGGAGACAGCTTAGATATGCACTATAACAGATGATACAGATGGCAAATGGCTGCAGTAAAGATAGCATGAAACAAGCTAAACTAAGGCTGGATTATTATTATTTTTTACTGCACAAAGGCAGCTTCACTGCATGCAGTGAGCTCCGTGCATCATCCCTTCACCAGTCGTCTCCTATTCAATAATGATGCAAAGGGTGGAAATATCACCTGCTAAACTCCTATAAATATACGCTGACCCCTCTATACAACATAGTCTCTAACTTTCTAAAGTAAGTTTTTGTTCGTAGATCCTTTAGTTTCTGCAACTCGCCGCATGTTTCAGCTCGTTCAATTCAATTCAGTTTTATTTATAAAGCGCCAGATTACAACAATTGTCATCTCAAGGCACTTAAGTAATATGGTCCAATTCAAGCCAATTGGAATTCAATTCATTGTTCCTATTTCAGAACATCCTTTGACACCCTGTCAGCTGATAATGTTTCATCCCACAGGGTTTTATTGGATACAATACATTCATCTAAAGTTGTGAGGATGCTGTCATTCTAACTGAAACCATCTGTAGTGGCTCATCCTTTAAGTTCAACTGAAAAAATACGTTATATTTTCCCTCTTAGGATTTTAACAACACCGTTTGATGGCAGGGCCCCTTTATTTTGCTATACAAACCATTTCCTTGGGCCATGCACTCAGTGGCTTCTCAGTGGTGTTATACTTTATAAGTCTGTGAGTGTGAGATGCTCAGGTAGCATAAATGTAACCATCAGAGGGCAACAGATGCTGCACACATGCGGTATACCCATATCTGTGGATGATAACTGAAAGGTTATCCTTCTCTGACCATGCTGCATCTGTCTCTCAGTCATGTACCGAGGCGCTTCATCCATATTCAGTCTCACTGCACTCAGGGATGGTGTGTGGGACATGGTTCTGCCAACCCTACGAGGAGGGCAGCCTCATGGCTTTCATCTACGGTTCCACAAAGTTGGAACAAGCTAACAAATATTAGCATATATTAGCATATATCCTGCTACATTAGCAGGAGCGTTGCTTTGAACCCTCAGAACTCTCTTGAAGACGCATCTCTATGTTCTGAAACACCCAGTTTGCACTAACTTAGCACTTCTTTAACTGCTGAACTTGACACAAACACCTGCTAAGTGACCTGTTCTGTAATTATAGAAAGTCAAAGATGTTGATGTATATGAATCTGTTACAGAAACATGGCGAGTTACTTGTTCTTCAGCCTGTGTTTTTGCCCCATCTTTCTTTTTCCAGGGTGTGAACTGGTTCCACTGGAAAGGCCACGAGCACTCAATTGATTTTGCTGAGATGAAGATCCGACCGTCTAACTTCAGAAACCTGGAGGGAAGGAGAAAACGATCATAAATGATCTGGAAAGCTCTACCACCACCAACAAAAACGACAACAACAATGCTACTACTGTGTCCGGACTCCCATAAACCCCCCCACACACCCACAGACCCTGCAGCAACCAAAGCCTCCACCAAGACCCCCCCAACTCCGGTGCTCCTCCCTGTCTGGTTACCCTCAGTTCAACCCTGCTGATAAAGTATGCAAATGCTGCCAGTGCGGAAAAAGTCAAGCATTTAAAAAAAAAACAGACTTTAATCTATGCCCACACAGATTCCACTCACGCACCAAAGAGAGCAACTCCACCCCCCCGATTCTGATCTCGTCAATTTGTCAGGAGGCTGGAATGCGTCTTGTGCATTCTGCTGTGTCATCGACCCGGTTTCCTCTTTTACATCCACGCCACATCTGGGGTTCCACAAAAAAGACAGGCTGCTGTAAAACTGTACAATGTGGTCTTATTTAGGATCATACAGCAACGATTCAGTTGGATTGTTAGAGAAATTCTATTCCTTGTACAGAACTGTACATTTATACATCTGATTAAAAGATTTGAAAAGAGATAATCCTGAAATATCACGCATCACAGATGTCCCACACCTCCGTGAAACTCGCCATTTGTCATCTCAGCGTCACTTCATCCGTCCCAGATTCCCTTTCCCCGCCACACGAGCTGACATCTGAAGAGAAAGAATGAAAAAAGAAAAAGTCTCACCTTCCAGTCCCATGTCCATGTAAATGGTCATTTTTCTATTTGTCATGTGAGCTCCTGAAGGCGTCAGGCTTCAGCCACAGTATCGTGTTTTAAAAAGCTAAAGAGCAGAGAAAAGAAGATGTTTTGTTTCTATTATGACTCCAAGGCAGGACCTATTATTCAGTATAAAGACATGCGGTGATTCAATTATTTGTTGTTTCTTTTTGCAAAATGTGAATACAGTACATATATGTGGAGCAAGAGAATGTTTTGTGATAAGAAAAGGCCCATTCTAGATGAATTCCAGTGTTAATAGTAAGGTCTCCATGCTTTTGTTGATAAAAGATAGTGTTTGGACAGGCCAAAACTAGGAATTAGTTACTCTTTCTACCCCTCAACACCCCCACACCCCCACCTGCTACGGCAGGATACTAAACCACTGACCTTCTGAGGAATGCCTGTGTAAATTAAGTTTGTTTCGTTTGTTTCGTTTGTTTAGAACTGGGTGAAAACAGATGTGTCTCTGTAAGCTGTATAACAATAAAACAGTTTGTTTAAAACACCAATGCTTACCGAATTATTCTTTAATTCCTTAAATCTTTGCAGCGTTCAGCCACATATGATGGTCTTCCTGTTCATTTACTGAGTCCAGGTCATGTTACTTATTTTATTATTCAGTACGGTGCAAAAGTCTGTGTCCATCCATCCAGGAAAACTGGAAATGCTCTTTTATGGAAACATGTAATTATAAATTGATAAAATTTGGCGGACCTTTTTAATACATATCAGCCGTATTGATGCCCCGCCCCCTCCTGCTTCCTCGACTCTCGGGCTTCTTCGTGCATTCGGGTTTACGTCACTGCTTTTCTCAGTCTCACTTCCTCGTTCTCCCCACTGAGGATGACCGAGGGAGGACTTCCTGAGTGAGACCGTCTTGTGTCGGTCTTTCAGGGGCCATGGAGGCCCTGCTCCCGGTCTCTGTGGCGGCTTAAAGGAGCTCCTCAGCTGAGGCGATGCGGAAACTTTTCTCCAGCAGGTTGCTTAAGTTACTGGCTGCTTCGGCTGTTCTGGTCCTGTCCGCTCACCTCCTCCTGAGTGCAGCACTGTGGCGCACAGCGGGGCCAAGCCCCCTTCCTGTGGAGGACTTCCGGCTCTTATCCTCTCTCACGTATCAGTACCTGTTCAACCAGCCCGATGTGTGCAGGGACAGAAGCCCCTTCTTGGTTTTCATGGTGCCGGTCGCCCCACACGAGGCTGCCGCCCGGGAGGCCGTGAGGAGAACGTGGGGCGCCGCGGGTCGGGACACCCTCACTCTGTTCTATGCTGGGCTCCCCGCGGCTGGGCAGCTGTCCCCCATCCAGGAGATGCTGGAGGAGGAGAGTCGGCTGCACGGAGACATCATCCAGATGAACTTCATGGATAGTTACCAAAACCTAACCATTAAGACCATGATGATGATGAAATGGCTGGCAACCCACTGCCCTTCTGCCTCCTATGCCATGAAGGTAGATGCTGACATCTTCGTGAACGTGAACCTCCTCCTCCAGCGGCTGCAGAGCTCCCCCAGGCTGGGCTTCATCACTGGGTCAGTGATCCGAGACGGCCGTCCCAGGAGAGACCCCAACAGCAAGTGGTATCTGCCGGAGGAGCTGTACCCCGAGGGCAGCTTCCCCCCCTATGTGTCCGGGGCCGGCTACGTCTTCTCCACCGACCTGGCAGGAAGGATCTCCTGGGCGTCCAGGTTCGTGCGGGCAGTCCCTCTGGAGGATGTGTACGTGGGCCTGTGCCTGCGCGTGTTGGGCATCCAGCCGGTGTACTCCCACCGCCTGCTGTTCCTCGGGAACCTGTTTGAAATCCAAAAGCTGGACTATGACCGGTGCGCCTTCACCAGACTGATCCTTGTCAACGGGTTTAAGCCATCAGAGCTGCTGCATGTCTGGCAGGACTTCTCCAAAGGCCACGCTGGCTGCTGACAGCATTTATTGTGCATGCTGGAGAGGAAACAAAGCCATTAGGGGGGGGTAAAGTATGTGTTCAGAGGGTTGGGGGGGGCGTTTTTTAGAGTTGTAGTGATTTGTCACAGAAGAATAATCGGGTCTCTTTGTGTTTTAGTCACTTTAAAAAGGAACTGAATCAGGTATTTTGGGATTGAAGGACTGTTCATCTGTCAAATATGACATTTTATTAGTTATACGGTGACAAAAATCTGAATTTAAAAGCCACTTAATTCTTTTTTCAGTAAATTAATTGATCACGAGGTCGATCAAATATCATAAAACAATGAAAATGCCAGATTTCTGCCCTCAGGCTGACCTAAAACAGTGGATCCACGTCCTATCAGCTGCTTTTCTTCCATTTGTTTTGAGGTGCAGCGATTTGTCCACTTTTTTAAGAAAGAATGACAGAATTGTGTAGTTTCATGGTTGTTTTCCTGATTTTCCTCATCCCTGTATCACAGGAAACGGAACATTCTGGGTTTTTTATGAGTTTGAAGAAGTAGCAGCACTCTGATCACCAATATACTGATGATGAATTAATCAATCAGATCCTTTAGAGAATCAGGTTGTAGAGAAAGTGACATGTTTTTACTGGATGAAGCCTGAAATCCTCCTTCAGACCAAGTTAAGACACTTTTTCTGGGTTCCTCCTTGAGTTTCCTGCCTCAGGCCCTCAGCTGCTGTAGCGTCTCTGTCTCCATGGTTACCGTTTCGTCACTCTCCAGGAATGTAAACGGGTTTTTCAGAATGCAACCCCACAGGGGAAATGTTGGCAAAGAAACCAAATGAAAAACCTGTGACTCACAGGGATATTTCTGCAATGCAAACACGGCCTCCGCCTGTTGTCTGCCTTCAGAGGGGAAACTAGCTTTAAAGTTCTGGACACCTTATTTCCTTTGGCGAGTCAGTGTGCCTCTGCTGCTGCTGGAGGTCGTTCTTACTTGTATTTTACACCAAAGACTTCTTGTCAGATAGGACTGCCTCACAGTGGCGTGCTGCACGGACGCTCTGTGGCGAGTGGAGGCGGAGCCACAGTCTGACCGGCTTATTGAAGCAGCCTCCAGTACGCCGCCCCCTTCCAAGTGTGCCGGTGCCTGAAGTGCCTGACGGGTTGGGTTTTGTGCTCGGAGCCACATGCAGTAAAACACGGGACCTCATGGAAGAAGGTTCAGATTCTTTTAGCTTTTAGTTTTCCAGGTGAGACGGACTGACTTGCAGCACTGACTGTTGGTTTCACCCAAAGATGTGAGCGTCTGAGGGTGAAACTGCCTGCTGTTTACATGTGCTGCTGTGCCTTTAAAGAAGGAGTCTGTCACTGTGCCTGTTCATGCTGTGCTTAGAAATGACAACCAGCTGGTGGCAGTATGTGCCAGAAGATGACTTGGAGATCAGCTGTTGGCGATTCATTAAATGAGTCATTATCTTTATAAGGGAAGCTTTAGTTTAGCTGTTCAATGCCTCGTAGATTTAGATCTTGATAGAAATGCTGTATTTAATATCCTAAAAGGAGCTCTTGCCATCAGTTAGTTGTTGGAATGCACTGACCTTTGCTGCTGCTTCTTTGGCGTCTCTGGGTGCTGCTGAACTGTTGATTTGCTACCGTTTGCTGGAATTATTGCCTGCCAAACTAAATAAAAGTTTTGAGCACCTGCTTTTGTTGAATTCTTGCACCCATGACCTCACTCATAGAGCTGCTGTACATAAAGATGCTCCCAGACTGGTGAAGTGGAGAAGAGAAGCTGCTTCACTGGTGGCTGCAGCCTGCAGGCCGACAGATGCGTGGGCTCAGAAACAGTCGTCTGATGGCTTCCTCACAGCAAACTGCAGCAGCCTCACGACTCCAGCAGGCTGCAGAAGGCAAACCACAGCTGAACTCTGCAAATATCCCTCCTCAGTAAACCAAACAGCTTTTCTCCTCCAACAGGGCTGCAGGTCCAAAGAAAGAACAGGTTTAATCAGCTAAGTGACACTGCCCTTGCAGGGTATTTGCACTCCTTTAATTAAAAAAGGATTTATCTTTATGTCATGTTGGTATATGATAAGATTTGCTGGTAATCGGTCACCTTTATTGCCCAGTTTCAGCACATGAATCTGTCCCTGTGTGTCTGGTGCTTTGTGCTGCCTGCTCACATCTATTCATCCCCACACTGACTGAGTGGGAGTTTATGTTCTGTGCCAGCACTCAGTATTGTTCAAAACACTCCCACCTCTCTCTGGATCCTTCTGATCGGCGTAAACAGCACTTCATGTTGTGTTTTGCTGCCGGTAAAGTCTAACCTCGTAGCTTTTTTGTCCTCCATCCATCTGGGAGCCGGAACCCGAGCTCAGACAAACACCTGGAGGATCTGAGAATATCTCACTTCGTAAAATGCATCCGGAGGAGTCCTGTGGTCTCCTTCGAGTAACTTTCTCTGCATTTTTCTCACTCTGAATGGAAATATAGGCAACATTTTCCCCTACTCATGCACATCTGGTAGTAAATTACAGGAACTGACTGTGAAAACTGTGGAGAAACCCTGCTGCTGTGCTACATATTGCATTCAGTTAGTTTTAAGCAAGGACTCCTTTCTTAAAACGCTGGTTGCCTCCACTTCTCTCTCATGTCTCTGGTGGGAGGGACTAAGATGTTCCTGAAGCTGAAGAATCAGTCAAATAGGGAAATGGGACAAGGGTAGTTCAGAGGTTGAGGGCCCAGTGCCTGCCTTTACTCTCACAAAGGACATAATCCTAATGATTGGAGAGCATTTCAATGTGGGCCCTTTAAAGCATCACCCGTAGTTTTTTAATTCTAACAAGCATATCTGTGGCCTGTGGGCAGAAACTGGAGCAAACGCACACAGGGAGATCTGTTTTACTCAAAACTTAGATGCAAAGGGTGCAAAGGGTTTGATTTTGAAACAGATTGCTTTGCTTGCATGCACTTTTGAACAATAAACTCACAGAACTTTTGCAGTACAGTATTAATCATGTCCTTCAGTACAAACTCTCACTGTTCTGACTGCTGATCTGACAAAGAGGAGTTCTCTGGAACTTCAGCATCCAGTCTGCACTTTTTGTGTGACTCCTGGCTCTTAGAAATAAAGATTTAAACCAATTTGATTTTTAACAAGTGGCAGAAAAACATACTGAAGAGGAGCTGTGAATAGAATTACAGATTAGCACCATCACTGAAAATCTGCTCTCTGTTTCCCGACTTCACCCAAGCCGCCTGCAGCTCTCCTCCGCTCCGGCCCGACCCGCTCCGGCCCGGCCCGGCCCGGCCCGGCCCGGCCTCCTCTGCTCGGGGGAGGAGTTACATCCACCGACGTGCTCGTGAAGCTGGCTCAGACAACCCTTGAAACGTGCATTTGGAAGCGAGCAGCGGGGACCTGAACGCAGCGTATATCAGTCCAGATTCATCTGAGAGACGCAGTGAGGCAGAAGTGTTCTCACCGGGACTTCCTGCACAGCAGCGCGGATACACGATGCAAACCACTGTGTCGACAGTTTAAAGAAAGAAACAAGCACCGGGACAGCATGTAAGTAGACTTTCTGCTGTTCTTTGAGTAAAAGTCATTAAACTTAGTTCAGGAATATGACTGACTGCGGATCCAAAAGGCTCAGTGCTGTCAGTTCAGATCACAGGGGGCAATAAATAGTTTAAATGATCCTGAGCAGCGGTTCCCAACCTAAAAGGTTGGAGATCTAAGGGGGTTCGGATTAATGTGACGGACTGAAAAAGCTTAACAGAGGAGTTGCTTGAACAAATGTGTGCCTCGGTAATGTCAGAGCTCTGTTGGCCTCTTCGGTTTACGCAGCGTTTGTCCTTAAAGCTGCACTAATAGATCATGTTGTCCTGTTATCAGCAGTACTTTTGTGGAGGGCTACATTTGTTGCTTGCAAGTTCTTTTCTCATAGATCATTCTTACCTGATGCAGTCCCATCCAAGTCTTTGGAGCATCTCTAACAAAGTGAACTCATGACAGAGCCTCAGACAGCCATGTCGCTCACAACATTCCCGTTTCTATTACGCTTTAATGTTTCCACATATGTGTGTTTGGTCTGCCTTAAACACTCTGTCACGGTGTGGTTCGATGTAAGGAAATTACTTTTGGATGCAGTTTTCCCTTCCAGTTTTATGGAAAATGTCTTTAGAATTACACAACAGGACAAAACTAATAACACCAGATGTTGTGCCCGATGTTAAGATATGAACCGCTCTGTGTGTTACTCTCCCTTCATTTAAAAACTGTTTGCTTTAAAATTTCACCGCAACTACTATTGTTTGCTTGCAAGCACACCAAAAGTTGTAATTCTTTATAAACTTGAGGTGAAAAAGTGGAAAGCGAGTGTCACACAAAGTGCGTTTAGATGCGCATCGAGAAGTATCGCATCGGAAATTATGATGGAAACGCCATAATTCGGATTTCTTTTAATTTCCCAATGATTTGAATCACTCTGGGATGGAAACATGACTACAGTAATTTGATATTACAGGAATGGACTTCTGGTTGACTTTAATATCGACTCACACACACATGTGGAAACAATGTGGTCCGTTTCCTACACAGATGCAGATAAAGTTTAGATTCATCAGCACATGTTCCCATGTCATGGTGTCCATTGGGCCTCAAACACTTCATGAGTAAGGGAGGATGGCAGAATCCACGGACTTTTGAGCAAAGCATCACTCGTTTCAGAATCGCGATGCACAATTCATCCTCATCCTCGCACTTTTCTATTTCCCTCCCACTCGTGATTCCTCACTTTTCCACTGTACTCTCACAGTGAATAGTTAGGGGGTTAAAGGTAGATGGTGTGGGTTAGATATAAAGCACATAGTAGGATCTGTTACAAAGATCTGGGCTTACTACTTCTGGGCTGTGACTCCCATCCTTTCATGTGAAAGCTGCCTGTCAGGAAACACCAGCCTGGGGAGACTTTCCATCACATCCTGTGTCGGTGTTCTGTTTCCTCCTTCATAACCACGGAGTGTTACATTTCCACATCTTTTACATAAGGACAAATGCACCTATTCCAATTTTTCTGATGAGACTTTTCTGTCTGCCAACTGGTTGTTTAGAGTCTGTATCCTTCAGCGCTGCTCCCTCCAGACATCTGTGTAAAAAGCAGAGGACAGCAGTGATTAAAACTCCACTGGATGGGTGCAACAAAGCTGTGAAGATAGGAAAGCTCTTAGCAGCTGACTTAGACACTTTGTTTGGGAATTGGAGGAGACTAAAACAGAGCCAACAGAGGAGTAAATGACAGACTTTTGTCAAAGGATGGGGTATAAAACTTGTTAAATTTGCATTCTAATTCTCTTTTATTTGTATTTATACTTAGTTTACTATATTCATTCGATACTTTTGTACATTTGGGCTGATCTGGGACCAGGGAAACACATTTGGTTCCATCTCATGTTAACATGTGCTGAAATGACAAATAAAACTCCTTGAATCCTTGAATCTGTGCGACGAGAAACTTTTTGCCATTGTGCCACTGTGATGCCCCCGAGTAGATTTAAAAAAAAAAAGATCAAATAATGCTGCTTTAAAAAACATTTAGTGAATAAACATTACAGCAAGGATAGAATGAGTCCTTCAGAGTGCTCATTTCTCCTCTAAAAGTCCCTAAAACGTCACAGTCTGATGAGAGAAAAACCCCTGAGCTGCTCAGAACTCTTGGTAAGACCCGGGAGGTGTGATCAGAAACCAGATGAGCAGAAAACCACTGAAAAAAGAATCTGTCAGGTGTAACTCAAGCTCTGCAGACACACAGCAGATCCCTGAGTGCTTATTTCATGGCACTTGGGTTTTTATTCTGACGCATTAAGAGCCAGCGTCTCCGTAATAAAGTCGCTGAAATGGGACGTTGGTGTGTTCACGTCAGTCTTCCTGCTAGTTTTCAGTTGCCTGCTTGTCAGCTGTGTTGGTTTTGTGGCCTGTGTTCGTGCTTTTCGCTCACTTGTTGTTGCATGTATGTGGTTCCTCCTCAGTTTCTGCACAGAGACCTCTGGTTTTGTCCCACCACCTACAAGATGCACATGAATAGCTTGTTAAATCAATGGAGTAAGTATTGAGACGTTCACATACTTTTCACCTTTCCTCACATTGTTGCATTGCAAAAACGCTCCGACACTGAGCTGAGAAACCACATGTCTGGAGTGGTTACCTGTGTGTGGAGGCAGCAGGGCTTGATGTCTTTGGGTCACATCCGTTGCTGTTTGTTCTCACACGAACTGGCACTTTAAGCAGGTGAATGTGCCGCACTGTAAATGCGTTTAGCTCTGCATTGTTCTGAAATAGAAAGCCATTTGCTCAGCATCCAGCCGGTCTAAACATGTCCAAAGATGGTGTGTCAGACAAGTGTCCTGTTACCTGCCCCCCATGTTCAATACGTCCCTCACAGGCTACGACTTCAGCTGATTCTTCTGTCCGCAACGTTTCAGCTTCACAGCCGGAGCTGTGCTGGACATTTACTCGCTTATTCAGCAGGATTACAGACATTTTTGTTTTTAAATTGCTTCAAAGCTGGCGTGACAGAAGTGTTGTCAACAGCTCTGACCTTTCAGCCAATAACATGCCCCCTGCCTCAGTTTCCTGCCTCAGTTTCATAGCAAGCTAAACGGCTGCCAAGATGCAGCCATCACTGCAGTGAAGCCATTTCCCCCAGTGTTACAGCACCTCCTTAATACTACAGGCTCCACGATGCTTATCAGAAAGCTGGTTTATCCACAATGATCAGATTTAGCTTTGATTGAAGTTTAAAGCTCATCACATAAAGCTTTGTGCAAACTTCTGAAAAAATGATCACTGAGCTGTTCAGTGGAGGCAAAGCCACAGAGAAGCAGCAACACTGTGCATATTCAGGCCTTTTTAACGTAATGATTCAGCGCATTCATAGATCTCACTTTAGCATCTTCACTTCTTTTGTTTGTGCACGTATAAAATAATGCATATTTGTGTTGTGTTTCTGTTGTTCTATTTTAAATGTGATGAGATTCTTCTTGCAGCTGTTTGCACACGAGCACAAGTTCAAAGATAACTGCTTTTTTATTGGCCTTCACACTTGTACTGCGACCCGCTGCTTAGCTGCAGGGTCCATGTTTGCTTTGGCTGTGAGTTGCAGCAGGCCTTTTTCCTTTATCCATAACTAAGGACAGGCATCTGGACTGATATGCAGCAGAGTTGTGGTTGGAAACACTTCTGCTGCCTTAGATCCAAGGAATTTAAAGGGATTCCCCCGTCATTAATGCTGCTTTCAGCTCACAGATGGTGGATGCTGAGAATAATCTCCTCTCATCAACACAGCTGAATCCTGGCGACTTCATCTCCTTGATGTCTCCCTGTGCCCCGTCTGGCCTCTTTCTTTGTTTCTCCATCTGATAATCTGACTCCTCACTGCACAGTGAAAACTATTAGTGTGTGCTGACACGGCACTCTGTCATGACTTGACTCACATATTCAGAAAAAAGGGGAAAGTTGTGCTTTGCTACAGCTGGTAACCTGGGAGAATGGGCAATGAAAACATTTGAATTGTGAGGTACTGTACATGAAGCATACAGCTGAGCTTCTGCTCCTCTGTAAATAACACAAACACATAAACATTTCGACATGTTTTCCACATTCTTTCGCTGCCACTCATTTATTTTCATCTTCTACGGCTTCTTTTCTTCAGCCAAAAGACTGTCAAACGGCATCATTTGGTTATCCTGTGATGTCTTTATGTTAAGATAGCTCAACTCGTCAATTTCCAGGTTGATTTATGTCATTATCCGGACAGAATAAAGCTCGTTCTCTGGGGATAGCTGGGTTACATTTACATCACGAGACAACAAACATCTGGTTGTCAGGTGTCAGGAATGCCGTTAATGACTGATAGACGGCACCATCGATCATTGTAGCAGCTGTTTTAGGCTGGGGAGCTGGTATATATTCCATTCGGCTTTATTTGAGCAGCTTCTGGCTCATCTTTGACTACAATAAAAATCTGATAACCTGACGGCAACAGACACAGTTAAGCCTTGACTTGTTAGTTCTGGGTCCCTGCAGCAGTCGCTCCGGTGGCTCTGAAAGATGTTTTTTCACTTAACTACAGTGTTTGCTTTAAGGAGATAAAAAAAAAGCAGTGAAATGGATAAGTGCAGTTAGCTTTATCTACTGCCTCCTCAGTACCTGACACAGCACCGCTCAACAGTCTGGTTGAATTGGGAAGCTGCAAACTCTTGTTTTGTGCTGTTATCTCAACATCTGTCACCTGGCAGAAGGTTTCTGCTCTGAGCAGGAAGGAGGGAGGATCTTCTGTTAGGGATGCTCTATCACTCAAAAGATCCGTCCTGTCGTCATTACATAAACTAAACTAAAACTGTTTGATAATAATGTTGTAAGACATGTAAAAGAATGAATAAAATGTGAATGATAGAGAAGTATGGGAGCACCCTCCTGTTGTCTGTGCCTTGTTGCCTGGTCAGCTTTGGTGAAATGGACCCTAAAAGCCAGAGAAACTGAACGACTTTGCCAAAGAACAGGAGAACCAAAGGTTTACAGACTACCTGCTTAGATTCTTACACACTGCAAACTACTTTCTTGGAAGGAACAATGCACTCTGAGCGGGTTTCCAGTTCCAGGAAACTTGTGAATGGTTTTGCTGTGACGGTGTGGAAGATCTGCTGATTAACAAGCTCCAACATCCTTTTCTTGGCCTTCTTTTGTAAACATAACCAGTTCCAGCACTTTCCAATACATTCATCTGGGTTCATTTTATGGATCCACAGGCTGTGGATCTTTGATTCTGTTAAAAATGTGTTTGTTGCAGTGGACAGAATGCTTATAAACTGTGTTCGGTCAGTTAGAAACTGATTAAAGCATGAATTTGTTAAGCGAGTCCCACAATATGTGCATAAAAACATAATCTGTCTGTTAGCAGAGGCCTGCAATTAGTGCTAATGGCATGTTAGCAGTATGGCACAGAAATAATCTCAATTATTTCCCATTTTTATTCAACTCTCAGATTTGGGAAATTCATCTCAAACATGCAAAACATGAGTTTGTTACTAATATCGTTACCAGCTTGTTTGTGTTCTGATGAACTTTGTATCAACCATTCTGAGTAGTCTGAAGAGTTGTGGTGGTGGGAGGCAGGAGAATGGAACGGAGGCACATTTTGCATGACCTCTAGCACTGTTTTCAGCCCACTCACCCATAACTGGAGTGCAGCATCTCTCTGCTGGCATTTCCACCAGCGGTCAGGGTGTCGCTGCTTTGTGTAATGAAAACTGCACTGTTTGTTTAGATGGTGCATAACCACAGTGGCTGGCGTTGAGGCTCTCCAATTCCCAGATGGCCTGATTGCATTTGGAAAAACACAGTGATTTATGGTGTTTACAACCAACAATGAGCACTGAACAGAAGGTTCTACTGTACAACTGATACTGCGTGGAGGTGTTTTTCTGCTATCCTTTTACAGCTCTCTCTGCTGGGTAGCACTGGATTCTTCTCCCGTGTCACGTGCTCGTGAAAAGTGGCTCAGAGAATATATGGTTACAGTCAGATAAAGTTCCTGCTTTGGGCAAACTGTGAAACATTCAATGATTCATTGGATGATTTCACCTTTGGGCCGTAGTGTTTTTTACTGAGAAAGGTATTTCCTGGTGATTTGATATCTCAGCTGTGGCTGTTTGATGTTATCTTGTGTTTGATGCAGCGTTCCTTGTATTTCAACAACCAGCTGGTCTCAGAGCAGCAGAGCAGTCAAAGATGCTGCATGAATGTACAGGAGTGAGTTTTTGGGTAGTAGCAGTGAAACATGACAAAGAACATATATTTATGTGGTAAAATATGTAAGTCACCTTTTTATTCCTTTATCAATATATGTTGCATTGATTGATACACAACTAACAGAGATTTATGTCAATTATTACTCTTATTTTAAAATATTATTAGTTTAATCTAAACTTATGAATAGCAAAGCTTTTCTCCATAAGTTGTTGAACTTATTGCATGTAAAAGCCTGCGTTTATCACTTAAAAATGGTTGTTATTTTCAGATTAAAGCATATGCACACATTTTGATATCTGTGTCAGGCTAAAGAACATGAAAGGTAATCGCTGCATTATGGAGAAAGTGACTCATTTAGACTTCACAGAACATATGTAGATATCTCCCTTTCCAACCCGGAGGTTCATTTGCATGCTTTTACCTTTCAAATCTGGTGCCGTATGAGCATTTCATCGTCATTTTCAAGCCACGTGAAGAAGGATTTTATTTTATTCACTGATAAACAATAAGTGCAAACTTAAAATGGGAAAAAAGGGTTTTGTGGAAGGAAAGAAAGGCCCTAACCCATAATTTAAGTGTCCTATTACACATCAAACTGAGTTACAGGGCCTAGTTGTTGAACTGTTCCCTCATGAAATATGATTTTTGAATAGTTCCAAGACATTTCACCCTTAACTCTGACTATTGTTACGTCTTTTTCCATCGAACTCGGGCTGTGACAATAACCACATGTTATTTGGAGGTGTACCGCAGGGCAGAGCTCATTGCTGCCATGATGATGTACCACCACAGCTTTCTTTTGTATCTCAGAGTGTTTCCCTTCTCATTATAGTTTCACAATCACAATAGTTAAGACTGAGAAGTATTTAATTTCTAAATGATCCAGCTTGACGGCACAACATTCCAGCGGGAAGATAAATTGTTGTTCGGGCTCATGAAGTGACCACAGGGACACTTGCCTCATAAGTAGGATACAAAACAGCGTAACCTGAGCTTCAGCACGGTAAACAGAGACAGTGAGTGAGGCCAGTGGAGCACGAAGACGCATTTCCTGAGGAACAATGATCCACAGAAAGAGCGTGTTTACAACAGCTGAGATGCCCTCATGAACTGTCACCGGAATCCCATTTATCTCACATACACATTACAAAGTCTGATTAATCAGCACCATCCAAGCCTTCATTCTATCTCTGCAAAGACAGAACCTTCCACCCGCTGTTTCTCTCTTAAACCAAACATGCGCTCTCTTTTTAGAGCCAGCCTTTCTGTTCTGGACCGACTCGGCTGCTAAAGCTACTGTTACCAGATTATGTGACAGACACAAGCGACCCAACATATTTAAAACGAGTCCAAAACAAGCAACTGGGCTCCTAAAAAAGAAGCTGAAAGCAGCTTATACAAATAGAACTGCCAACTGTGGAGACTAAAGTTATCAGAAAGTAGCAGTGTGTCTTGCCAGATCATGTGAAAACTCCTGCAGGATATAATATTAGGGTTTAACATTAGCATTAGCATTAGCATCTCCCACACAGCTTAATTCGATTATGGTTTACTTTAAACACGACCTTATTTCTGCTGCAGTTTGCATGACGGCTCATTATAGTACAGTGAGTGCAACAGCCGTGCACATGGATCTGTCATATTTTTATTGTTTATAATCTGATCCATGATGCAGAACTAACGATGTTCCCTGTTAATTAGAACCTTTAAGCTTGGACTGCAGCTCATTAGCTTATTAGGCGCTTCACTTTTACACAAAGGTCATATAAAACTATAAGCCTGAGTGTTCAAACCTAATGTAGAGTTATTTTCCCCTCTATCAGGCCTTCGTCCACCTTTCCTATCTGTTTGTGCATGAATTGCACATGCTTTGAAAAGCATATATCTCTGGTTTTATTCTAACGAACAATGTGTGACACTGTGTCGTATGCAACAGAGTCTCCGTAATCTTCGATGGTCGCACAAAGCGTCGCCTTTTTTCCCTCCAGCATTCACTCGAGTGAAGGGAGCAGTGGACAGTTAGGAAGCTTCTGATTTAGTTAAATTGGTCGCTATGTTTTGGACAGACAGAGAAAACGTCACAGTTGTATGCAGCCAACACTGGTACTGAAGTGAAGGGAAGTTCAGGAAGAGGTATTTTGGCCTTTTTCTCAGAGTACAGCACATGAATGACCCAAAGGAGTTCTATCGGGTTGAGATCGGGACTGCAAGCCAGTCAGGTTCTTCCACACCAAACTGGCTCATCCATGTCTTTATGGACCTTGCTTTGTGCGCTGGTGCAGTTTTACCTGTAATTAGGGACTCGTGTCAGTTTGGTAAGACTATAATCACTGTGTAATGAAATAAAAAGGCCATCTTTTGATGCTCATGAGTGATTCTGCACCAATAATTACCAGAAAATGACAGAAACTAAAGAATTATAACTGTTTAATTCCTTGTGTGTGTTAACATGTTTGGCCAACAAACACGATTCTGATTCTGAACTGTTTCTGTCTGCTGTGCCGAGCCTTTTTCAGCTCATTCTTTTGCCTTTTGGGGGCCTCATCATTATTGTTGTTTATTGATTGATTATATATACTATAGTGTATCTTCACTGTGGTTTTTATGGTGCACTGATTGATTGTGAGGGTCTGCTAACACCTAAAAAGTGGTCAAGTAAAAATGTATGAATCTGATTTTCTTTGTTTTGCACAGTTGCTTAGATATATATTTATATTTTTCCAGATGCTTTCAATGGGGCAGTGCATTTACTTAAAGGGGAACCGGTATTTTTAAACCTGGACCTTATTTCTGGCATGAAATACGTTCATCTACTCACAGAGAACAGTTTGGTGAAAGTCGGCGTCCTTCGGAAGATATTTAGATAACTGGAGATCCATATAACGGAGTGAACGGGGCTTAGAGGATGCAGCCTCTAAATAAGGCATTATCTGTCTTTATTTCACCAATACTTTAAGAAGAATGAATGAATGAACGTGTGCTATAGCTCTGTTAGCTCATAGCTGCTGTTATGTGGCTACTTGCAGCTATAGGAGAGCTAACGGAGGGATTTCTACACAGGCACTCTACTGGGACCACTTCATCCACACGCCCCCCTGCAGCACAGTTTATTCACTCCGTGCTCTGTGACAGTCGGCTAACTTCACACAGAGTTTGCTGCTAATAGTTTTGTGCAACATGGCAGGATATTTATCAGATTTTGACGACGTGAACGACGACTTTGAGTAAGATGGACGTTCTTACCGGAGTGAATAAAGCCATGCGTGTGGATGAAGTCGTCCCTTTTAAATAAGGTTTCACTGTCTGTATTAAAACAAATGTTGTGTTTATTTGACCCTAGTAATTTCTGGTGTTTGATATTAAGTGGAATTCTGCATTGCTGCAGCATGGAGCCACAACTGTGTGGTCGAGCTCTGGCCTTCCCTTATTGATTGACATATGAGTCAATCGATAACACCAACCCTTTCCTGTCATCTTTGCTTTTGAAAACCTGCAGATGAAGGCAGAGCTTAGAGGCTGCCGTGGCTCCGAGTCGAGCATTGCTCCAGTTTGGAAAATCCATGAAGCAATTAATAGCTGCTGTGGCTTAGTTCAACTATTCAGCTTTTAATGCATTAAAAAATGTCTTGACTGGAGTGCTGTTAAGGGCAGATTAACCCTCTGCTTGGTGCAGCTCTAGATGCTTAACGCCTGAGATCACTGTGCCTCTGAATCTGTTGTGCAGCTAAATGTCTGGATTCAGAATTCAAAGGTTACATTTGGTTTTGACTCATTTGTTGAGGTGAGATTTTGATATTATTGGCTGTGGTCAGTTATTGTATTTGCTGTATCAGCTTAGTGTGGAAGCAAGCTTTCCCTCCTTATATCAGTCGGATCTTATATCAGAACTTCCCAGTAAGTCGTTCCCAGTTGCTTTCTTTTAGCATTTCTGTCGGCTTTGACCGAATTGCTGCTGAAACACTGTCTGGTTGGTAGAATTATCCACAGCTCGGATGTATGTTCAGTATCACATCATCAAAGCCATTACTTCAACCACAATGTAAGACTGTAAATCTGTATCAGTGGGTAGAGCTTGTGTTTATGTTTAGCAGACACTTTTATAAGAAGTTAGGGTAAGGGAGCCTTGCCTAAGGACCCCTACTGGAGATAGTAGTCCCTTTCATGCAGGGGATTTGAACTCAGGTCACCCACATGAAAGGTGGCAATCTTACCACTATACAGTCCCAGCTTTAATGTGTTTATTATATCAAATTAACTTTGCTAAATTCTGGTTGGAAAGAGTCCTCAACATCCCTGTAATTTCCTTTGTGCTGTATTAGCTCGTGCTAGCTGTTTAACATCCAGAGACTCACACAGACCAGCATGGTGCTGGTGCTAACCCACTTTGGCGTGCACCCTGCTGTTGATGCTTTGACTGTGTTGGATCTGCAGCAAAACCTTAGCTGACTGAATTTTGAGTACATCGACTGTTTTATGGCACATTTGAGTCCACGCAGCAATGTTTTAGCAGCTATTTCTAGCCGTCCTGTTGTAGTGCTGCAAGCCTATGGCGACGACATCTAGCACATGTGTGCAAGCAAAGAGCTGCATGGAGTCCTAACCTGAGACTGTATAGGTGTCCAGTATAGGACCACATGCAGCGATATACATAGAGTATCTTTTATTCCCTACTTCCTCTTGTTATGCTAATGCTGCTCAAATGAGGCTGCAGCTGCGTTCATTTGTGCTAATACGTGCATTTTGATTACCATCATTTTATTTTATGCCTATGATTTATATGCAAACAGTTTTGGGCTCTAAAACCTTTTGGAAAATTCCTTCCAGGGTGAAGATGTTCTGTCTTTGACTTTAATATTTAATTATGGACTGAAAAAAAAAGTTTTTTTCACTTTTTATTGATTTATTTTTTGTTTTTGGCAGATTGTGTATTGTTCCTTGGTCTGTCTCGGGTCATAACATGAACCAACTGACACGGCAGTGGGAGATACCAGCGGGATATTACCCATGCCAACCTCCTTAACTGCATTTAAATGTGCAGATACTGTGATTATTCTGAGGAACAGAGGCATCAGAATGCAGGGTCGGTGTCACATAAACCAACAGAGAACCATCACCCCTCCTTGTTTTAGATGAGACTCGATCAGACTTCTGGTTTTCGTGAAAACCTTGAGAATAAATTGGTTGTAGTGAGCTGATTTTGGGGAAGACGGCTAAGATGAAACCTGCTGTCAGAAAACTGTTCTGTTCAGCAGGCGGGGCGATTATGTACGACAGCAGACACCTTTGGATTGTCAATAAAGGTGGTTTAAACAATAATATAATAATGTATTATCACCCTGTATTCAATTTTATTTATAAAGCGCCAGATTACAACAATTAAGGCACTTAAGTAAAATAGTCCAATTCAAGCCAATTGGAATTCAATTAATTGTAATTATAATCCAATTAATTCATATGGAGCCAATTCAAAATTAATATCCGAGCTAAGGAAACCAACAGATTGCACCGAAACTTGTCTTCAGTCCAATCTCCCGTCCTGAGCCTGAGGGACTGTGGAAAGGAACGACTCCCTTTAACAGGAAGAAACCTCTGGCAGAACCAGGAAGAAACCTCTGGCAGAACCAGAACCAGGAAGAAACCTCTGGCAGAACCAGACTCAGGAAGAAACCTCTGGCAGAACCAGAACCAGGAAGAAACCTCTGGAAGAACCAGAACCAGGAAGAAACCTCTGGCAGAACCAGAACCAGAAAGAAACCTCTGGCAGAACCAGACTCAGGAAGAAACCTCTGGCAGAACCAGAACCAGGAAGAAACCTCTGGCAGAACCAGACTCAGGAAGGAACCTCTGGCAGAACCAGAACCAGGAAGAAACCTCTGGCAGAACCAGACTCAGGAAGAAACCTCTGGCAGACTCAGGAAGAAACCTCTGGCAGAACCAGGAAGAAACCTCTGGCAGAACCAGACTCAGGAAGAAACCTCTGGCAGAACCAGACTCAGGAAGAAACCTCTGGCAGAACCAGACACAGGAAGAAACCTCTGGCAGAACCAGAACCAGGAGGAAACCTCTGGCAGAACCAGACTCAGGAAGAAACCTCTGGCAGAACCAGAACCAGGAAGAAACCTCTGGCAGAACCAGAACCAGGAAGAAACCTCTGGCAGAACCAGAACCAGGAAGAAACCTCTGGCAGAACCAGACTCAGGAAGGAACCTCTGGCAGAACCAGAACCAGGAAGAAACCTCTGGCAGAACCAGACTCAGGAAGAAACCTCTGGCAGAACCAGACTCAGGAAGAAATCCCTGGCAGAACCAGAACCAGGAAGAAACCTCTGGCAGAACCAGACTCAGGAAGAAACCTCTGGCAGAACCAGGAAGGAACCTCTGGCAGAACCAGAACCAGGAAGAAACCCCTGGCAGAACCAGAACCAGGAAGAAACCTCTGGCAGAACCAGAACCAGGAAGGGTGGCCATCCGCCTCGACCAGCTGGGGTTTGAGAAGACAGAAAAGAGGGAAAAGAGGGGGAAAAACACCATAACACCATTCAAAGGATACCTGCTGGAACAGGGAAACACAAGTTAATAACCACAATAATGTCACAGGGACATAAAATCATTTGAGAAATTAAACAGGGGGAAAAAGAGAGCAAAGTGAGGAAAGGTGTGACAGATGAGGTCCCCCAGCAGGCTGGGCCTATAGCAGCAGAACTATGGGATGTTTCAGGGTCACCTGAGCCAATCCCTAACTATAAGCTTTATCAGGAAGGAAAGTTTTAAGCCTAAAGGGTGTCTGCTTCCCGGATATTTACTGGCAGCTGGTTCCACAGAGAGGGGCCTGATAACTGAAGGCTCTGCCTCCCATTCTGCTTTTAGGGGCCTGATAACTGAAGGCTCTGCCTCCCATTCTGCTTTTAGGGGCCTGATAACTGAAGGCTCTGCCTCCCATTCTCTGTATGTGAAGGTAGCTGCCGCTGTTTGTTCTGTGTTTTCGTTTTCATATGGATGGGAACTTTTGGGAATGGTGCTATGTGCTCATTGCTTTTGACCCACCTGTGTCCATGTGTACTTAGCTGTGGGCAGTACAGACGGTCCTGTTGGAGTTCAGTGTGTCGTCAGATTCATTCGCACCTGTTTGGTGTACAGAGTGCCAAAGGTTTCACATGGTGGGATTTGTGCCGTGTTGGCTTTAAGTGTGAATCCATGAGTAAGTCGGCTCTCTGACATCACCGGATGACGCAGATCTGTTTGGGGGTTGACACACAGCCCGTCAGCAGGCAGATTTTAGTGCATAAACACACACACATGCTCTCTGCTTTTCCTACCTCCAGGATAAACCTTGTTTAGCTACTAAGGTTTTGGGGGAAATCTCACTGCTGTGTGAAGCTTTTATAGCGGTACGGCAGCATTCCATATCAGCCGGGAAGACGTCAGTGCGGTCCCGGCCAACCTCGGCCGTCCTATAGGTGGGGCGTGTGGGGCTCAGACGCAGGTCAAGCTCACAGAGGGCTGTGATAACATATTTTCTGCATTTTGCTTGTCTAACCTTCCCTCAAAGCTCAAAGCTTGAGCATTTTGTACATCTTTTAAGACCAGCCAAACTATTCATTGACTGTTCATAAAGTTTAAAGAAACTTTACAGGAATGGAAAGTGTTGATGTTTATAAGCCAACTCTTATTCCAAGGTCTCAATGTGGATTTTGCACGTTGTAATCATGACCTGTGGTAAAAACAAACTGCCAGCGTGAAAGTGTTCAGGGACCCACAAATAGATGAGATGTCCGTGCTTTTCTGCACTGTTTAGTTTTGGATGGCGTCACCGATGGAGAGCAGCAGACAGAGTTGTTCTGTCAACATGGACATGTTGTACGCCTGTTTTTCAGGAGTTTAATTTGCTTAGCAGATCTGGTTAATTGTACATAAAGACAGCAGTATGTACAGTTCGCAGGCATTAGTTTGGATAAATGTGGTCACATGGCTCGTTCTGTGTGATGTTTGTGATGCAAAAAACAAAGTATTTTGTCCTTGAGATAATCTTTAAAATGATTGGATTAAACTAAATCTTAATTAATTCCTTTTAGGGAAAAAAGATGACATAGAAAAAGGGTTCTTAGTCAGAGTCTTGGAACTGGAAAGCCCTGGTAAATGTTGAGGGTTGCATCAGGAAGGGAATCCGGCGTAAAACATGTGCCAAATCAATGATGCGAGATCGACTCGCTGCAGCGACCCCTGTTAGAGGGAGAGGCCGAAAAGAGAAGAAGAAGAAGAATCAGAGTCTTGGAAACTACCGGATGTTAAAATGAAACTGTCCAAAAGCTTTGGGTTTCTCAACAAAACAGATTACAGCAACTTTGTGTTTTTCTTGTTTGTTTTTCTATGAATTTCATCACACTAAAAAAGATAAATTCCCCTTCTTCATCCCTTTGTTTCCATCCTGCATCTGGCAGACCAGAGGAAATGACTTGTCCTACGTGCTGATTCCTCCCCAGAAAGAAACCAGAGTTTAATTTCTGTACATGTACAAGCACTATACCTTAGATATTTGTACATTTCTGCATCCCTCGTGATAAAAAAAGTGTTCATTAGTGTTCAGGTTCAGAAATGTTTCCATAGTAAACAGTTACCATATGCAGTCAGTTCAGAAGCAACAGTCAATTCTCAGGTGATTGTTTGGTTATATTGAATAAAAAATTAATAAAAACTAAAAAAATTGGAGCATTATGTTTCCACAGCCTCCAAATTAGGAGACAAAAAAGTTTGTGAACCAAAAGGGCCAAGAAAGAATGAGAAAAGAATGACAGCCGGATGACGAGGCTGCTCTGTGAGCGTTTCACTGTGACAGCGTCTGAGCTGAAAGTGCAGTAACTGTTTAGTCTGAAGCCGAACAAAAGCAGCATGAATAGCTGGGGTTGATTCCCCCGACTTGATTGATAGAACCCTGCCAATTGCGTTAGCGTGTCAGCATGCGCTTCCCACAGGCGTCATCGTGAAGGCGAGTAAGGCTGTTGTCGTGGAGAGAACAAACTCTGACCTTCACTGCTCTCACACCAGCCCTCTGTGGCTGGAAGTAGGTCATGACTCCCCCAAACGGAGGAAGAAGCTTCGCTGTGATGCATTTAACTCACTTAGCCACATGTCAGACTTAAAGCAGCTGAGCAGTCATGTTGGAACAGCTGTAAAATGCTTATTATTATGGATACATGGAGAATTATCTGTTTAATCTGCTGCTCTTATCGAGTGTCTCAAGCTTTAGGATCAGTTTCACTTCATTCTACACTGTAACTTTTAGCACATAATTTATTCTATTGGGTCAGTGTCATGGATGTTGTGGCATTATTGGACATAAAGCTCTAAAATGAACTTAACTCAGACCATAACTATCAAACTGGCTCAAGGTGATGACCTGAGCTGTTCAGATCTTGGTTTTTGTGCAGTACACCACAAATGTTACACAGTGGAGTTCCCATTTACTGGCTTGACAGCCCATAATCTCAACATCAGTAAGGGTTTTAGGATCACATGGTGTCGGTTTGTAAGCTAGAACAACTCTAATCTTTAGCGGTTTCAACTTGCAGCTTCTGTGACTCTCTTAAAGGATCTGCCTCAGATGCCCTGCTGGACCTTAAAGGGGATTTTTAGCTTTGTTTAAAGTGGGCTTGTATGTCGTCAGCATCTGACCTGCAGACATTAGACAGTGCTCAGAATGCTGTTGGTTTGAAATAACAAATCTTTCTAACGAAAGCTAAAAGCAGTTTAAAAGGGGCCGTGAGAAAAGTGAATTTTTGACCACCTAAAATATCTCAAACCTCAAAAGTTTCACAGCGGTTTGAGCAAATGCTGTATTTGGGATTTTTACACAGCCTTTGCAGACTGAGGCTGCGCCCACAGATGCCTTCAGATCCGATCCGATCGGTATTTTGGGAGTTTGGAGGCTGAGTGATCACCTCAGATTCTTTGCCTTGTTCATTGAGACCTTCTTAAGTAGGGACTCCTTCCTTAATCCCATTCCTGCCCCTTCTGCACGCTCTGAGTTCTAACAACAATACATCTATTGATATTATATCGGCTCCCCTCCTTCATTCAAATGTTTGCAGCAGAGAAACTTGTTCATATGTGAGTATTTATGCTGTACTTGCCCCCGTTTGAATCTTTTAATAACTCGCTGATTCTGTTACTGTGTCCTGTTTGACCGCCTGCTCCCAGGAGATTTGAGTTGGGTCCCACAGTAGCTGCATGATCCAAATCAGAACCTCCTTCATTGTATTTTTTACTTCATTATGCATCTTCTGTTTTTAATGAGTCTGGATTTGTTGGCAGCTCATCACCAAGACATTTTGACTTGTGTTCAAAGCCATGCTGTTAAGATATAAGCACAGTATGGCTTTGCTTTGTCTTGCTAATAAGAAAAAGACCTTCAATGAAAAACATTATATAGAAATATTATTGTAGCATATTGTCCAGCGCTAATGGTAAACTCATGCCATGTGGACTGTGTGGTTCCACAGAAAACTGCTTTCAGCTATTAGCCCCATCAGAAATCAAACTCCACCTCCTGAGGACAAACATGTCCGGGACAGATGTGCAGGTTGATGTCGCTGCTCAGCGACCAGCCTCGGCTGATTTAAGCCTCACATTATTCAGCATTTTTGTTTTGCCTTGTGAAGTGGAGGCAATAAGTGGGACAGTGAAATTAAGCCTTTTGTGAGTTTCTCTTTCATACAGGGTTGCTTTCATGCTGTTAAAAGCATAAATTGCCCTTTGGCTCATCACACAGCTTTTGTGTTGGTGTGATCAGTTGATGTTGAATGAAAGCAATTTAAGATGTATTGGGCTAATTTATGCTGGAATATAATTACAAGACAAGCGTTGATATTAAACATGTATTTTAAAGTCTTATTTGGTGCATCCCTTGATTAGTCTGAATTATGAGAAGCAGGATCTTAATCTCAGAGTGAACAAAGGTCAGTAACGATACATTATATCCTGGATCAGTTGGAAGTTCAAATTTAAATCAACAAATGATAGTTTAGAAGAAAAAACAAAAAGAAATTATGTTATTATTTAAATTTTTTAATGAATTAGCTCTTTTGATATTTTGTCTGTGGGACATTTATGTGAATTAGTATATATTTGATTAAATAATATCATATTTGAATACTTTAACATGAAGTTAAAAATTTCTGCTTAGTTAAAGCTGCAGTGCCTAACTTCTACGTGTCTATAAATATCCGTTTCACCCAAGTTACTACAAGAGGAGATGATACAACGCTGATTAACGCTGATTGATTCACACCTGGCGGCATTTTTCAGTATTTGGTGTCGTGGGGGCGACATTCCCGCGCTGGCGCACAGGAAATGACGCATTCGACTCGGTTCTGACAACGGGAAGAGAGGAGAGCTGTGAGAAGCAACATGGCGGAGAACCCGAAGAAGCGTCCAAGAGGTTCAGAAGTGGATCGCACCAAAAAGAAAATGCCTTCCCGTTTGGCAGAAGGTCTGTTGTCAAAGAGAGAGAGAGACAAAAGGAGAAGACTAATCAGAGTTTGCGTGTTGCTTTTCCTCAATGGAGAGTCCTGAAGGAGGAGATTAGATTGAGGTTGGACACATGTTGCTCTGATGCTGCAGGATAAGTAAGTGACTCTGTTCTTTACGAGCAGGATGTGTTGCTGTTACATGCACTGGACCGAGCACTTTATTGTTTTCTTGGAAATGGTGCTATGAATGGAATGTGTTGTTAGCCTAACAGCAGTAAGTTACATGGTTTGTAGCCGTGTTGCTGAGTGTAACTCACTGAGAGTCTGTGTGCTGTGACGGTAAATTTATTGGATGGCTGCCTGTTGTTCCGGAGCTGAAACAAGGGAGCTGCCGCCGGTGTTGCTCACACATTGAAAACAATAGAGACCTATCGGCTCCGCCGTGGCCGGGCCATACGTCATATTCAGGTGCCGGTCGCATCGTTGTAATACCGCAGAAATCCTCCAGGGGGCGACAGAAGTTACGCGCTGCAAGTGATTTTTTTATTTTTTTTTTTT
This sequence comes from Leuresthes tenuis, assembly GCF_036924035.1. Taxonomy (NCBI): domain Eukaryota; kingdom Metazoa; phylum Chordata; class Actinopteri; order Atheriniformes; family Atherinopsidae; genus Leuresthes; species Leuresthes tenuis. The sequence goes on along the minus strand of NW_027325360.1, from coordinate 1,840,642 downwards.
TAAAATGATTGTGTTGAAAATAGAAGTTCAAGTATATGCAGTAAAATCGGTCTAAAACTATCCAAGGCATCATGTACCGGGATTGAACATCTGTGTTGATCTGATCCAAACATTGTGCTTCAGAATGTGGTCACTGCTGATTGTAGAGAGGTTGTCTCTCTGTGTGTTTAATCCTGTTTAAACATGGCATGTTGTGGTCACAGCGACCTCCAGCTGCAGAAAACTATCAGAAAGACCATTTTGAACAGCCACCTAAGCTGTAGTCCTGGAACTTTAAAGGTATAAAGCCTGCATTAGAACTTAGGCCAAGAGCTCTCTGTAGTCACAACAGCTGTGATCCCATCAGAAACGTTGGTTTCTTTGGTTCTTTGAGTCTTTCGACTGTTTTTTTCAACCCTGCAACTGAACTATACTCTTGCCGTAAAGCAGTTTCACCCTAAAGCTCGACATGTCTCTACTTTCCCAGCGGACATCTCCAGAATGTGTGATGTGGACGTGTCTTCAGAGCCAACCAGTCCCACCCTTTATGGCGAGTCTTCAGACAAGTACTACCATGTTGACCGCTGGCAGAAGCTCCGCACAGCTGTGCGCAAACTGGAGTTCTGGGAAAACTTCAGTGCTGAGCTTATCGGGAGTGGCTTCTTCTCCAAAGTCTATAAGGTATTTCTTCTCTCCGCCCACTCTGTGATTTGAATGTTTTTGGCCTACATGTGAGCTGCCATCAAAGAATGCTTTGTTCAAGCCTCTAATTGCAGCATTCTTGCCATACTGTGATTAGCCCACAAGCTTTGGAAATTGTGGGGGCGCAATGCTCACCCACCTTACATAATTCCCAACGTTACACCAGTGCTTTGACAGAACAGCAGGGGGAGCAAATTGTCATAGATTGAGGCTTTGTCCCAGATTAAATGAGCTGGAATGAGGCCACAGGGTGGGTGACTGATTGGGAAGTCAGAGCTTTGATGTGGTCAGATTGGATTAGATAGAGAGAGGTTTTGTTGCAGTTCAATTAACTTAGAAAACAAATTTTGTCCATTATTACCAATGCATGATGAATAAAAAATGTGGTTGTGTGTGATGGTCATTGTCTTACCTGCAGTTGGAAAGCTCTCAGTTTGGAGAATCAGAAGAACTCCTGTTGGATGAGCTCAAGCTAGTCCTACGGCAACCAATACATTTACATTAAAGTTTTTTTCCATCTGAAATGCCAACTAAAAAAATCAAGTGTTATTGTGGATTTTTACACGCGTCTTTCTTACCCACAGACTGCCTGTGTGGCTACAGTCTGCGTTCCCTATCCAAACTAAACTATCTGATGCAAAGTGTACGAACAGACAATGTAGCTCAATCTGCTGTGAAAGTTTTGAGGTTTAAGTTGTTTTATCTGAAGAAAAAATGACTCCTGTTACGGCCCCGTTCTGAGTAGCTTTAAGCTAGCCGACCCATCTGGAATCCTACAGACTCTCCAAAGTGAGAGCGTTCTGACTGCTGTTTTCTGACGACTCATAAGTACTTCACAAAAAGAGATGTCTCTTTAATATGTAAACATTGTTGCTGAATATCATTAAATGCTTTTGAATGTTTACAAATAGCAACTGTTACCACAAATCCATTGTTAGCAAACTAGCTTCCACGTTAGCTTAGCCTCTTTCGTTGTCTTTGAGCAGATTTTATGTCATGTCAATAAGATGTGTTGCAGGTGGCACCAATATGATGGTCAGAAGAATATCCCACCTACAGAAAGGTGGCGCTGTAGCAGAAACTATACTTGGCTTATGGAAAAACACCATAACTATGTTGTAACAGCTCTTATTCTTCCCTCTGCTGCCACTAAAGAAGCCTTCTGCCCCTCAGGTGACACACAGCACAACTCGGAAGGTGATGGTGGTGAAGATCTACAAAAATGACGTGGACCAAGACAGCATCGTTCGAGAGATCAGCCTGCTGCAGAAACTCTCCCACCCAAATATCGTCAGGTAGGATTAATTTCTCATTTAAGCCTCTGGGTTGTTTAATGGAGCCATCTCTGATGTAAGCTGAATAAAATGCTTGAGGATCTCCCTTCCAACACACACAGTCTTTCTCTCTGTGTCTAGACAGACTCCACCTGCTCCCACATATCACACTTTCCATCCTACATCACAGCTTCTCAGTCTGGAATCTACAGTATTTATGGCTACAGAACAGATCTAATAGTAACAGAGCGTTAACAGAGCTTTACATATACCATGTAAAGTTAAGTGTACGAAAATGCCAAAACGGATAAATAAAGCACAGAACAGAGACGATGTGGACTGAATGTGTTCTGCAGACGTGGAAATGCTTCTACATGGTCATCTCTTCTTCTTCAAAAATGGTGCTTCACTGCTATCCTTCAACATTTCAAAAGACATTTCTAAACCTGGTTTTAGTAGTTTCAGCAACCTTCTTCATGGTTTTATTTGCCAAACCAATGAGTTCAACGTTCTGAAACAAAGTCTTTTCCACAGCGCAGGATGCATCCTTATAGGCTTTATGTTTGAAATACGAGATGCTGCAGCTCTTAACTTAAATAACTGCAGGACTTTTCCACTGGAATTCTCTCAACTATTTGCCCATTTAAATCCAGGCAGGGTTGGATTCTGTGGTTGGAGACTTTAAGGCTTATGACCTCAGTCAGTCACAGTTTGTAATCAGATCTAAATTTGACATTCATCCCTGATAGAGAGGTGAGGACATAAGTTACGTGGTCCCTATGGAAGTTGGAGTCAAGCAGCCGTTTTATATTTCTTTATAAGTGTGTAACATAATCTCTGATATCGCTGTGTTGAAGGAAAGTTGCAGACAGGTAGCAGCATCAACATCCCAGTAGCAGGTGATCTGACACAGCAGAAAAATATGAAGCCTTCTCATACTGTGGCTGACTGTGCCTTCTGCCACAAACACAATTAGGTTTTGGTGCTGTTTAATAGCAGCTTCCATCTGCTACACTTATGAAAGGCGTGAAGCCAGGCAGATATATGCTGGTGAGACAAGCTCTCACCATTTAGTCGGGTCAGAGCAGTAAGGATGCTGCACATAAGCTGCAGGAGTCCATACTGCCAGAACTGGCACAGAGCTGTTAATATTTGGACTGTTTTTACTTTTACTTTCTTTTTAAAGTGCCTTGGATTGGCTCCATATAAATAGACTGAGTTGCTGTGAGAAATCCCCTGCTCATGAGGTTTTTAAACATCTAGACTTTAGTGGGAACTAGTTGGTTAAAACGTACTCTTTTATCAGTCCACAGCCATGTCAGCAGTTTTTTGGGGCGGGGTCACAGATGTGCTTCAAGCTAACTGCTAACATTAGCATCCTAACATCACGTTTGTCGTTACAATGTGTCACAGCTCATCTGTAACATCTGTTTCCAGCTTCCACTGAAATAAAGTCGCACCTTCCAGCTGCCTGTGGGGATTTCCAAAGATAACCCTGATTTATTGATGCTGTAGAATAAATATCACGCCTCTGTTTCCAGATATCTGGGCATCTGTGTGCGGGAGGACAAACTCTATCCAATTTTAGAGGTGAGTCCTGCTCTTTGTTCCTCTTGTTGGCTGCTTGTGAGTCAGTGTCACTGTATTCTCACCGTCTGGCTCTGTTCAGAGTGTGGAAAACGCCTCACGTTAGACCAAAAAAAGAAATGTTGAGTAAACTCGTTGAGTTTGTGTCGCCGCCGTCACAAAACGACGTTTTCTGTTTTAAACATGGAATCTTACCGACTGTTTCTCCCTTGTTTTTGTGGCGTTTTCTGACCTTTTCTCATTGAAACTCGTCTATTGTATGTCATGATCCCAAATATACTCTTTTTTTATAACGACACATTATTTAAAACAGTTAAAATGAGACCAGATTTCAGGAAACACTGAAGTAAAGATGTAGGACAAGGTTTGAACATTAATTCTTATTTAGAGGAGCTTGAAAAGTCTTGTGCTGGTGTTTCAGTTACCTGATCGTGTTCAGCCTCCTAACTGCCGTGTGTCTTAGCAGTAAGCACATTTATCTCTTTATTTCTCTTTATTTCCATTTCTGGGACTCTGAATACAGTGAACAACATTTAAAATCAGTTCTTCTGGGAAATTGTCCCATCTTGATGCTTGATGGCTGAATATACGTTATTTCATTGTTATACATGTGACATTTTTTACTTAACGAGCTTAATAAAGATCCAGCTTATTGATGAAAATGTTCACATTTCACTCCTACCTGTAACCTGCACTTTGGCTGGTGTTTCAGTATGTAAACGGGGGCTGCCTGGAGGAGCTTTTGGCCAGGAAAGATGTTCCCCTGTGCTGGAGAGAGAAGGTCGACCTTGCCTGTGACATAAGCAGAGGAATGATCTACCTGCACTACAAGAACATTTACCACAGAGATCTCAACTCTAAGGTGAGAACGTTAGTCCTTCATCATTAGGTTCGTCTCCTCAGATGCTGAGAATCACTTTGCTACCACCGAGGGATTCTCTCCACATCAACAACCAAGGCTGAGAGCGTGGGAACAGAAAACTGCTCAGTTTAGGTCTCACAAAGTGTTTTGCTGCTTTTTCAGTTTCATTTGCTCACAGCCACATCACAACCAATGCTTTAAAGAGTTTTAAAGGAGCAAGAAACAGTTGCCTGGAGTGGAACCCTTTGGTAATAGTTTATCCTACACTCTCTCTTTTTTTTGGACAAAAGCTTAGAAATATTACTGAAAGGTGCGTGTATTTCCCAGCATCCTTCCCCTGGGAGTTTATGGTTTCACCTGCATCCTCCAACATGTTTTTTTTTTTATTATTATATGCATGAAACTGTCTCCAGTAGGGGTCCTTAGGCAAGACCCCCTAACCCCATCTGCCTACCTGTGAGTCGCTTTGGATAAAAGCGTCTGCTAAATACATAAAGATTATTATCCTTGAAATGAACACTTCACATGCCCGTCGTGCATTGATTTTATTTGCAGACATTCCTCTCTTCTCTCATTTGTCCTCTGACTGTCCTGCAGTACGAGCCTCGACTCCTTCGCCCATCCCAGAGCGGTTGTGATTGTGTGTGGGTGCTGTTTCTCCCCTGGTTGCCAGGCCTCCCAGAACAAGCAGCCAGAAATGCAAAGGGACATCATGACAGTCACTATTGTCATGTTAATAGATTCTTGTTAACTAAGTGCTGTTGCTGCACACATGACCTGTCGGCTCTCACGTCAGCACGAGGCTGCTCATTTGGCTCTGGTCTAATTCTCCTCGTTCTTCTCCTCGATGGCAGATTTGCACGGACCTTTGCCAGCAGAACCCTCACTTACAAAAGAACACAGAAGTGATGAAAAATATTAGCTCATCTTGAGTTTGATGGCAGCAACACGTCAGGATCAGACAGCAGGCTTGAAAAGTAAAAGGAAACAGTTGGAGGAACATGATGTAAGAACGGCAGCTTGGAGAGTCCCAGAAGGAAAGGTGGACAGAGGTCGACACATTGTGAGGCAGTTTCAGAGTATTGCTCCTAAATGTCAAATTGGGAGGAATGTGGATATTCCTTAATCTCACGATTACATTTAAAAGTAAACGGTTAAGGATAGATGAGTTCCAGGCTTTGTCCCCCTCATCGTGGCTTTCAGGCCATGAGCCCACCTCACCTGCATCATGGGGCACGACCTTTGAACCCATCTTCAGCTGCTTCACTGGACCTCTGTACCCTGGAGATGGAAACACAGTAAACTCTCGCCTCATTTAAAGGCTTTTCCAGGCTTCAGTCTACAAAGAAGCGATTTAAAACCAGGAAAGAGTATCAAAGGCCAAACTCAAATCCCAAGAAGGTCAAAGAACCATATTTCCCAGGTCCAATAATCCGTGAGATGAGCACAGCGTCCCGTTACAGCCGCTGGTGTCGCAGGTTTAACAGGTTTAACAGGTAACCGTAGTCACAATGTAATGGAAAAACTGGATGATCGATCACCAAATATCATTTTGGTGCCTGAAACGATGCTGAAGAGGTTTGATGTGTTGCTGTAGATGGATTTGGACAAAGTTGTAGAGCAAATCTTATTAAACAACATGGATAAATGAATGAATGAATGAATGAATGAATGAATAAAGCAACTAACCTACAGCGATATGCAGCCTCTGGCTTGAACGTGGGGCTGGATAGGAAGCGGTAAGATTGCCACCTTCCATGTGGGTGACCTGGGGTCAAATCCTGCATGAAAGGGACTACCTCCCTACTGTCACTTTGGATAAAAGCATCAAATTTGGCCAAATTCATAAACATAGAACATGTGTAAAAGAAGCTGATGTTCCAAAGGGATCTTGGTGCTAAGACAGAGATTTTAACTCACTTCACCCTCTTATGGAAGCTTTGGTTTTAGCTGGAAACCAGCTGGAATGTGGTTTCTCATATTTCTGGTGCTTCCAGAATATTTAAATTCAAAGTGCTTCTGTTTAGTAGCTCTTAGTGTAGCAACAATACCTGATTCTATTCAGCATCTTCCCCGTCCTCCTGAAAATACTTCTGTGATTTGATTATTTCCCCTCTGAGTATATTACTTGGAGCTAAGGTGCTGAACATGTGAAGTTTGTGGCACCAATATTTCAGGCCATCCAAAAGATCTATCCTTCCAAATCCTTCTGAAGTACCTGAGGCCCTGTGAAAATGTGTCAGTAAGTCTCCAGCTTCAGTGAATCAGCGTTCATGCCTCTTGAAAAGTAAAGAACCCTTTTTATTCAGTATTTTGTTCCTCATCATCTTGGTATCTGCCAGCGCTTTCCATTTTTGTTCCCCAAACTGTTGATTTCCCTGGCAGAGAAGTGAGGGGCCGTGGCTAAATGTGCAGTCAGAGACTGAAAGGGAGGTTTTTCCCCACAGTAGCCTCCTAATGACAGGCTGGTGGATGGAAAAGATGTGGGGTAAGGAAAGAAAAAAGAGGCAGACTGCTGAAGCATCACCTCTGCACACACACACACACACACACACACACACACACACACACCCTTACGAACAGAAACACACACACACACCCTTACGAACAGAAACACACACACACACACACACACACACACACACACCCTTACGAACAGAAACACACACACACACCCTTACGAACAGAAACACACACACACACCCTTACGAACAGAAACACACACACACACACACACACACACACACACACACACACACACACCCTTACGAACAGAAACACACACACACACACACACACACACACACACACACACCCTTACGAACAGAAACACACACACACACCCTTACGAACAGAAACACACACACACACACACACACACACACACACACACACACACACACACACACACACACACACACACACACCCTTACGAACAGAAACACACACACACACACACACACCCTTACGAACAGAAACACACACACACACACACACCCTTACAAACAGAAACACACACACACACACACACACACCCTTACAAACAGAAACACACACACACACACACACACACCCTTACAAACAGAAACACACACACACACACACACACACACACACACCCTTACAAACAGAAACACACACACACACACACACACCCTTACAAACAGAAACACACACACACACACACACCCTTACAAACAGAAACACACACACACACACACACCCTTACAAACAGAAACACACACACACACACACACACACCCTTACAAACAGAAACACACACACACACACACACCCTTACAAACAGAAACACACACACACACACACACACACACACACACACCCCCTTACAAACAGAAACACACACACACACACACACACCCCCTTACAGACAGAAACACACACACACACACACACACCCTTACAAACAGAAACACACACACACACACACACCCTTACAAACAGAAACACACACACACACGCCCTTACAAACAGAAACACACACACCCTTACAAACAGAAACACACACACACACACCCTTACAAACAGAAACACACACACACACACACACACACACCCTTACAAACAGAAACACACACACACACACACACACACCCTTACAAACAGAAACACACACACACACACACACACCCTTACAAACAGAAACACACACACACACACACACACACACCCTTACAAACAGAAACACACACACACACACACACACACACCCTTACAAACAGAAACACACACACACACACACACACACCCTTACAAACAGAAACACACACACACACACACCCTTACAAACAGAAACACACACACACACACACACACACCCTTACAAACAGAAACACACACACACACACACACACCCTTACAAACAGAAACACACACACACACACACACCCTTACAAACAGAAACACACACACACACACACGCCCTTACAAACAGAAACACACACACACACACACACACACACACACCCTTACAAACAGAAACACACACACACACACACACCCTTACAAACAGAAACACACACACACACACACACACCCTTACAAACAGAAACACACACACACACACACACACACACACACCCTTACAAACAGAAACACACACACACACACACACACCCCCTTACAAACAGAAACACACACACACACACACACACCCCCTTACAAACAGAAACACACACACACACATACCCTTACAAACAGAAACACACACACACACGCCCTTACAAACAGAAACACACACACACACACACACACACACACCCTTACAAACAGAAACACACACACACACACACACCCTTACAAACAGAAACACACACACACACACACACCCTTACAAACGGAAACACACACACACACACACACACCCTTACAAACAGAAACACACACACACACACACACACACACCCTTACAAACAGAAACACACACACACACACACACACCCCCTTACAAACAGAAACACACACACACACACACACACCCCCTTACAAACAGAAACACACACACACACACACACACACCCTTACAAACAGAAACACACACACACACACACACACCCTTACAAACAGAAACACACACACACACACACACACACCCTTACAAACAGAAACACACACACACACGCCCTTACAAACAGAAACACACACACACACACACACACACACACCCTTACAAACAGAAACACACACACACACACACACACACACACCCTTACAAACAGAAACACACACACACACACACACCCTTACAAACAGAAACACACACACACACACACACACACACACACCCTTACAAACAGAAACACACACACACACACACACACACACCCTTACAAACAGAAACACACACACACACACACACACCCCCTTACAAACAGAAACACACACACACACACACACCCCCTTACAAACAGAAACACACACACACACACACACACACCCTTACAAACAGAAACACACACACACACACACACACCCTTACAAACAGAAACACACACACACACACACACACACCCTTACAAACAGAAACACACACACACACACACACCCTTACAAACAGAAACACACACACCCTTACAAACAGAAACACACACACACACACCCTTACAAACAGAAACACACACACACACACACACACCCTTACAAACAGAAACACACACACACACACACACACCCTTACAAACAGAAACACACACACACACACACACACACACCCTTACAAACAGAAACACACACACACACACACACACACCCTTACAAACAGAAACACACACACACACACACCCTTACAAACAGAAACACACACACACACACCCTTACAAACAGAAACACACACACACACACACACACACCCTTACAAACAGAAACACACACACACACACACACACACCCTTACAAACAGAAACACACACACACACACACACACACCCTTACAAACAGAAACACACACACACACACCCTTACAAACAGAAACACACACACACACACACACACACCCTTACAAACAGAAACACACACACACACCCTTACAAACAGAAACACACACACACACCCTTACAAACAGAAACACACACACACACACACACCCTTACAAACAGAAACACACACACACACACACCCTTACAAACAGAAACACACACACACACACACCCTTACAAACAGAAACACACACACACACACACCCTTACAAACAGAAACACACACACACACACACCCTTACAAACAGAAACACACACACACACACCCTTACAAACAGAAACGCACACACACACACACACACACACACCCTTACAAACAGAAACGCACACACACACACACACACACACACCCTTACAAACAGAAACACACACACACACACACACACACCCTTACAAACAGAAACACACACACACACACCCTTACAAACAGAAACACACACGCACACACCCTTACAAACAGAAACACACACACACACACACACACACCCTTACAAACAGAAACACACACACACACACACACACACACACCCTTACAAACAGAAACACACACACACACACACACACCCTTACAAACAGAAACACACACACACACACACACACACCCTTACAAACAGAAACACACACACACACACACCCTTACAAACAGAAACACACACACACACACACCCTTACAAACAGAAACACACACACACACACACACCCTTACAAACAGAAACACACACACACACACACACGCCCTTACAAACAGAAACACACATTTACATAAATGCAACCTAAGTGCAAACCTGTCTAAGCATGCATCAGCAAATTAAACTGCAATTACACTCGCATGTTTGAGGCCGCCCACTGCTGTTATGCAACTCCATCTGAGCAGCCCTCCTGCTTCCTGCCTCTCATCACACCTCCTGCTTTCAGCCTGGAAATTCAGCCCGGACCGTCGGTGTTCTGCAGAGATGGAGATTTTGAGCCAGAAGTTCACTGGGATGGAGGCTTCTCTGTCCCACACAGGCAGCCAGTCGTTCAAACTTAGTTTCTGTTGCATACTTGGCTCCTCACATGTGGTCTCAGTGAATTATTTAGTGCGCTGGATAGGTGCTGACAGCGGCTGTTATCGAATCTATTGATGAGAGAAAAGACTAAAGAGAGTCTCAACTGAACCAGGAAACACATGGATACACAGTGGAAGCACTTACAAACGTTTTATCCTTTTAAATGAAAAACAAAGAGGACAAAACAGCCTAAATGTCGCTGTAATACTGCCCTCTGCTGGTGAAGTGTCGCATTACTTCTCTTGTACCTGTGTCTCCACAGAACTGTCTGATTCGGCTGACACCGCGGGGGCGGGAGGCCTTGGTGACAGACTTTGGCCTGGCGAGGGAAGTGGTGGAGCTGCCAGTGAAAGACCCTGGGAGGAAGCTCTCACTGGTGGGTTCAGCCTTCTGGATGGCCCCCGAGATGCTCCGAGGAGAGCCGTATGACCGCAAGGTAGCACTCACCTGTTGTCCTCAGTTATTTGTTGCAAAAATGGACATTGGAACATCTTAACCTGCCTTTGCAATCCTGATCCCCGGGTTCATAACTCAAATGTGCCCCTAAAACAATAAACCTTACTCATCTATAACATGAGCTGCACAGTGGATTCTTATTATGATTTCCACCATGCTTCCGGTTTTTGTTGGAATTAAAGACTGCTCTGTCCACAGCTGGTTTATTGGGGACTTCATGGCCTTCCCTTTGCTGACAGATCCCCTTTTTTAAAGTACGACTAAGCTTCAAAATGCTTTCTGGCTTTTCTTGGCAAAGAGTTGAGGCACAAATGAACCTTATTTCTGCAGAATGTCGGTAGTTTAAACTCTTTGGAAGGTTGCAAAGATCCCTGTTAGGACCAACCAGATGATATCCATTTGCTTTACTCCCAGCCCTCTGAAAGGCAGCGTTTTGCAGCTAAGGTAAAAGTTTTGCCGGACGGGGCCTAAATCCAAGCACTCTTGGCTAGATAACAGTGACAAAGATGCTCATCTGCTAATGTTCTGCATGTGGAAAAGTCACAACTCCCAAAATAATGGATGGCTTTTTGAAACAACCCTGTCTGTGCTTTCATTCTGCTTCTCGCTCATTTTAGGTGGACGTGTTCTCATTCGGCATCGTGCTCTGTGAAATCTTGGCCAGGATCCCGGCCGACCCGGAAATCCTCCCCAGAACCCAGGTAGGGCTCAACAAGAGGCCTAATCCTTAAGAAGCATCCCAGCAGCATGTGAAAAGCAGCGTGTTCTGTGTTGGGATGCACTGACAAACATTCAGATGTCAAACATTAGGTTTGTTCTGGTATAACTGAGTCTCTATAATGACGGCAGTGTTGGAAATGATGCCTTTTAGGACTACGGGTTGGACGTGAAGGCCTTCAGGGAGATGATGACCGACTGCCCCCAGCGTGTCCTGGAGTTGGCAGCCAGCTGCTGCATGGTATGTAGATCAAAGGAAGCGCTCTGCATAAGAACTGGAATCATTCCTGAAGCATCCTCCAGGCACAAGATACAGAAGCTCTCTCATCACATTTACAGACCCCTGACAGACTGGACTGAAATGGGTTTTTTTTTGTCGTATATTATCATACTTATAATATAATTGCAGATTTTGCAGATTGTATTGATCATTTTCTGATCGTCTGATTGGTTTAAGCGTAGAAGCACCTGCTGACCCGTACAGTATAAACAGCTTGATCCTCCTTTTGGTTTCTGAAGTGATTCACCTTCAGGAGACACTGACTTTTATTCTTACTGTGGATCTTAGAGCAGCGGGGCAACAAGCTGCGGATTAGAGTGTGCTCCCATGATCTATAAACAGGGGTACAGCTCAGTGATGTCACTAATGACCAAAGCAGTCCAAGAAGAACAGCAGAAAGTGTTTTTGTCATCTGAACATTACCTGTTCAGATCCTTTTGATTCTTTCTTTGGCTCAGATCACAAAAAGAAAAGGTGTTTTTGGTCCTTCTGTGATAATTAAGCCCCTCCCCCTGAAATGGTCATGAATAGAATCACTTTTGCTGGATGCCATTTTTACATTTCACTCGCTGCTGGTCTCACTGGTTTTCTGCCACATCAGCAGTAAATTACAAGTTTCAGTCATTTATTCAAAGTCTTTCCAGTCTGAAAGGGAAACCCATGAATACTTGACCGTCTCTCCACCTTCGGGGCTCTAAGTCATCGACTCTTTAACCACAAAGTGAAGCTCGTTTCAGGTGCAAAGCTGCAGTAAATCTGGGTCTTTGTTCTGGTTCTGAGGAAAGACGCAGCCTGACTGACACAAAGCCAAGTCAGGGTAATTAAAGGTTCTCATGTCAGCATCTGTACACAGCTGTGGACTCAACCCAAACCAGCACATAAAAACAGCCATAACATTAAAACCACTGACGGCTTAAGTGTGCAACACTTCTCATCTTGATCCGGTGCAATGTTCTGCTGGGAAACCTGCATCCTGGGACTCTGACACCTGCCTAAAGATTTATCGGGGGCTCGCACCAAAAGCGGTGTGAGCAACCACAGCTGCTCACGACGCTCACAACCCGTCGCTTCTACTTCTTCTGCCACCGGAAGCGGCCAAAGGGGCGGGGCTTATATGTATAGCAACTAGCAGATATATATAATACTCCATCCATACATCGGTTCCCTCTTTCATCGTACTCTTGGCGGCCTTCTTTGTGTTTGTGCTTTGCCGTTTTCCGCTTTTTTCCGCCTTTTTTCCGCCTTCGGAATCCAGATCGGCCCTAATTGGCTGTCGTCGTGTCGCGTCACTGCTCATTTGCATAAAGTTGAGCCTTTCTCAACTTTTGAAGCTCACGAAGCCCACAACGCGTCGCTCACAACGCCGGCTTACATGGAAAATGAATGGCAGCTGGCCGCTCACGCCGCTTTTGGTGTGAGCCCCCGGTTAGGCCAGGACCAGTCGTCCCCCGCAGCCAGAGGGACAGCACTGAGCCGGGCAGGGACAGCTAGGAGGGGCTAAAACGCATGTCAAAGAGTCCGAGGTGTTCCCCTGACCCAGATACCAATCTGATAGCATCCGTGGGAGGCAAATCCAATACATGGAGACCCTCCCCACACCCCACAGGGCCCAAAGCATCCTTTCTAAGGTTGACCTTGACTGGCCGGAGCTCTTTTGGCAGCATTAGGAGAGAACGCTCTATATTAGGCGGGTGGTCATAATGTAATGGCTGAATCTAAAACCAGGCACATTCCACTCAGGCACAGAACCTGAATATAATCTCCTAACAGCATCCTCTGCACCCTGTCCCCCCTCCCAGGTGGAGTCCTTCCGGCGGCCTGCGTTCACAGAGTTACTCGATGAACTGGGAGAAACCGCCGAGAGCTTGGAGCCGCCGCCGAAACCGGACCTAACAACGAGCTGAGCGCCGCAAATCCTCTGGTCCCTCATCGGGGATTATTATGGGTCACTGTGTAGACGGGAGGCAGGAGGAGCTGGGGTTTAGTTTCCTCTGCTTCAGAGGCGTGGCTGAGGCCCTGCGGACCTGCAGCCTCTCTTCAGATGATGGTGGAAGCCTCTCACGGACACTTGCTTTGACATTTTACTGTACAGGTGTTTGGTAGATGCTCTTAGAGAAGAAAAGGTCATCAGCTCTTCATGCTTTGTGTTTTAGTTTCTTTTGTAAATCTGCAGTTTGTTGATGTATTTCTTCTTCTTCTTCTTGCTCCATCTGTCCAGAAACGGACTTGTGGAGAACTCGGCTCTTCACTCGGACTTCAGAGAGATCATTTATGAAAAAAAAAACTGCTTCAGCAGGCTGAGAAGCTGAGGCTGAAACATTGTTGGGTTTCACATCTGAGGAGGATTGTGGGAAACTGGCCCCATCTGCAGATCATTCTGATCAGTTTTTAACAGTTTAAGCTACTTTTATCTCCATAAGACGACCAATAATTCAGAACATCTGTATTACAAACCCTTTTCTCTCCATGAGTTGTTTTCAGCTCGTTCTGCACAGAACATCTGTATTACAAACCCTTTTCTCTTCATGGGGAGTTGTTTTCAGCTCGTTCTGCACAGAACATCTGTATTACAAATCCTTTTCTCTTGAGTTGTTTTCAGCTCGTTCTGCACAGAACATCTGTATTACAAATCCTTTTCTCTTGAGTTATTTTCAGCTTGTTCTGCACAGAACATCTGTATTACAAACCCTTTTCTCTTCATGGGGAGTTGTTTTCAGCTCGTTCTGCACAGAACATCTGTATTACAAATCCTTTTCTCTCCATGAGTTTTCAGCTCGTTCTGCACAGAACATCTGTATTTTTGTTGTATTTCGTTGATATTTTTCAGACATCAGTCACTCCGAGCTGTTTGTAAAAGCTGTAATTTTGCTTCATATTTCTGTTTTTAGGTCTGAATGGGTCCACATTAGCTTCTTCATAGTCTCATATTTTTCAGGCAGCTAAGATACAAAATGCATTGGTTTCTATACTCTTAGATTTAGATGGCTTTCTGTGATGGAACACGTAAAAAAATAAAGTATAATCTCAAGTCCCTCTGCTGAAAGTCCCTTCTGTGTTTTTTGTCCTGTTTTATCCTCTTTGTTCTGTGGAGAAGACCGAAGGAACCAGTCCCAGCAGCTGAGTGGAGCTTTATGTTTTGCATTTATTGTAAGGAACCAGTTAAGAGAGAAACTGGCACCCGGTACGAGGAGAGACGGCAGAGCTTGTGATGAAAGCTAAAACAGCTAAAAATTTGAGTTTCCACAGATAAACGAGAGGACACGAGTCTGCATTTTGACAACAGATATCAGAAATCTGCCACTCAACTCGTCATGAATGCTGTTCCAACCATTTATCTGGGAAACACTGTAAGTAGAGAGTTGCTCTCTCTCTGTCCTTATTAGCAGTTCTGTGCTGAAGTCGTGGGGGCAGCAAGCTTTCGTAGCATCCCTCTGGCTTGCAGCAGGCAGCCATGGCAGGAGTGCAGTGCTTCCTCACTGGGGCTCGCCGCTCATGAGGCCCTCGCTGACTCCATGAGCCTCAGTCAGGCCGAGTGAGATTGAGGCAGCTCTGTGAGCACAATCGGGTTTAGCATTAAGAGGTCATAATTCACTGGGTGTGAGTCAGAATCCCTGATTGTTTAGTTGCTTTTTGTCTTTACTATATGCACAGATGGGGATAAGGTGAGGTCATATTAACATATTCATGCCAAATGCTGAGTTTTTATTGTTGAAATGAGACTTTAATTCACATTTTTGCTGTGACTTTGTTCCAGTTAAGGACACGGATAACTCCACATACAGTAATCTCTGTTTAAGTTTCTTTTTTTCATTCCAGAAATCTAATCGGGTGATTCTTCCACTCCTTATAACAGCTTATTCTGGTCAAGGTAGCAGGGGGCTACAACCTGTCCCTGCTATACCTGACAGAAGCTATACCTGAGAGACAGACCAGTTCAAAAGCACCAATAACTATAATAAACTGTTAAGTACCCATAGAAACTGGGTCCAACATTTTTTTCATGCATGCAAACAGCCTGGCTGGAGATTCCTCTCAGAGCTGGGATTTTCACGTCTTCACTCTGCCGCTGACCCAGAAAATCGATAGCAGCACAAAGAGCAGCTGGAGGAGAGATGATCAAGAGCTGAGGAGGCTGAGGATACGCAGGGTTATCCCCTGTTAAAGAGAGGGTAACCCCGTCAGCATCCACAACTTTGTGTTCATCAGGTGGAAATTCTTCAGTAAATGAAATATACAAGTGATGCCACAGCTCTAAGGTAAGGATGTGGGATTTATTAAAAGCCTGACTCCTCGCTCCTCTGCTTGCATCCTGAGTTGGAGGGACTAAGATGTGTAAACTGGGAAAAAGTATATATATATATATATATATATATATATATAGAGAGAGTTTCTGTTTTTTTTTGTGCAGCTTTCCAATCAAGAAAAAGCAAAGACTTGCAGCTGCTGCACAGGCAGCCGGTAAACTCTCTTTCTGTTGTTTACTGGGCTCTGCACATGAGTCCAAATTAAATATTTAGTGTGCTGGAAAGGTTATTGAGACACTACAGAGAGTCATAACGTAGCCAGTAAAGACCTGGAAAGCATACGTTTAAGTACAATGAGGATAAAACACTTGATATTACCCGTTTTTCTCAGATATAATTCTCACACTGCCCTCTGCTGGCAAAGGGTCACATTACAGCCCTTCTTTTGTAACTTTTAAGACGGTCTGATCTGGGTGACATCTCAGGGAAGGGATTTCTTCCTGGGGAGGGAAGTAGTGACGCAGGAAGCTGTCACTGGCGGGTTCAGCCTTCTGGATGACTCCAAGATGCTCCTATTGTTCTTCTGCTGTATTACTGCATCTCATTTGTTGCAAATATGGAGGCTTTAACATCTTATTCTGAAGTTGGCCAGAGCTGAGGTTACTTGTAGGAGACGACTGAAAGCATCCCTCATATTAATGTGTTTCAAGAGCAAGTTCCACGAGTTAAACTGTAACAGGTAACAGTTCCTATAGAGCGCACAGTTTAAGCGTTATTCTGAAACACAGTTGATGTTTTTATAGCTTTTTTTTTTATACAGCATCATGGTTAATCTTGCTGTGTCATTACAGATAATATTAAGTTTATCACAGTAAAATGATACATTTAATATACAATTTTTGCATGAGTGGCCATGTTTCATTACTCATTCTCAGTGTGCTCTATAATCAATGCATCCTTAGAAGGCTTGTGCAGAACTCAATCTTCTGAAGTGATCCATCTCACCTGAATCCGGTGCTGATGCAGGGAAACATCTCAAACCTGCAGGACAGCGGCCCTCCAGGACTGGAGTCGGACTTAGGTGAACAAGAAGAGGAGAGAAGAGTGGAGGTTTTAACTGGAACAGTCTGATCTGCCACAGGTGAGTAGGAGGAGTAATCAAGGCTCCACCTACTGCCACCACAGGTACGCAGGAACAAAGCCTAGAGGAGGAAAAACAGGGAGAGAGACAGGAAATACCACAGACTCTCACACTTCTTGTGTCATTTGGCACAGCTCAGCCTTTTCTCCCTGTTTCCCTTCCTTAAGAACGGCTTCTTGACAGCCACCCTTCCATGGAGCCCATTTCTGATGAGGCTTGGGCCAACAGTAGATGGATCAGCTGAAGGTCCAGATGCATCTCTCAGGTCCTGTCAGGTCACAGCTGGATTTTTTCCTCTTTCTTAAGGACATCACTTTCAGATCCTGTTCATCTGCTGTAGATAGTTTTTTAGGCCTGACACTTCTTCTTTTGTCCTCCAGTTTTCTCCAGTTTTTTAAGAGACACTACACACAGTTCTCGGACATGCCAAGTATTTAGAAAATAGCTCTTTGGAATTCATGTTTCTGGTGTAAAAATTCAAGTTTATGTCTGTCTGACATCAGGGAACATGTGTGTTGACAGGCTGCCATGAACAAACTGTCTAAATGCATATAATTTACAATTATAAATACATACAAATACACAATTAAAAATTGGTTCTTTACTTTAAGCTACATGTGTAAACGTGACACTGCTTCCTCCTTGAGGCTTTGTCTTTGTGATGCTTAAATGGTTCAACACACACAACGGCAACCCTGAGGTTTAAGGCCTGGATCTTTTGTTAGAGTCAGTAATATACTAACCAAACTATTATCTTAAATCTCGCTCCGTCGTTTTGTGTAGTTGGGATCGAACAAACATCACGTCTGGCTACTGGAGCACTTAATACGCTCAGAACCAGACTTAATGACATGTCTTTGAAGCGAGGCTGATCAGCATAATCAGTGTGGAAGCATCATGCAGATACTTTCAATAAAAAGTAAAGACGCATCCTTTTGAGCCAGAATGAAACACCTGCCGGTTTAGATTATTTTCTGCCTTTTGATCATTCATTGGCTTGTTTTCAGCGTTAACCTGATAAAGTGAAAACGCATCAAAAGAAAGAAATTCACTGGCTCTGAGCAGCGTTACAACACTTCCTGTTCGTACCATCTCTCCCAATTATAGCAGAGCTCAAAGGAGATGAATTATGCAAACAGTCTTCTCTTTTTTCTGTATTTAATCTGATTTGGATTATCTATATAATCAGAAGGGTTCTGGAAATCATTTTCTATATGCTCAAAAAAAAAACCCACTCATGATACGATCAAATCACCTAAAGTGTTCATTTGAGATGCAGGGTTCGGTTCTGACAGACGGGTCTTGTTGAAAAAGGAAATTCTGGAGTTTCCACTGAACACAGGTGCCTGTAAGGAAATAAAAAGCAGACAACTGGGTCGTGACGTGTGAAGTTCCTGTGACCAGAACATTTCCTGGATCCAACTTCTCTAAGAGCTAAATTTCCCTGAAATGTCGACACAAACTGCTGCTCCATCCTCTGCCTCGCAGCCCTTAGATGAGAACTGAATCTACGGCTCTCTTTAAATTGCCGCTGAATGCAGTCGGGACATGTTGAGGGCAGAGTTCACACCGCTGAGGCGGCCACATCTCTGATAAACCCGTTAGGCTGAGAATCTCTCGTCATTGTTCAACTTGGCTGATAAGGACAAAACACCGGGACAACTATGACTCTGAAAACCAGATTCACCCAGAAGTTTATCACAGAAAACAGATCTGTTAAAACCGACTCATTTGTTCAGTGAAGTGCATTATATATTGATGAACAAATGACTAATGTTCAGATTTAATGACACAGTTTTATTGTGTTTCCTGTAATTAATTAATTAATTAATTAATTAAGCTCAGGGCACAAAAACACCCAGATATGGCCCTGACCATGTCTGAGATTATGAATCTCAAGCTGTTTTAACTTAAGATCATTTAAACTAATTCTACTTACGTACAAATCTGGCATTTCATCTCTTAAGATGAATTGAAAAAATATATCCTCTTGTCTTAATCTTTTGCTGTTTCAGTGTCTGAGCTCAGGGTTGTTCTTCTGGGGAACAGCTGGTCTGAGAGGAGTTCAGTAGCAAACTTCCTACTGGGACAGGCTGCATTCAACACCAAGGAAGAACCAGACCGCTGTGTACAAATCCGTGGACTGATTCAGAGAACAAATGCAGTTCTTATCAACACCCCGGATATCCTTTACATCTCTGAACACACTCTGAGGGGACATGTGCAGGACTGTATCAGACTCTCTGCTCCTGGGCCTCACGTCTTCCTTCTGGTTCTACAGTCGGAAACCTTCACTGAACAGCACAAAGGGACCCTCACCAAAGTCCTTGAACTCTTCAGTAATGAATCGTTTGATCATTCATTGGTTCTAATATCAACACTCAGAGGGAGGAGCTCCAATCTACATGAGAGTTTCCGTGACTTACATCGGCCAGCTTTGCAGGACATGATCAGAAGATGCAGTCACAGGTCAATGATGCTGGCAGACCTTGAATTATCTGAAATGTTGAGAGACATGAGACAAATCATTGAAATGAATAATGGAAGGCATGTGCTCTGTGACCATCCGAGCATAAAACGCAGGACAGAACCTTCTGCTCCATCTGTTGGTAAGTCTCAATAAATAGCATAATAAGCGACTTAATAAGTATACAGTAAAAGTATTTCATGGCAGCAGTACATGATGTACTTATAGGTATAGGTTTTATTAACTATTTATGGAAGAAACAGGTTTTATACCACATCAAAATTCGATAAAATAGATTTAATGAGCTCGATTGCCTTTGAATTACCGGCATCTTATTTTGAAAACCGGAAGTTGCTGACACAGTTGCTGTTGCTTAGTTCTCCTATTGTTTTATCACGTTTGATATTGTGCTGAAATGCAGAAGCCAAGTGATGATGCAAGCTTTTTTATTCTTCTTCTTCTTATTACTTGTTTTTGCTTGTAATGTAATACATTTACTCCGTCTGTCCAGATGAACTCAGAAAATATTTACAGACACCTCAAACAGCTTCTGGAGAGGGGCCTTCTGATCACACATCCACAGAAGCACCGCTCTCTGAAGCATGTAAGTTTGTCCAATTGTTTGTGGTCTCTGACACACTACTGTGTCATTATTGTTGTTACTGAATGGTAAAACCTTGTTAGTAATGCCAGTAAATGTCATTTTTAGTCAATTGAAATTAATTGATTTATTAAGTGAAATGGAATGACACGACAAACTTAATGCAGTGGTGTGACAGTATGGATGTGCACTGTTTGAATACAGCTCCAAGTCAGGCATCATACAGCAGCAGCACTTCCACATCAACCACACCACCCACCTCTGGAAGTCAGCATAAAGCGGGTGAGTTCTGTAATTAAATGTTGCAGTACTGACCAATACAACTGTTATACCTTATTTATGCTGCAGATGTGTTTAATGCCTGATGTCCTGTAATTTGGAAATCATTGAGTGACTTTAATGATACTGAAGAATGTGGTGGGGGGTGGGGAATCGCAGAGAAATCTCGCCCAGGCACTAAATTACGTAGAGCCGGCCCTGACCGGTAGATTGGGGCGAGGGTCCTTCTATTAGAAAATGTGATAGAGAAGGTGTGTTCCTACTAAAGGGGGATAACTCTTCTCAGCCAACCTTGGAAAGTATGCCAGGCTACTGGAGAGAAAAGTCTCGAAGATTCATGAAGCTCAGATTCAGGTGGAAGAATGCATTTTTTGTCATGGACCAGCTCTCTACCCTCAGCATTATACTGGAGGGAGTTTGCCCAACCAGTCTTCATGTGTTTTGTGGACTCGGAGAAGGCTTATGACCCTCATGGTGTCTTATAGTAGGTGCACTATGGGATATTGGGTCTTTACGCATTACTTCTCCAAGTCTTTCCAGGCACAGGCAAGGGTTGGAGGGTTACCTGACTGGTTGTCTTGGGATTGCATGTTTGCTTTTTGCAGACGTCTGCACACTAGGGTCGGGCAATATGGCCTAAAAACCTTCTTGTTGTAGTTTGTGCACATATCGGATGTAAATGTAGTGGGAAAGTGCATGGATTCAGGATTCTGGTACAGAAACCTGCTTTTAACGCCCATTAGGCTGTCACTGGGCGAGAGGCAGGGTACACCAGGAGTTATGCTTTATCACTAATAATAAAGCATATCTGTAACTATTGTGATCATGGTATTATTAATCAAGATAATAAATAGCTATATATGTTGTGTGGATGTCAAAGATAATGTGAAGTTAACCTGCATGTTGATATGTAGAGAGATGTTTGTGCACATTGAAATGTTAATGTTGTCATGGTTACGCTTGGTTGTGTGTTTTTCTGTGTTTTTCTTGTTGTTGTGACAGTAAAGAGATGTTTTGAACATGTCCTTCAGGGAGGAGACCTCAGGGCTGCTGCAGAGACTAAATCTCTTGGTTGGCTTGAGAACGTCTTACAGAAATGTGTGAATTAAGCATGACTTCTTGATGCTGTATTATGTAGATGAAGCACATTGTGTTCTATGTTAAAGTTTCCTTCTTTCCAACTGCCACCAGTGAGGGGGTTACAGAGTTTATGTTAATTTTACCTGAGAAAAGGTTGATTTTGGACATGTTGGTCCAGGAGAAGTTCCAGTTCAGGAATGAGGGTACTTACAAGGTCATTTTCAATGATTTTCTGTCTTCTGTTTTACAGAATGTGGACTCAACATTGTGCTTTTTGGAGCAAACTATTCAACAAAGACAGGATTCTGTAACTTCATCATGAAGAAAAAAGGTTTTCCTTTTACAAAGTTTTATCCAACCAAGCCTGTTCACCATGGAGAGTGGAAAGAGAAATCCTTAACTATACAGAAAACATCAGAAAACCAGCCCGAGAGAATGATGAGAGAAGAGATTAAACACTTCATGAATCTCTGTCCTCCTGGACCACATGTTCTGCTGCTCTTGGTGAAGCCTTCTGACTTCACTGAAAAGGACAGACAGACTCTGAAGGCCTCCCTAAGTTTGTTTGGTCAAGATGCCTTCAAACATTCAATGGTCATCAGTACACATGAGTGGAAGGAAAGTTTCTCTTTGCAGTTGCTCCTTAAAGACTGTGGAGGAAGACAGTACAACATGTTGGAAAATGACCACGAAAAGTTAATGACGAAGATTGAGGACATTGTGCAAAAAAACAACGGGGCCTTCCTCACCATCACAGACGAGATCACAAAACACAAGTCAGAACAGATCAAACCATCTTTAAACCTGGTTCTGTGTGGCAGGAGAGGAGCAGGGAAGACCTCAGCAGCCAAGGCCATTTCAGGTCAGACAGAGCTTCCTTCAGTCTCCAACTCATCAGAGTGTGTTAAAACTCAGGCAGAGGTGTGTGGACGCCGGCTTTCTCTGGTGGAGCTGCCTGCCTTGTGTGGAAAACCTCAGGAGGCAGTGATGGAGGAATCATTCAGGTGTGTCTCCCTCTGTGATCCTGAGGGCGTCCATGCCTTCATCCTGGTCCTACCTGTGGGTCCCCTCACTGATGAAGACAAGGCAGAGTTACAGACCATCCAGAACACATTCGGCTCCGGAGTCAATGACTTCACCATGATTCTGTTCACTGTGGAGTCAGATCCTACAGCTCCAGCTTTTGTTAACTTTATAAGAGGTAACATAGAGATCCGGGAGCTCTGTCAGAGCTGTGGAGGAAGATCTGTTGTTCTGAACATCAAAGACAGGCAGCAGATCCCAGAGCTGCTGGAGGCTGTGGAAAAGATGAGAGATGAAGGGACCAGATGCTTCAGCAAGGACATGTTCACCAGAGCTCAGATGGAAAAGCTAATACAAGTTAAAGCTGAGCTGCAGGATGACAAACGCAGCACTGATAATGGAGAGGCCAGAGAAAACCAGAGCCAAAAGGTTCTCAGGATGGTGCTGATTGGGAAGACTGGCAGTGGCAAGAGTGCAACTGGGAACACTATTTTGAACAATAAAGAGTTCTTATCTAAAGCCAGTCAGAAGTCTGTGACCAGGTACTGCATAAAAGGAAGAGGACAGATCGATGGCCAGCCTGTTATTGTGGTCGACACTCCCGGTTTGTTCGACACAACTCTCTCTGAAGATCAAGTCAAACAGGAGCTTGTGAAATGTATCAACATGTTGTCTCCAGGGCCTCATGTGTTCTTACTGGTGCTACAGATCGGCCGGTTTACCCCAGAGGAAAAAGAGGCTGTAAATATGATCAAGAGGATTTTTGGCCGAAGATCAGGAAACTTCATCATCGTTACATTCACCAGAGGAGATGAACTTGCAGGAGTATCGATTCAAAGTTACATCAAAGAAGAATGTGATGACTTTGTAAAGCAACTGATAAAGGACTGTGGAGGTAGATATCATGTGTTCAACAACAAAGATCAAGCTAACCGCACACAAGTCACTGATCTACTCACCAAGATCAGAGGCATGGTGAAGGACAATGGAGGAAGCTTCTACACCACTGAGATGTTTCAAGAGGCTGAGACAGCCATACAGAAGGAAGTGGAGAGGTTGTTGAAAGAGAAAGAAGAGGAGATGGCGAGAAAAATGGAGGAGCTTGAAAGGAAACATGAAGAGGAAATGCATGCAATGAAAAGACAAATGGAAGAACAGATATACAAAACTGAAGTAGAGAAAAAGGAAAGTTTGAATAAACTAAAGGAGAAAGAGAACTGCATCAACCGTGAGCGTGAGGAGAGAGAAAGAGAAAGAGAATTCAGAGAAGAAGAAGAACAAAGGAGGAGGCAGCAGGAAGAAATCCAAAGACAAGAATGGGAACAAAAACTCAAAACCTTGGAGAGACAAATATCTGAATCTGAGTCGACGGAAGAGCTGAGCACAGCGCTGGAGTACAGTCGAAAGGAAATGAGAAGGAAGCAAGAAGCCTGGGAGATGGAAAGAGAACAATGGTGGAAAAACCGCTATGAAGAAAATATACAGAGAAAACAAAGGGAGAAAATGACAATCCAAACCCTGAGAGAGGAATATGACCAGGAAAGAGAAGTTTTAGACTTAAGAATAAGATGTGCCTCCATCAGAATACAACAGGATGCCAACAGAAGAAGAGCTTTACAAGAAGAACACGCAAAGAAAATGGAGAATATGAGACAGAGATATGAGGATGATGCCAGAAATCAGGCCGAAGAACTCAACGATTTCAAGGAAAAATACACCAGGGACTTTGAATCGCTGATAAAAAAGTATGACGAGGAGTTAATGGATCTCAGGCTCACTTGTGAGATGCTAATGGAAGAGAAAAAGGAACACAAGAATGAGTACACTCTTTTACACAAACTCTCCAGCCACAAAGAGGAAACTCTCAAAAAGGAACTGGAGGAATTTCAGAAAAGGCAACAAGAAGAAATTAAAAAGCTGAACGAGAAATACCAGAAGAGATGCATCATTGCCTGATCTCTTCCAACTGTCTTTAACAGTAACTTTAAATCTATGATATCAATCCAAAGGAGGAAATGGGGTGTTGGTGGCAACACTTCCAGGACTGTAACCAGAGACCGTCAACGTGAAATTATATTCATAAGTATAAGTATTCAGCTGCCAACAAGTGACAAGTTGGCCTCGACTGAGAGAAGTGATGCTCAGCATTAACTCTTAATCATACTATACAGGAAAACTGATGTGTTGACATGACAGTCATAAAGAATATAGAGCTGTTCACTCTGTCAGATGGAAGACCCTCAAGGGTTTAAAGTTTCAGAGTTTGAGGGTGGATAACAAAATTCCAGCTCTGTAGAGACAACCATCTGCAAAAAATACTCCATAAGTTCACTGAAATTTCATCTGTATGAATGATGACATCGATTACCTTTGTTTAGCCTCAATAACGGGAGTTTAGCTGAAGATGCTGTTGTTTCTAATTGTTTTTTTTTTTAAAAGTAACTTTGCATTAAAGTCTAACACTGAAAGCTAATTGTAAGCCTAAGAATCACCCTCAGTCCTGTTTGTTCAGCCTGTAATCCCACTGATCAGCTGTGTTGGATCAGTTTGGGTCAGCATCCCTTCAGAATTCTGTTATCTAATCATTGTAAATACTCGTCTGATTCAGTCCCAGGGTATTTTAAACATTAAGAAGAAGAGTGTGGACCCCACAGATCCACCCATCTAAATGTATACCTGCAGTATCTACACCCTGCCTTTTTTAGCTGTTTGTAATGTAGTGTCTGATACTTACCAGCTGAGCGAAGAGTTCAAGTACAGTGTGGCTCAGATTAGAGACATAAAACATTTTGAGAAGAACACATTATATTCTGGTTATGTGCCTGTTGACGGGGGCGTGCAGCATCTTCAGGGTTACCAGATATGGGAAGGTTTTACCTTATTTAAGGGGAGAAGCAGCCACAGCGAGGGAGAGATTGCATTAATCTGTAATTCTGATACGGACCTGTTGGCAATAAAAGGTTTCTGAGTTCGACCAAGTCTGTGTCAGCAGAGTTCTTCCTGTACCATCTACTCAGAAGCTGTTTGACCATCCACGGCACAATAAGTCATACAAAGGTTTTTTCCTCGTGGTCAAATAAGTACTGAGGAGCCAGATTACCGACTGAGATAGTAAAACAATTCAATTCAATTAAACTTTATTTATAAAGCGCCAAATTACAACAACTGTCATCTCAAGGCACCTAAATAATATAGTCCAATTCAAGCCAATTGGAATTCAATTCATTATAATCATAATCCAATTAAATGGATTAAAAAATAATCCAATTCATTCGAGTAAAATGTCTAATCTGTTAAAGAATGGAGCTCCTGCAGAGCCTTAGGAAGCCAGCACTGATGAGTGTGGATGAGCAGCAGCTGGGATCCAAACTCCCGTCCAGGACTTCCTGGTTACCTGCCCAGCTCCACCTGGACCTCAAAACACAACCACAAAAAACCCACAACCAAGAGTGATCACGACAATATTAACATTTCAATGTGCACATATACCACTACTAATAATAATTATAATAACTTTTATTTGTATTGCACTTTACATTTAGTCAATCTCAAGGTGCTACAGAGCAGAAAAATAAGACGAGGACATTTCAATATACATTTAAAGGAGATTCTTTAAAAGACATTTATGCAGTAAGCTTTCTTAAAAAGATGAGGTTTTTAAGGTTGCGTTTAAAAGCCTCTGCAGTCTGTGGAGCCCTCAGGTGGTTGGGGGGGGGGGTGTTCCAAAGCCTCGGAGCTGCAGAGGAAAAGGTCCGATCGCCCTGGAGCTTGGTTCTGGGGGCTGGGAGGATGTTGTCTGCAGGACGGAGGGTGCATGAGGAGGTCTGGAGGATGTCCGTGAATGCACCGATGAGTGGGAAGGTAGAGATTTATTTATATTTATACATATAAATCTCTATATATCTACAGGTTAACTTCACATTAGCAGTATATTTAACATTCCACACAACATATATAGCTATTCAATATCTTGATTAATTATTCCATTCACAAGAGTTACAGATATGCTTTATTATTATCGATTTATTTATGATTATTTCCTGGGAGATGGACCGGCGACCTGTCCAGGGTGTACCCTGTGACTCGCCCAATGACAGCTGGGATACGCTCCAGCCCCCTCCCCTTAAATTGGATTCAGCGGGTATAAAAAATGGATGGATGGATATCTCCCGGTGGCCCCTCCCTGCTCCTTCTCACCACTCTACCTGGAAAGGCCTTTTTAAGGCATCATGCCAGGTGAGAAACATTGGAGAGAGAAAAGAAAGATTTGGGTTATATAATTACTGTTATTAATATTTTTATAGTCAACATTTTTCATCCTAAGGCTTTGGTGATCACTTCAGAATTATTCAATTTTTCTATCTTTTCTTCAGGTTCAAGGTAATCTTTATCATCCCCATGGGGGGAAATCTAGTGTTGAGCAGCAGCAACAGAAGGTGCTGTAGATCCTTTGAATGAAGTTTTAAAGACAAAGATCTTCTGCACATATAGCTCCCTGCTGTCTGTCTTAAAGGTGTTTGTTTGCAGGTGCAGGAAGTGGAAAAAGGAGGCTTAACTGGAGCACTTGTTGGGGCGATTTAGAGAAAGGTGTTTATTAAAGATTTTTAAAAACTAACTGGCATTGTTCAGTATCAGCCTGTTCCAGACCAACTTATACTTTAGTCCCCGTTACTTCACGATGTGTTTCCTGATGGAAGTCTTTCTGCATCTGCCAGAGGTGTCATGTTGTGCCATCTGTCTTCCTCTCAATGTTTTGAGAATAAAGAATATTTTGCCTAAATATTCACGTCTTTCTGAGGAAATATTCTTTTGTAAAAAATGACAACAGAAACTACTGGATTGATGAGGATTCAATATAAGTTAAGGAGTCGAGCTGGGATTTTAAGTCAGGCTTTTATAGTAAATATGAGTGACTGCACTTAATATGAGGTTCAGAAGATATAAAACACAAAGCCTGGGAAAAAGTAGTCCAGAACAGTAGCTGGGACGAAAGCAAACGGAGAGAGATCATCATGGGAGGTCTTTCAGCAGCGATGGCCAAGAACCTGCTGTGACGTTGGAGAGCTCGACTCTGACCTACTCACCTGAGCTGCGTTTTGTCACTATGTCCAGCAGATGGCGCTCCAACATCAACCACTCATATGACATCTGCCTCACAATCTCCTCTTTGCTTTAAACTCCTAAAAAAGTTTCTGTTGATGCTTGGAGACATTTTATCACCATGAAAAGCTTAAAATGGCTCATGTCTAATGTGATGATCAATGACTTGTGAAGTACCGGACCAGTTACAGTTTCTGATAAAAGACTTTTTTCTTCTCTTTGTTCTTCCATTTATAGAACTACGGATGACTTGAGGAAGGAAATGCCGGCGCCCAGTTTACTTTTGCTTTCAGTCTGAGTAGGAGAACCACAGAAGAACTCAACAAAGAGACACAACAAAGTAAGTACTTTTGTTGGATTTACTGTATCTTTAGTTGGATAAGCAGGTCAGTTCAGCTGTTAAATCAATCTTTTTTTAAACTCAGAGAGATTGACGCTCTGTCCCTTAAAGACCTGGGAGAAGTCATTTGTGCTTTGATCATTTACAGATGTTCAGAACACAGAAGCTCAACTTTAACTGGTTTGAATAAAGTGTGAACTCAAAACTTCTTCATCTTGATATTCCTTAACAGGCTCCCTGTCAGCTGACTTTACTTTTTAAGCTTTAAATGGTTTTGTTCCATTTTTGATGGAGTTAAAGCGGAAATCTGTGAAACAGTTCACATACGCACACTCACACTGTGCTTATGCTCAAACTGCTGCTTAACTCCAACTTCTTCTTTGTATTTTCATTGAGTTTTTCCATTCTTTTTGTCTATGGTGCCCTTACCACCCACAGATGGCCATTTTAGCATAAACAGACAAATGTGTGGTCTTCCAAAAAGCTAATAACAGGCTCCAGAGATGACATTATGTATTGATCAATGTTGAAACTTAGTTGCAGCCAATCAGAGCCAAGAGGGATTGACAACAATCAATTTCATGACAAAGAGGATGCCAGAACCATAAATAATGAAGAAGCAAAGTTAAAAACAATGACAGCAGCTGCACTGGACAACCTTCATCACCTCAACTCTTAGTTTCACTCCTTCACAAAGCAGATCTTTATCCACTTTGCCTTCTGTATTTTGCACAGGAGAGCAAAGCTAAAGGACCAACAACTGCATAAACACAGCCCTCAAAAGCTCTTATCAAAAATCATTTAGATCTGGGCCTTGGTGATGGTGGGTCTCAGGCCCGGGCTGCTGCGACTGGTGTGATTGTGTGGTTTGCTTGTTTGATTTGTTTTTTGTTTGTTGTTTTCTTGTTGTTTGTTTGTTTTTTGTAGAGGTCCCCTGGGGTGAGGAGTGGGGTGGAGCCTTCTGGGGGTACAGTAGCTCCCCGAATACGTTCGCTGCAGGCCCCGAGCCTGGTGGACATCAGGCCCTCCTGCCCTGTGGCGGGTCCCAGGGAACGGGGGTGCCTTTTCCTGCCAGTCTGTGGCGGCCCTCTCCAGGGGAGCTTCCCTCCCCAGGTCTATACCCCCATACCCCTCTCCCTTCTGGCCCCTGTACACAGCACTCACTCATGTCTTGACTCCCGGGGCACTTGGGGCCGGGGCAGGCGCTGACCCACTGTGGCTGTCTGGGGCGCTTGGCCCTCTCGGGTATTGGGTGGGGCCTCTGCTGTGGGGTTTGGGGGCGCTTGGGCTCCTGGGGTCTGGGTGGCTGGGGCCTGGCCGTTGCCCCTGGCTCTCTGAGGGCCTCTGCCCTATGCTTATGGGGGCTCTGTCCGGGGGCTTCCTCTGCGGTCTTCTGGGTGGATGCCTGGTTGTCCCTGCGGTGGACTTCCTGGGTTCTGTGCTCCGTGGGGGCTGCTGCTGGCCTTTTTGGCTTCTGGGAGTGCTAATATTTTTAAAGCTGAAGACCTTTTTAGTAAAGATTTCAAATTAATATATTTTATTAGAACTAATAGTCAATATTTTCACTTACATTTACTTATTTCTCTGATGTTAAAACTAGTTTGAACAATTTATTTATTAATTCCTTTTTGTAACACAATCATATTCTTTGTAGTAATAATGAACTTGTTTTAAACCATTTTTATCATTTTATTTTAATATCTTATCTATTTCTCCTGTTTATACTGTCAGTGACGGTTAAGACGCAGCTTTTAGTGAACATTATCCCATGTATTTCTATCTGTGTGTCTATGAGCGACTCGTCAGCTTGTGGGTTGGAGATTTGGATGAGAAATCTTTATCTTTAGTTAATATTATCAGCTTTGTAAAGCACTTTCTGTTGCATTGTGTCAGTCAAACCTACTGCCTTAAGTTCAGTCTCTGCATTCTCACCTGTTAACTCTAGAAACACGAGAAAGTAATTAATTTCATGATGCTCCTCTTCTTTTAAGCTGTTCAGCTCTTTCTTTGTTTCATACATGACAAAAAGAGGGAAAAATGGATCCACTTTAAGAAAACCAACCAGAAACAGGGTTTAATTCACTTTTTTATTCAATTATTGCTAAATCACATGCAGTTATCATCACAAGCAGTGAGAGCCTTTGAGTGCCAGCTCAACAGCCCTGAATACATTCACAGAGAAGAAAAATAGAGTTCTAACGTTTGCATTATTTTCTCTTGCAGGTATTTTCGGTCCAAGTTTCTGCGAACGGAAGAAACTCAAACATGGTTTGGACCATTTTCTTTATTTTTCTTTTGTTGTAGAAACTTCTAAAAATCATTTTTGCATTATTTCAATCTGATGGGATTTTTTACTTTTTATTCTTTGCAAATTGTCTCACCAGAATGAGTCAGTGGTTTGTTGAAAGTTGTGATTTGGATTTCCATTTCAGTCAAGGAATGTTCTAAATAACTGCTTTAATCCTCTAATCCAACTGTGGAAAAAAGCCAGAGCTTGGGGACCTGATTGAGATCTTCAGAGGTCTTTATCAGCACTGGGCTGTCTATGTTGGCGGAGGCTTTGTTGTGCACTTTGTGCAAGGTGGGGGCCACAAATACACACACACTCAGCTGTAGTGAGGATTTTTTAGCACGTCACACTTAAATCAGTTTAGTTCCTTTCTGTCTTTTGGTTTTTCTTCTCAGAGGGGGGTTCAGGCTTCAGCAGCTCCAGCTCCAGCAGCGGAAGTGGCAGCGGTAAGGCGGCTTTTGTGAGAAAAGAGAAGCTGCAACGCGTTGTGGGAACTAGCCGCTGGAAAGTCAGCAACAAGCTGGACCACAAATACACGCCTCGCTCTCCAGAGAAGATTGTGAGAGAGGCCCGTGCAAACGTGGACCAAAAACGCTCCTACAGCCTCTTCACCTACAACTGTGAACACTTTGCCAATGAGATGCGTTATGGGGAGCAGGAGTCCGGGCAGGCAGATCTGGTACGTGCAGCTTCTGCCACATCAAGGAGGTTAAGGTTTCCTGAACCCACCACTTTTTTCTCTGGTCGCTTTTCACACAAGCTTTTCAAGCTGGGACTGACGGGTGTCAGAGTTTATCCGTCATGGGGTGTCAGAGTTTATCCGTCATGGGGTGTCAGAGTTTATCCGTCATGGGGTGTCAGAGTTTATCCGTCATGGGGTGTCAGAGTTTATCCGTCATGGGGTGTCAGTTTATCCGTCATGGGGTGTCAGAGTTTATCCGTCATGGGGTGTCAGTTTATCTGTCATGGGGTGTCAGTTTATCTGTCATGGGGTGTCAGAGTTTATCCGTCATGGGGTGTCAGAGTTTATCCGTCATGGGGTGTCAGAGTTTATCCGTCATGGGGTGTCAGAGTTTATCCGTCATGGGGTGTCAGTTTATCCGTCATGGGGTGTCAGAGTTTATCCGTCATGGGGTGTCAGTTTATCCGTCATGGGGTGTCAGAGTTTATCCGTCATGGGGTGTCAGAGTTTATCCGTCATGGGGTGTCAGAGTTTATCCGTCATGGGGTGTCAGAGTTTATCCGTCATGGGGTGTCAGTTTATCCGTCATGGGGTGTCAGAGTTTATCCGTCATGGGGTGTCAGTTTATCCGTCATGGGGTGTCAGAGTTTATCCGTCATGGGGTGTCAGAGTTTATCCGTCACGGGGTGTCAGAGTTTATCTGTCATGGGGTGTCAGAGTTTATCCGTCACGGGGTGTCAGAGTTTATCCGTCATGGGGTGTCAGAGTTTATCCGTCACGGGGTGTCAGAGTTTATCCGTCATGGGGTGTCAGAGTTTGTCCGTCATGGGGTGTCAGAGTTTGTCTGTCATGGGGTGTCAGAGTTTATCTGTCATGGGGTGTCAGAGTTTATCCGTCATGGGGTGTCAGAGTTTGTCCGTCATGGGGTGTCAGAGTTTGTCTGTCATGGGGTGTCAGAGTTTGTCTGTCATGGGGTGTCAGAGTTTATCTGTCATGGGGTGTCAGAGTTGTTAACCTGCTGCTGTTCCTCCTGATCATTCATGGCTCAGCTCCACACCAATGTGTCCCTGCATCACTTTGGAGTCACAATCAGCTGAGTAATGACAGCGTATAGTGTATAGGTTATAGTGGCGATGATCCCCCAGTTACACATGAATATATAACCAAGTAAATACAGCAAAAGATATTTTGGACTTTACCACATGAAGAAAATACGGCTGTATCTGGCTCAGTATCAAACCAACTCTTGGTATGATCCATGGTTATCTGTTGCCTTGACTATGGCTATTTTTCTGGCAGGTGCCCATATTTTCCTGGTGATTGATCGTGTTAGTCAAAGGCTTTTAGATCTGGGGCATCCTCCTCCACCTGTAACAATCTCTAGAAGACTCATCTCTTCGAAGAACCCCCCCCCCCAACACACTGAACTCCCACTAAGTCACCTAGTATTGATCTTATTTAGTTATTCATGCTTACATCAGAGTAGTTTTTTACTGTACTGAAATATGAATGAAATCATATCAAATGGCAGGAAGCAAACATCTGATCTGTGTCATTGGATGGAAAACATCCGTGCCTGTGATGGCATTAAATAGTACTCGCACAGATACACACACAGGTCTGATTAGTACGCCTGTGGGGACTCTCCGCTGATACGATTCATTCCTTCGCCTCTTACCCGAACTTTAAGTGTCACAGCTGAACGCTTAACTTCTAACCGTTACCCTAAACCTGAACATAACCTCATTCTAACCCTAAAACGAAGTCTTAACCCTCAAAAAATCACCTTTTACCCACAGGGAAAACAGGCACAAAGACACCAGAGTAAAGCTTTGATATGGAGGTGCTATTTGAAAACTCTGCTCATCGTGCTTCCTACTCTCTGTCTAAAAGGTCTTCGTTTTCTCCCCACAGATGAATGCAGCAGGTCCGATAGCTCAACCAGTTCGGGGGTTGGCAAAGATGTTTACCTGGAACTAATCGTAGTAAGTTAATCGTCACTGTGGCCACATGATGCGTTCACTGATGGAAGAGATTCTCTGCCTGAGATGCCATGTTGTGCCATTTCTGAAATTTCACGGCGAAGAATATTTTGTGCAAATTTCGATTATATTCCGTCTTTCTCAATAATTGTTCTGTTGATTAAAAGTGCCAACATAAAATGACCTGGTGTTGTTTTCATGTACATTAAGTGGCTAGGCAGAGGTTAGAGGTTAAGGCCCTGAGTTGCAGTTTTAGGCCTTCACTTGTTTTAATGGTGTTAAGAAATGACTGTTTAACGTCTAAAGATGAGGCCCAGAGAAGTGGTTCTCCAGACTTATGATGTGGTGTTTCTCCTCAGTCTGAGATGCTCGCTGTAATAAAAGAGTTCTTCACTCAAACCTGGCATCTACAGTGAGTGTCATGGCTTCCCTTCAACATCAGCAGGATTCCTTGATCTGATCGCCAAGAAATTATCGCACAATGTTATTTATTTTCCAAACATCGAAGCAACAAACTCTGCCAAGTGCTCCAAAACGAAGACAACAGAAACATTTTGATAGTAACATCTGTCTTCGTAGATGACAGCGAACTCAAGTGTGGAATTTAATACAAACTTAGGACTTTAAATGACTGCAGCATTCTTTTGTGGGGTCGGTCAGTGTGGAAATACCAGATTTGCAACAACCAAGGTTGCAAACTGAGGTGGGACCCGCTGGCGATGACCTGTGGTTCGGAGCTGATCTAACCGTAAGATCTGCCCTGTTCTCACATTTCAGACGGTATGCGGTGGGTGTCGAGAGAATTCGCTGTTGAAATGATAATTTAACCCAAGCTGTTAGTCTTTAAATTCAAATAGTAACAAACCTAGACTATTTGAATGATTCCGGTATCCATCCATCCCCTCCCTTTAGTTCTTTTCAATTCACTAAGTGTTTCTTATATAATCATCCACATTCAAAGCATTTCTCCTGTTGTCTTTGGTCAAGTCGTTTAGGTGTTTAGAAAAGGCTGCAGCAGACAAATTAAACATCAGGTTAACATTTTATAATTCTGTGTTTCAGGTTTTTACTAAAGAGAGACGCAATGGGAAATAGTTTATCTGGTGAGTTCAGTCCCACTTCAGAATGCTTTCACACTAAGGATGGAGGGGTTTATAGACCAAACAGCCGCTGCTTGTTCTGGTCTGTTCGGTCTATAAGAGCTTCTTGGTGGTTCTGTTAAGATGGACCGCAGCAGTGTGTGAACTCAGCTTTCATTTTGATCTAATCTGTGCATCTAGAAGGTTTCTGACAAGACTGAACTGTTTCATTGCCAAAATCTGTCATAAGAAACATTTTGTATTTAATGCCAACCTACAGAACCAGACCACATGATTAGATTAAGTGAATCAGAATGACTGATAAATGGACTGTTCTCGTGCTTTTCCACGCTAGCTGACCACTCAAACCGCTTTAACACTACATGCCACCTTCACACATCACATCAGCTTTTATTCTATGCATTCTTTCACCAATAGATGCATCAGTATGCAACCTGGGGTTCAGAGTCTTGCCCAAGACCCGAAGAAGTTGGGGATGGCTCCAGGCTGGGAACCACTGGTCTATATTAACATGTAAAAATGAATGTGCTTTGTATAAAGTCACATGACTGTATATTATGATCCAGGATATTAAAGGTCAGCAGTGGATCAGTTTCATGTCTTTAACAGCTGAAGGATTCCTTCAGTCGGCCTTTTAGCTGTTACTGATTCAGGTCAAAGTCATCCTGGCAGCAGGTTCATTTCCCGTCACTTCTCAGCAAATTGAACTGGAACAAGTGGGAAAACTTCCATGAAAAGACAGACTTCCATGGATAGCTTAGTGGTGTGATTTCCACCTTTTGTGTGGGAGACCTGGGTTCAAATCCCATGTTACCAAACCAGTGCAAGTTGCTTTGGATAGAAGCGTCTGCTAGGTGCATAAACATAAGTGCACGCAGTATTTCGGTTGGTTTCATGTAGCTGAGACACAACAAAGTATAGACCGTGAGTTTAATAACTGAGTGAAATTACCCGGAAGTATAAGAGCTGTGTTGATTTTCTAAATTCTAAGGAACGCAGCTTTCTTTATATTCTACTTTCGTAGCGGAGACACAGGACCATCCTTTATGAAAGAAAGGACATAATTCCATCCCACAGATCCTACAACCCGAGCACATTTATCCATTCCTGCTCAGGGGATAAATCTGAGGACAGGAGAGTGAAGTGAGCAGCCTGCAACAACTTCTTTTCTGCTTGTTTTAATCTTCTTATTTACAAATGTAAAGTAATATTTGATCTTATTACACTGATATGATATATGTGAGATAGCTTCAGTGGAGCAGCTTGATAAAATTGCTTTAGACAAAGTACATAAAACACTTTTTAGTATTTATTCAGCAGCTTCAGACTCGCATCGCAGCTTAGTGGAAGTGTGGTTAGATTCTAGCTGTGCAGTCATCTCCTTTAACCCCTTTTAAAACATCTTCATCTCAGAAGGGAACCGCAGGGATGGTCCTATGATCTGATGTAAACATCGTATTTGAAGGTAAGTGGTATTAAGATCTTTGACTGCAACTGTTTTGGGGCAAATCCAACAAGAAAATGGAGTGTAGACTCCTTTGTGTATAAAACTGTAAAGACTGAGATATGTGTGTGTGTGAACGAGACTAAATAAGTGTTATAGGTGTTTTGATGTCATTTTGAGCTTATTGCATTCCAAATGTGAAGTATTGGCTTCAAATAAAGAACAGGATTTAAGGTAATGAAATTAATGATTTTAATAAATTCTATCTTCAAACATGTTATCATTGATAATAGTTTTGACTGAATATTTTTCATCTAAAAAGTTTACAATGCAAGTGTTTGAGCTTCTGGGCCATAAATAAACGTGTCATAGTTGTTTCCATCGAACCTTTCTTATAATTTGACTTTAATTCTCTCTTTTTAATTATCATAGTATTTATTAATACAAGTTATTGCGTGTTTGTTCATTCAGATCTGTCATGAGCAGGCGCTGGAAACGCTCATGGACGCCCTCTAGCGGTTAAACTGCACAGCTACGTTAACCGATTCTTTTCTTTGGCATAATGTAACCGGAAGTTAGATCGCCGGTACCATGGAAACAGCGAGAAATAAAAAGTCTGGTCTGTTTAAGATTACTGTCAGATGAAGTAACCACGTTTTAGCACCACATTCACTCATTTTCTACTTAACATTTAAACTAAATATAAACAGAGCTAACAAAGAAGCTAGCTAGCGCTAACTGTAGCTTGGTTTACACCGGAAGACTCCTGATAACTTCAGCTAATAAAAAAACTGCGCTTTTCTCACAAAATGGCCTCCCACGTATTTACATTCAGTCATTATATGTACGAGAAGTCTCTGCTGTTATCAGATTTAATCGCTAGAATTACGTTTGTTAAATGCGGCACAGCGCTACACAACTCTTTTATTTTGAATAGTTTTACCGGAAGTGTATCTCACTTGTAATATTTCTAGCTTTACTCTTGATATAGATACCATTTGTGGCCACAAGAGGGCAGCAAAGCGCCGCTCACCGGATAAACACTGACCTTGTGGACTGCAGCTGGTTGCCAACATCATTAACAAACAGATTTCACTTCATTTCAGACACAACGAGACAACAATGCTTTCAGGAAACATTCAAACTAACAAAGTAAAACCATGTTTAAGATAAGTTTCACCCTTAGTTCGTTTTTTAACCAGGAATTAGTTAGATAGATCAAATACTCTGATCAGAAGTGCAATAAGGCTGAGTTTATAGTGGAACTGTCATACTTTCAGTCAGATACTCAGAGTGTAAATACAATTAAATAATCTGTCTGTCTTCACTTAGTAATGACAAGAAGAAACAGAAAGAAATGTAAGCTGTGGTAAAATTCTAGCATTTATGATAATAACTAAGTATGGCGGTGCTGTGGAAATATTAATGACTGCTCTCTTCCGTCACAAAACCTGATTTTATAAAGATTTTCTGACATTTCAACGTTCATCATGACTTAAGGGGTGTAGTTACAGCACATGACCACCAGAGTATAGTTAGCGTTAGGATTCAACTTCCGGTAATGATATCAAATTAAAAGCTTTCAAAAATAATTATTTGTTTCAAACCACATACAAAGGCCACACCAGAGATATCGCGTACATTTTCTTCTGTAAATCTTTTGTTTTTCATGTCGGTTTGTTCATTTTGTTTTAATATTAGTTATTTTAATGGTTTTAATGTTAAGTTCTTTGAATTTATTGTCCTTTTATCATTCTTTCAATGCGGCCTTGGGTTACCCTAAATTAAACTGAAGAAGAAGAGGAACTGAGCTGCTGCTGTCTTTCAACAATGTTAATGACAAACCCTTCACATGTCTTGGAGTGAAAGTTGCAGATAAATAACACACAGTTACTTAACTTTCTATCTCTGTGGCGACCTTTGCAGATCAGATCATTAAAATGTGTGTGGAGCCAGCATGACTTTCTCTGCCTCCTGCAACAGAGCGTGAGAAAGGCTGCAGTTGGACAAATGCAACTTGTAGGAGCCAATTTGTTAGTTTGCATTTGGACTTCTGTTGGAATATAGTTTGGCCATGTTCACAGGTGAGTGTGTTCATTAATGACTGTGATCCCTGCAGGTGAGAGCGCTTAAGAGCAAGCTGGCTGACTGAAGCCGGTCTTTAGACCTCACGGACCGTACAGAAGGTCTTAATTTAAACCTTTATAGTTTGTTTACAGTATTTTCTTTGATCAGTTGTAGATCAATTACAAATAAACTCAGTCTTTATTTTGAACCGCGTCCTCTGGACATTTCATCTTTTTTTTCCCAATAAACACTAAAGTACAGTCAGCCCAGGAGTGATTCACACAAAGGAAAAAAACAAAAGGACACCGTGAAACCAAAATGATTGGAAAGAATCATGTAAAACCATTCAGACCCTCTGGAGCAGACAGGAACAGAAACGCTGTTGGATATGTTCACTTCATCTTTAAATAAAGGACAGTCCAGAGGCGCCTGTAGAATACATGAAGCTGCCATTAATTTTAAGAGAAGAAGAAAACACATCAGCTCTTAAAAGTCAGGTGACCAGATTTCTGTGAAAAATCATCAAATATCATCATTAGGAAATAAAAAACAGGGACAAGTACTTTTTCATGTATTTTAACCAGTTTTTATTACACAAAAGGTGGAAATAAAAACATAAAATGACATTCCAGTTATCTGCTCATTCATCCACCTCCACCTCAGGAGCCTGAGCAGAATAAGAGCAGAACATGAGAAAAACATGTCATCACCTGGTAATCTCATGCTAATGTTAACGTCACAGCTTCACTAATGACGGATATGAAAACAGCGTCATAATGTTAATGTTCACTCACTTTTATAACCTTACGTCAGGTCTTCAATTCAGAAAAACAATCATACTTACTTTAATGCTACATCACAGCCAAGTCTACCGCCAGTTCACACAAAATAAATAAGTTAATACACAACATACCATTTACCGCGGGCGCTGGTCTCTGGATTTTTGGACGCTGCTGCGTGACTACGTCATATGACGTCGTCTCTGGCGATGCGTTAAATGGCTGCCGTAATAACTGGTGTTACTTTGGGTCTGCGATCATTTTCCCCCATTCAGTGTCAAAATCAGGCACATTTTCGGGGACAGCTTTGACCGGGGACAGGTCACCCAAAACGGGGACTGTCCCCGTTACTTTACACCTTACTTAAAAGTGAATTAATTCCACCTGAATCAACCAAAAACGTAACATGTTGTTCACTGACGACTTGTTCGCGGCGCCGCCATCTTTAACGCGGCTTTCATACTTCACATAACTGACAGCAGAGGGAGCGGTTTTATTTTGTTCATAAGTTTTGATCACAGTTAACATCTTAATTCAGATGTCTGTGCAGGACTTTGCTTCTTTGTTGAGTTGAGTTCATAAACAAATTTCATAAGAAACATAAAAACCTTTCCCATCTAAAACAATCTATGTATTAATTTTCCATCACAGATGCATGCTGGGAATAATCAGTTAGAAGTTCTCATCACTTCAAAGAGCAGAGCAATGTTCAGCTTTATAGTTTTAATTCAGCTGTTTTTCTTTCTCTTCTTCTTCTTATAAAAAGGGAAATTTGGTTTTTGCGCTGTAAGTTGTACTGAAGTGTGAGTTTTCTGACTCAGATATGATTAAGAAAACTTTGCAAAAATGTCCTTCGAGGCACATGAGCAGAATATTCCTAAAAGAAAACAACAACATGGAGACTCACTCTCAGCCAAGTCTTCATACCCAGAATAAATTAGTTTTGGTGTGTTTCTGAGGGAGATGTAGCCCTTTGCTGGGATTTATCATACTTATTTCTTATATTTTGCTGCTCAGGACGTGGGATGCAGCCTTTTAGCTCAGAGTGCGACAGCCAATGGGAGCGCCTGAGTGTGAGGAATAAAAAAAAAAAAGATCAAATCTCTGTCACACACTCCAGAAAGTGGACTTACTCAAACGACAGCTTACAGATCCTGAGGTCAAAAATAGCTTTACTTCCAATCAGACATTCCACTTCTGAGGTCTATGGACAGGGAATAGGTGGAAGTACACCTTTAAAGGCTTCAGCTGATGTTGATTTTTCTTTGAATTACTTTAAGTTTGTCATGAGGCCCCAGAGTCTGTCGCAGGAAGGTTCCTGGTTTAAATCTCAGCTGGTTCTCCTCCTGCAGGTGTGGCTTCTCTCAGGTTCACTGCAGACTGTGAACTGACTCCAGGAGTGAGTGTGAGCGTGCATGGTTGTTAATAAAATGTGTTCATTCTTTGTGAGAGCAAAAAGTCACCATCAGATTAACTTCAGATTACTTCTTTATTCATTTCCAAAAAGCATTTAGCATACTTAGACAGATGATGGTTATCAGGCTGAAATTACTGCTTTTCTTGTGATGTGAAAAGATTTTAAAAAATGACAGGAACACCTGAAAGAAGATGGATGAGTTCAAAGGTGAAGATAGTTGGATATACGGTCTTCAAATCCAGAGCATCTGGAAAGTATTCACACTTTCACGCTCCACTTTTATTTCGGCAGGTTGACAACAACACATCAAAGTAGATAAAGAAATAAAATGTTCTGCAGCTCAGTCACTTAACATCAACCTGTTCAAACTGCATTTTGTTTACTGAAGGCCAAACTAAATGTGGACAGACCCCCAAACAGATAGCTGAAACAGCTCAGGCCTGGCAGAGGAAACGCATTCTTTGGTGATTTCCAGACTTCTGCAGGTTCACAAAAGTCTTCAAATTAAGATTAAAAGCTATAACTCTCTGAAACTTCTCTGTGGGTGTAAATACTTTGAAATTAAATCAGTAAAGTCGTGAAAGATTCATATGTTCTGAGCTTTACTGCATTTAACTGCATATTGACTGGTCTAAACATCAACATGTACTCTATTTTTAACTACCTATCAAAAAGTATTACCAGCCTTAGAACTAATGTAGAATTTAGCATTCTTTGAACATTCTTTCTCTCTTTACTTTTAACTTCAGCTGGACTCACTTTACTTTCAGTGTCACTAAATAACATTCATTGGAAAACTCCCAAAACTTGAGTTGGTAAAATATCACGGTCTTTTAATCACCAAGTCCCGCGAGACTTCCCCGGCGCGGGCTAGCATCCGGCGCGGGCTAGCATCCGGCGCGGGCTAGCATCCGGCGCGGGCTAGCATCCGGCGCGGGCTAGCATCCGGCGCGGGCTAGCATCCGGCGCGGGCTAGCATCCTGCCAAGCTATCCCTCTGCTGATAAAACTTAAATATATTAGCAGAACGGCACACATAAACCGTGTCAAAGTACCATCTGCTAATAAAAGAATCTGTAACCATTTTACAAGATAGGTCTGATGTGTGGTGACATTTTTTTTAGGTGCACCACACATACAAGGTGGAGGACAACATTAAAACGGAGGGATTTCTACACAGGCTTCACACAGAGCTTGCTGCTGATAGCTTTGTGCAACATGGCAGGATATTTATCAGATTTTAACAATGTGAACGACGACTTTGAGTAAGATGGACGTTCTTACTGGATTAAATAAACTGTGCTCCAGGGGGGCGTGTGAATGAAGTGGTCCCAGTAGAGTGCCTGTGTAGAAATCCCTCCGTTAGCTCTCCTATAGCCGCAAATGTTAATACAGCCAATCGAGGGTAGCATGATCAGTTCTTGATCACGTGATTAATCTCTGGGCACCAAAACTTGGCAACGAAAGACAAGGCATGTTTTGATACTCGGTACTACTGAAGCATTTCGGTCGGTGCCTTAAAGATGAACTCCGGTATTTTTAAACCTTATTTCTGGCATGAAATACGTTCATCTACTCACTGAGAACAGTTTGGTGAAAGTCGGCGTCCTTCGGAAGATATTTAGATAACTGGAGATCCATATAACGGAGAGAACGGGGCTTAGAGGATGCAGCCTCTAAATAAGGCATTATCTGTCTTTATTTCACCAATACTTTAAGAAGAATGAATGAATGAACGTGTGCTATAGCTCTGTTAGCTCATAGCCCTGTTAGCTCATAGCTGCTGTTATGTGGCTACTTGCAGCTATAGGAGAGCTAACGGAGGGATTTCTACACAGGCACTCTACTGGGACCACTTCATCTATTCTTCTTTAACTTTAAACTTTAAAACTTCTTTATCCCCTTTAAAACCACGGGAGGATCAGAGGATGACACACTTGTCTTTGTATTCCTTTTTCAGTTCATTTACTTCTTCTTCGTGCTTTTTCTTCAGTGACTCCATCTTTTCCTTTAGATGTTTTTCCTTGTGGCCTGAGAGGTTTTCTAACAGTTTACTGTCTTTGTTGTGTCTCTCTTCTGTCTCCTGCATTTGTCTCTCATGCTTTTGCTTCATTTCCTGTATTTCTTCCATGTGTTTTTCCACCAGAGCTGTAAAATCTTTGGTGTATTTTCGTCTGAATTCATTGAACTCTTCAGCTTGTTTTCTTGCCTCGTCTTCGTAATTCTTCTTCATGTCCTCCAGTTTCTTCTTATACTTTTCCTCCAACTCTTTTCTCTCTTTCTCCTCTTGTTCTCGTCTCAGATGATCTTCTTCTTTTCTTTGGTTTTCATATTTCATTCTTTCCTGTTCGTACTCCTGCTGAAGCTTTCTAAATCTTTCTAGCTCCTCCTGTCGTCTCTGCTCTTCCTCTCGATATCGATTCTTCCACCACTGTTTTCGCTCATCCTCCCACTTCTCTTGTTGCTGTCTCATCTCTTCGTTGCTCTGCTCCAACGCTCCTTTCAGTTTTTGGTCCCACTCCTGCTGTTGGAGTTCATCCTGATTTTTCTTTCTTCTGTTTTCTTCATCTCTTATTTCCTGTTCTTTCTGTCTTTCCTCGCGCTCCATTTTAATTTTTTCCTCCATTTCTCTCAGTTGTTTTTCTCTCTCCTGCTCTGTTTTTTCTTTCTCTTCTTTTATTTTTCTTTTCATGGCTTCCATTTCTTCCTCATGTTTTCTTCGAAGTTCCTCTTCCTTCCTCCTCATCTCTTCTTCCTTCTCCTTCAGGATCTTCTCCACTTCCTTTTGGATTGCTGCCTCTGCTTCTTGGAACATCTCAGTCGTGTAGCAGCTGCTGCCATTTTTCTTCAGCATCTTATTGGACTTGGCCATCAACTCTCTGACTTGTGTGCGGTCTGTCTGATTGTTGTTGTTGAAGACCTGATATCTCCCCCCACAGTCATTTATCAGTTTCTTGACAAAGTCTTCAGAGTCTTCGATGTAATCTTCAATGGTCTCATTTTTAAGATCATCACCTCTGGTGAAGATGATGATGATGAAATCTTCAGAATTTTTTCCAAAGTACTTCTTGATCTGCTCCATAGAGTCTTTTTCTTCCTTAGTACACCGACCAATCTGCAGCACCAGTAAGAGCACATGAGGTCCAGGAGCCAACAAGCTGATGCATTTCACAAGCTCCTCTTGAACGATCTCATTGGACAGAGTTGTGTCAAACAAGCCGGGGGTGTCGACAACAACAACAGGCCAACCGTCAACCTCTCCCGTTGTTTTTTTACAAAACTTTGTCACAGACTTTGAGCTAGTTTTAGATGTAAAATGTTCTTTCCCCAGGATGGTGTTTCCAGTTGCACTCTTCCCACTACCAGTTCGTCCAATCAGTACCATTCTGAGAGGCTCTCTGCTCTGATTTTCATCATTGACGGCCATCTCATTCCTCAGTATCACATTCTGTAGTTTAGTCGTAAGTTTTGTAATTATCTCCATCTGACCCCTGGTGAACATGTCCTTTGTAAAGCACCCAGGTTCTTCATCTCTCATTTTGTCCACAGCCTCCAGCAGCTCTGGGATCTGCTGCCTGTCTTTGATGTTCAGAACA
Organism: Leuresthes tenuis; assembly: GCF_036924035.1. Classification (NCBI taxonomy): domain Eukaryota; kingdom Metazoa; phylum Chordata; class Actinopteri; order Atheriniformes; family Atherinopsidae; genus Leuresthes; species Leuresthes tenuis. The sequence goes on along the minus strand of NW_027325360.1, from coordinate 1,796,610 downwards.
ACAGATCTTCCTCCACAGCTCCGACAGAGATCCTGGATCTCTTTGTTACCTCTTATAAAGTTAACAAAAGCTGGAGCTGTAGGATCTGACTCCACAGAGAACAGAATCATGGTGAAGTCATTGACTCCGGAGCCGAATGTGTTCTGGATGGTCTGTAACTCTCCCTTGTCTTCATCAGTGAGGGGACCCACAGGTAGGACCAGGATGAAGGCATGGACGCCCTCAGGATCACAGAGGGAGACACACCTGAATGATTCCTCCATCACTGCCTCCTGAGGTTTTCCACACAAGGCAGGCAGCTCCACCAGAGAAAGCCGGCGTCCACACACCTCTGCCTGAGTTTTAACACACTCTGATGAGTTGGAGACTGAAGGAAGCTCTGTCTGACCTGAAATGGCCTTGGCTGCTGAAGTCTTCACTGCTCCTCTCCTGCCACACAGAACCAGGTTTAAAGATGGTTTCATGTGATGCTGCTCAGTCAGGGGGGGGGCAGGGTTTGATCTTGTGTTGGAGAATAAAGTTTCCTTTTTGCAGTGCACAATACTGTCAATCATGATCATTAACAGCTCCCGGTCTTCATCAGACATGTTGTAGTGTCTTCCTTCACAGTCTTTAAGGAGTTCATTGACAGAGAAACTCATTTCATTCTCATGTGTGCTGATGACCATTGAATGTTTGAAGGAATCTTCACCGAACAAACTCAGGATGAACTTCAGTGTTTGTCTGTTCTTCTTTGTGAAATCTGAAGGCTTCACTAACAGCAGCAGAACATTCGGTCCCGGAGCACAGAGACTCACACAGCTCCTAATCTCGTCTATGAAAGCTTCCACACACAGACTGAACAGGTCAGGAGTTTTAACTACTGTTACTGGTTTTCCTTCCCACTCTCCATGAGAGACTTCACAGTGTTTGGTGGGAGGAAGTAACTGATTATGAAAACTTTTGGTCCCAATGATCACATTTCGAAGTTTTGTCTTTTTGTCCTCACTTTTCCCCAACAGCACAACTCTGAGTGCAGAAACTGAAACAGAACAGAGAAAATGATCCAATAACACCTTAAATCACAGTAATCACATCTGAACAAAATGTTGCACAAATTACAACATTTGGCTCTTCCTTAAACCCCTTCACCTTCACCTTCACCTTCACCTTCACCTTCACCAGGGTCAGACACACTTCCTGCAGAACGGCCGGGTTCATACAGGGAAATATAACCCATCTCTGGCTGACTGTTCTAACATGAAGTATCATGGTCTGGGGATCGATCAAAATTTTTCGATACCAGTACCGATACCTTCACTTGGATACCGGTTCCTGAACGATACTTTTTTCAACACCAACTTTAAAATGTCAGTTCTAACAAAAAGGAAATGACACATAACAGTACAAATCTTCAGTTTTATTTCTGCACGTATTAAGTTGCTGCTGGATTTCGCTGAACATTAATTTACACACACTGCTCCGTCCTCGGTGCTCTTAGATGAAGCCGAGTCCAGTGGTGGAGATTTTTAATGATGCCGCTCGGGCTCTGTGGCGCCCACACTTGAATGCTGAGAGGAGGATGGCTGCGGTCCGACCTTCTTGCAGTAAAACACGGAGCAACTTTCTGCTCTTAAACTGACTTTGTGCAGGTCAAATAATTCATTAAATTAGTCGTGTTGCTGTCCTTAGCAGCGATGACTTTTTGGCACATGTTGCATCGCGCTCTATTGGCATCAGTCTTGGTGAAAAGATATTTAGATAACTGGAGATCCATATAACGGAGAGAACGGGGCTTAGAGGATGCAGCCTCTAAATAAGGCATTATCTGTCTTTATTTCACCAATACTTTAAGAAGAATGAATGAATGAACGTGTGCTATAGCTCTGTTAGCTCATAGCTGCTGTTATGTGGCTACTTGCAGCTATAGGAGAGCTAACGGAGGGATTTCTACACAGGCACTCTACTGGGACCACATAAGCCCCGTTCACTCCGTTATATGGATCTCCAGTTATCTAAATATCTTCCGAAGGACGCCGACTTTCACCAAACTGTTCTCAGAGAGCAGATGAACGTATTTCATATATATATAATATAAATATAATACTGTTGTGTTCATCCAAAGCAGATGATGTACACGTTAGTATCGCTGATGGGAACATACGTGTTAGTCTTAAATAGTTCATGTTTGTTCAGTTTGTTCAGTTTGAACCTTCTGACGTGTTGAGGAGACATGATATAATATCTAACAATCCAAAAGGTTTAATTTATTTTAGGTAAAATAGTCTAAATGTTTTGCTTTTCAGTGAAGTTGGATTAAAGATTTAGAGAAAAGATCCAAAATTTCATGATAAATTGTCCTGAATTTACTCACCACTGGAAGAAGATATTTTCCCAGAAGCAGAAGGTTTAGCTGCTTTTATACCTGTGAAAACATGACATTAATGTTTAACTTATTAGTGTTTTGTTATTAGTGTTTGAACAAAGAAAGGAAAGGTTCATGTGAACAAAGTAGTTTCTGCACTTACCAGCATCTCTAACAGCAGCCATGATGGATCCTGATGTTTTGTCTTGTTTTGGGCTTTGATCATCACCTGCTGAAGTGGTTGGGATGTTCTCGGTTGTGTCTTCAAATACTTCACAGCTCAAATGTTCTCCATTGTTCTCTTTTACAATCTGACCAAAGCGTGTTAGCAGCTCTGGAAGTTCCAGGTTCTTCCTCATCACATATCTGGATCTACATTTCCTGATCAGCTCCTTTAATGGATTCTCTAACATGTAATTTTCCATCAAAGCTGAACTCTGCTGTCTGGGTGTCAACATCAGAATCAGTGAATGATCAAATGATCGATCACTGAAACCTGTAAGAACTGTACAGAGCCTCTCTTTGTGTTCCTCAGTGAAGTTTTCAGGCTGCAGAACCAACAGGAACACATGAGGTCCAGGAGCTGAGTGTCTCTCACAGTCTTTTATGAACTCTGTCAGTTTGTCCACAGTGAGAATCTGCAGATCTGGAGTATTGATGACTGCTATTTTTTTCTGTGGTTCCAAAGATCGACTGATCCTCACACAGGTGCGAGGTGCTCTGTTAAAAGCATCCACTCCCAGTATGAAGTTCCCCACTGAGCTCCTCTCAGGCCAGCTGCCTCCCAGCAGAACAACCCTCAGCTCAAACACTGAAATGAAATAAACAGAGAAACAAGTTAACTGAGAGAGCACTGAACTGGAACATTTTATTTAGCCTTATGCTTGTGTCTCATCATGTTTAAATCACTTTTAAGACTTGGCTAAACAAAATTCCTAAACCAGTCACTAAAAAACAGCTCATGTCATTTTTAGGCATTCCATGGGGACAAGCAACAACCGGTGGCTTATTCTTCTGCTAAATTGGACCCTGTGGCTGCTGGTCTTCCCGGCTGCTTCCAGGCAGTAGCAGCTGCAGAGAAGGCTGTTCTGGCCTCATGTGATATTGTAGGTTATGCTGATTTGACTGTTTTGGTTCCTCATTCTGTTGCCGTCATTCTACTCGAGCAGAAAATCTCTTTCTGCTGCTGCAACCAGCAGACCCTGGAGGACAAAGACACGAGTCAGCAGTAAAAGCTGTACTCCACCGACCGGTGTGTCAAGATCTGGTGACCTCTGACACCGAAGAAAGAAGAAGAAGTTCAGCCACCAAACCGCCTCAGCGCTCCAGATACAGACTTTGGGAACAGAAACTAGCAGTTCCCGTTCTGTTTCTCCTCCTACTGCTGCTCTGCTGGTGGCTTTTCTTACTTCTCATACAGGTCAACAATTTCACGTGTCGAGCCACGCGATGTTCGCTGGCTGTCTATTCCAGTCACAGATGAACCATTCCACTCCAAGCTAAGTGCTGATAACAGATCCAACTGCTATGTTTGCCCTCACATGCCTTTAGCCGTACACGCTCCTTTGGTTAGGCCTCAGCCTTATCAGAACACCTCTGATCTGTTTCCTGACATTTTGCAAGCTTCCTATCTCGATGATGTCCTTAATCTAACTGTTAGTTCACAAACTGGCATTGTACCCCTCCGCCTTGCATCTGTGGGAGGAACGAGTAGAAGTTTCACAAAATATCTTCGATATTTGACCAACCTTTCCTGGGACCCATCAACGTTCCAGCACATGTTAGGTTTACATGTTACTCCAACCTAATGCGGTTGTTTGGAGTCACTCCCTCTTTCTGGGAGAAGTATCGCGCTTCCACTGTCAGGAGATTATTGTTCCTTGCACACCCTTCCAGGCCAACACTTCTCTGGACATATCGCAGGCCCCACCGGGCACTACATGTGCTCCTTATTACCAGGTGCCAGACGTGCTTGGCACCCTGCCCCAACAAGACAATTACTGGTTATGTGGTCATTTTCTTTATTTAGACCTTCCAGCAAACTGGGCAGGTAGATGTGCCCCAGTTGTGGCTGCCGGACATTGCGACAGCTATCAACATACAACATCACCTTCGTCCATTTCTCCTCCGCAGATCCCCATGATCCCATCTGGAGCTCCAATGTCCCTCAGGACAAGAAGTTGTGGATGACGGTGAAAAGGTTATATTGACCCTGCTTTCTCCACTTGCTGTGGGAAATCTCGTGCTGCTGACACTGTAGCAGTTTTTCGGGGTGTTCAAACAGATCTGACTGCTTTGAGACTCCTTCAGAACAGAATGGTTTAGATCAGCTGACTGCCTCTGCAGGAGGTGTTTGTATAATGATGGGCTCTTCCTGCTGCACTTCTATTCCAGCTGAGGACAGTGATGGGGACACACTCTGTCCAACCTCACTGCCATCCCTCATTTCTGACCACGCCCCACCTTCTGACTGGTCTTCATGGCTTTCAGGTACTGATGGCAGCCGTTTCTGCTTAGACTTCTTACCCCTGTTCTTAGTGTGTTTCTAATCCTGTTGGTCCTGTCTTGTTGCGTAGTTCCCCTGGTTAACAGGCTGTTAGGTAATCTGATGAGACTGATTGAATCCACTGTGACCTGACCAGTACTGAGGTATATACCGTATTTTACGCACTATAAGGCTCACCTGATTATAAGGCGCAGTATTACCTAATGTTCTCTGATTGGTTTATCGCTGCCAGCACAGTAGTGCATGTGTCAGCGGGACATGGTCCGATGGTCAAGGACAACATCGTCGGTGGTTTTTACACTTTATAAACTTATAAACTGCATCACCCATCTCAGACTAAAGAACAGGCTCTCACTGGGACATGGGCAGAAGCATTAATGACACGATTCAATCGCTAAGTACGAGCTCGGTAAGATCTTCGCCCCATTCAGAGTGAATGGCTGAGATCCGCCTGGATTCACACCGAAGGCAAAGCGAGCGCCGGAAGTTGCCAGTTGCCATTATTTTCTAATGAAGGAGAGCGAAGAGGCGCCGCAAAAGTGCACGTGTCGGTGAGCGGCGCGAAGGGAGAGCGGTGAGTGATGGAGAGAGTGGGTGAATGCTCGGCGCTCCCCGCGGTAAATTCAAAATGGCGTGACAGATTTTGGAATCCGGTGTCCGGATTATATGGCGGTTTTTGTGATAATTTAAGGCTTTTTTTTTTCTTTTGGCTTTTAATGCATTTTTATTTTCCATCTAACTGCTGGACTGTAAGATGTAACTCAGAACTTCAGCTTCGGTCTTTCAGTAAAACTGAAGAAATGAATGAAAATGTGGAGCTGAGTGATAATTTCATGAGTGGGCAGAATAACACCACAAGCAGAGTTTGATCAGACACATCTGGATCCAACAGCTGCACTTTCAGTGGGATTTCTTAAGGAGAGTTCAGTTAAACTCACTGTCAGGTGGTATGAAGTCATAGCTTCTGCTGCGTTTCAGAGGCTCCACACCTGTAAAGAAAAAGATGAAGATTCATTCAGAGGGTCGATAAGTTGTCTTGTTATCTCTGTTTTTACTAAATAAACTAGTTATTTCCATCTTTAGTGATTCATCATTGAAAGAAGCAGATGTTCGGGCAGCTTTGTGGTCAGCACTGAATAACACCTGACAGGTATCACAGCATTTTAACGTCTTTACAGCAGCTGCTCCTCCACTTCCTGTTTGGGGTCACTTTAAATGCTCTGATCCTCTGAGGAAGAACAGCATGTTTGATGATATCTCAGCTCAACCTTTTTCCTCACTGAGTTTGGATCATTATTCTGTTGTAGAAACGATCTTCAGCTTCGTTACTGACAAATCTTCCAATATTTAGACGGATTCCTTCGTTCCTGTACCAATAAAATATTTTCTGTCACACTGGCTCGAACAGCACGACCTGTACCTTAAAATTCTGCTTTAACAGGAGTTGTTTCAGCTCTGTAATTCCCATCACTGTGTTCTGAAATGTGTGATGAGGACACAGGAAGGTTTTCTTCTGATGCCTCTTCTGTTAAAGTCATGTTGGTGGCTGCACTGCTGCTCTGTGCAGCCACACCTGCAGACTCTGATCAGTCCTCCTGACGGTCTTTTACAGTCAAACAGGGTTGGATTTGCTTTTTGAACCATCTCATGAGCAGTTCTCTCCTCTGGTTTTCTCTGTCCTTCAGACCTCTACATGACCCACACTAACAGCTCACCCCCATCTCTGAATGAGATTTTCAACCTGAGGAAACATCGAACTGGAAATGCATTCTCATGGTCCACGGTTTCCTGTTTTATTTTGAAAATATCCTGTCCTTTGGCTCATCTCTGTTAGCTCTACTGCAGCTTTCTAACACCTTCAATTCTTTATCCTCATCATCACTCCTTCAGTTTTTATTCTGCTGGTTTTCCTTTATTCAGTCTTCAGATGATCGATGGTGAGTTGGATTCTTTTGTTTTGTCATCCCTCTGATTTCTGTTAGTCAGTTCATCTTTCTTTGATTCTGTTTTATTCTAAATTTATTTCTTTAGTCTGTGATTCACCTTAATTTATTTAATTAAAACTTCTATTAACCTCTGTTGCCTGTCTTAGACTCCTTCTTCCGGTTGTCCTCCTATTTAAGTCTCTAACCTTTTGTCACATGAATCCTGACACGAAGCTCTTATTTTCCTAATTAATCTTTTAGATTGTGGGCAACAGATATTCTAATTAAAGCAGCTGCTTAGAGGTAGTTGCTGATTGTTGGGAAAAGCTTCAAGGACGAAGTTTGAAGAGACAAACAACCATCAGACTCAGTCCTTGGGTCAACTTGGAGTCACAGTTTAACCTTGTGTTTCTGGGTGGTGGCAGGAAGCCAGAGTACCCAGAAAGAACCACGGGCAGAACATGCAAACTCCACACAGATCAGCTGTTCAGCTGAAACTAAAGTTTGGAAAAAGCATTTGATTGGACACAGAATTAAAGGGGAACTCCGGTATTTTTAAACCTTATTTCTGGCATGAAATACGTTCATCTGCTCACCAAGAACAGTTTGGTGAAAGTCGGCGTCCTTCGGAAGATATTTAGATAACTGGAGATCCATATAACGGAGTGAACGGGGCTTAGAGGATGCAGCCTCTAAATAAGGCATTATCTGTCTTTATTTCACCAATACTTTAAGAAGAATGAATGAATGAACGTGTGCTATAGCTCTGTTAGCTCATAGCTGCTGTTATGTGGCTACTTGCAGCTATAGGAGAGCTAACGGAGGGATTTCTACACAGGCACTCTACTGGGATGTATTCCTGTTTCTACTATACCGCTATCCCACCTGGCAAAATCAACCAATATCTGTCTCCTCTCCACACTAATAAGATTTATTTAGTATAGAGTCAGGTGCTGGTGTGTTGGTGATGTACAGAGTACGGCAGATCATTTAACACCTAAACTAAATGCATGACATCATTTATTTTTAGTTTTGCCATCTATGAGCCTGGATAACAGAGGGAGCCTGAACTCACCTGGTGCTGCAGCAGCCATGATGTCACTGCGTCGCATCAGACCAACTGAACAGGAGACCAAACGCTGGCTTCAGCAGTCTGACAGAAGAGAAGTGTTTTAAACATCTGTTCACACCCAGGGGTTAGAAATACAAGCAGGTTTCATTCAGCTGCGACCACAGCAGAGGTCTGAGTCTAATCCTAAACTCAGAGTTGATCTACTGAGATAGAAAACTCTGAGTTTTCAGTTCCAGAAACGCTGATTTCAGTTAGTTTAGCCAACTCTGAGAAGTTTCACCTTGAGTAAAGCGCGTGCACCACAGCTATAAAAAGCCAGCATCAATGGAGCCCCGATTCGACGAGTCACCATGGCAACGGGGAAGAGGAGAGCCACGTTTTTCACCGACCTTGATTTGTACATTTTAATGGAGCAGCAGTTTAAGATATAAAAACATTGTTCAAACAGATCAGACCTCGGCATTTTGATCATGTTTTACACTGTAAAGTAAATATTAATTCGGCTGTTTGACTGTGCAGCTGTTTTATCCCAACATAATGATGTTTTCACACACATAAATGTCTTCTCATCTATATCATGTTCTGTTCAATAATTTAGCCTATTTTAACTAACACTTGACTTCTACTTGGACAACAGAAGGCAGATGCCTGTAAAACGGGTGGTGGCCCAGGGGGCTCATCCTCTGAGTCCAGGCGTGTGGCTGAAAGAGGGCGGAGACGGAGAGAAACTCGAGCTTTACTGAGAAAAACCTGGTTATGTTCCTAGAGTCTGTTACAGCGGCAACTGACCGAGACCTTAAGTTACCTGGAATAACATCTAAAAAAGAAAGTGAGAGCAAACAGCTTCTCTGTGTTTGATGATAATAATGTAACTCTGTGTGTGCTCCGTGTCCATTTTGATTGACATTTGATTGATTTTGATCTACCGGCAGCGAGTCAGAGGCGTCGCGCTCGCAGAAAAAAGTTTTATTTTGAAAACCAACCGGATTGTTTTGCGTTTCATAAGTCCAACTTCCTGTCTGCGTCATCCGCGCCAAAACAAAAGCTTAAATCAAAAGGAGAAAAAAGTCAAAGAAACTTGAGCAGCACATCTTTATATTTTACAGCACCACAACAAAAAAACCACTGTTTTCATAGTCTGACCTTTAATCTACCGGATTAACACTTAAAGAAAACACTTTGAAAGCACATTGTTGTATTTCATGTTTTCTGTTGAAGTGATATCGGGAAAGAATTAAAATTTTATTTCAATTGGACAAATTTAAAAACAATATTTTGAGAAAATATTTCTGCAGATGCAGCGGTTAAGTTCAGCTTCAGAATAGGCCGACGGCCTACGTTACGTAGCCTGAATGTGAGGTTTATCTGCACAGGAATCAACAGTGTTGGTCATATTCTGAATAAAATGTTTCTAAAAATGATGTTTTTTCACACATCACACCCTGCTTGTAACATTTCTCTTCTTTTAAAATTTTGAAACAGGTTAATTTGACCTGAATACCAAACAAGGGTTAATATCGCAGAAAGGTCTGAGGGAATGTTTAACGCAGTGGAGTCGATCAGGCTTTTAGTCAGATAAGGCCTGAACTGACATGAATAAACTTTATCCGATGAAGAGGTTCTGAAACGCTAATCCTGTTCAGGCTGTGTAATGCAAGTGAAGACGTCTGAGATCTTTACTGTTCGGATGGTTAACCACTTCAGTAATTAACTCCATTATCTAAGTTTTCCTCCGGTTGTTTTGCTGCGGTATGAAATGGCGGCTGACTGATTCTGAACATCTGTTAATGACGGTTAAATGCGATCGATTTACAATCAGTTAATGCTCATTTTAATAATAATCTGTTTGTATTCTTAACTATCTGTATCACCCACAGACAGAATTATTAACTTGATCTGGATAAAATAAATTGAATCACTCACCGGTTTATTAACTGCGCCACCGAACAGCCTCAAAAATGAAAGTGAAACAAATATTTCCAGTTCCTTTTTTTTAAGAGGAGTTCTAGCTGGAGTTGTATCTAAAGCACTGTTTTATAAGTCAGTCAGCCTTTTTTTTCACAGCATTTTGCATTCAGACTGAATGTAGCACACCAGATAAAACTATTAATAATAATAATACATCATAGATGAGGCAGATAAAATAACATGAAAATCAATTAAAAATATGAGTAGATTTCAGTCAAAGATCAGACAAAAATGATAAAAAATAGATTAATTATAAACACAGAAAAAAAGGAAAAATAAGGGAAAATCCATGGATCAATAAACAAATAACTGAGCAACACACATATGTAGTTATTTTATGTAAAATCATGACTTTTAATCACTGTTTGGAGGCTGGGATGGCTTAAACATGGCAGCTTTGTACGGAAATCAGAGTGACACAAAACCCTCTGTGAGTCTGATGGATGGATAGTCAACTAAAACCTTTCTGTCTTCTGAACTTTCTCACATTCCGTGTGTTATCAGATGCTTGGTGTTTAACTTAATTTATATCTAATGTCTACAAACACAGTGGAGACATTATGAGGGCCAAAATGTAAGCAGAAAATTAAAGAATCCTCAGATCAATCTGACTGTAAATTCAGGGGAAAATGCTATAAACAAAACCTTTTAAACGTGTCACCAAATTAAAAATGAGCTTGTTGTCTGTGTTACAGAGCTACAAAAACACATAAATCACAACAAACTCCAGCTAACTGAACTTTCATCAGTGGATGTTTTGGCTGATTTGGTCACTTTCCAAACAGAGGGATGCAGCAGCAGATTAACAGGAGACTGCAGGTGTGTTTCAGGGTGTAGTTTCCTGGATATCCACCAGGTGGCGACATTAGTCCCAGAATAAAAACAGGTGAAGTCGCCACATCACAACAAAGTAGAGCCGAAGTTATAGTTCACAGCAGATATTACCTGCTGTAGGTACAACTTCAGAACAATCTTTGTAGTTTAAAGAGACCTGATTTCTATCTGCACCCTTTTCTTCCTCCAGAACAGGGTGGAACATCAGTTTGAGTCACCTGACACCATCATAAAGAGTTTTGCTCCACCGACAGCTTCATTATCCCAGAACAGAATCTGAGCTTTCAGTTTCTACCCATCAAGATAAAGGTGAACACCATCTTACTGTTAAAGCAAACTATAAGAACCAGACTGCTGGTTTTACAAGAGGTTGGACAAGAGGCCGTTTACAGAGAGGAAACATCTGGCGACTCCACCCCTGCTGAGTTTATACGAACTGAATCCAGATCTGGATCTGAGGACTGTCCCGAAGCACTTTACGTTCCACTCAGACACCAGATCTCCATCAGACCCCATGAAGGAGACGGAGGACTGAGCTGGTGCACGGTGAGGAACCCACACACACACAGTCCAAACTGAGTTTGAGTTTATTTATTCACTGCAAGCAAGAATATAAAAGAAAGCAAAATGGATCCTAAAACCCACAAACCCTGCTGCTGCTCATTTAAAGAGGAACATCGTGATTATATTCACTCAGCGTTCTTCTTCTGCTGTTACAAAACACGAGCAGCTCACGTTACAGAAAAAAACAGTTAAATCTGTCTAAATACATCACAAATAGTAAGTAAGGAGACATTTACAACCACTGAACCAACTCTGAGGATTACAATAAGATGTGCTCTGTGGTCCAGCTGGGGAGGGATTGTGTTCTGCTAACTGAGCCCAGAGGAACCAAAGAAGAAGAAAACAAAACTACAGCTGTCATGAGTTTTTAAACCTGCCAGAGAAAAACTGAACAAGATAACCAGGGTTGGTTCTTACTCTGAAATATCACCATCTTTCTGTTTTAAACACACAAAAATAAGGTCATTTAATTGTGTCAGATCCGGTAAATGGACCCACATGGAAGAAACTGAATACATAAAATCCTTTTTGCTAGTGAAGCTGTTTTCTGTTGCCTTGTTACTTTATAACCGACATTCTCTGAGAGGATCTCAGGACTTTGGGCCCAGTTCGGCTTTATACTTCACATGCCCGCCATGGTTCTCCTTCACAATCTGGACCAAGCGTGCGTACAGCTCTGGATGTTCAAGGTCTTTCCTCCACAGAAACCTGTAGCCACACATTCTGATCACATTCTTTAACGGTGCATTTATCGCGCATTTATTCATGAAACGGGAGCAATACTTTCTGGGTGTTGATATCAGAACCAGCGAATGATCAAACGGTCGATCACCGAAGAGTCTCAGGACTCTGCGGAGCCTCAGGCTGTCTTCCTCTGTGAAGTCTTTGGGCTGCAGAACCAGAAGGAACACGTGAGGTCCAGGAGCAGAGCACCTCACACAGTTCTCTATAAGCTCTGTGAGTTTGCTCTCAGAGATGTTGGGCTGCAGCAGATCTGGGCTGTTGACGAGGACTATTTCTTTGTCCTTTAACAGCCCTCTGATTGGCTGAAAGTCGGGCTCTTCTTTGGTGTTGAAGACAGGAATTTCCAGCAGGAAGTTGACAACTTCAGTTTGGTCAGACTGGCTGTTGCCGAGCAGAACAACTCTGATCTCTGACACTAGAAAGAGAACATCCATGGAAATAATGAAGAGAACCAAATGTGGAGCATCCAACCATCCATCCATCCAACCGTCCATCCAACCATCCATCATCCATCCATCCATCATCCATCCATCATCCATCCAACCGTCCATCCAACCATCATCCATCCATCATCCATCCAACCGTCCATCC
>NW_027325360.1:1136562-1146562 GCF_036924035.1 Leuresthes tenuis | reverse complement strand
ATTTCAGTTTAACTTAAAAAGATGTGAACAACGAGCCTAAAGTTTAACGCTGCTGAGACAGAATCAGTTACCTGATCGTATTATTTCATATTCAGTTATTACATCTCTCAAATAATTCAATTCAATTCAATTCAATTCAATTCAATTCAATTCAATTCAATTCAATTCAATTCAATTCAATTCAATTCAATTCAGTTTTATTTATAAAGCGCCAAAATAACAATTTTCATCTCAAGGCACTTAAATAATAAAGTCCAATTCAAGCCAATTGGAATTCAATTAATTCATTTAAAAATAATCCAATTCATTCATATAGAGCCAATTCAAAAATAATATCCTAGCTAAGGAAACCAACAGATTGGACCGAAACTTGTCTTCAGTCCAATCTCCCGTCCTGAGCCTGAGGGACTGTGGAAAGGAACGACTCCCTTTAACAGGAAGAAACCTCTGGCAGAACCAGAACCAGGAAGGAACCTCTGGCAGAACCAGGAAGAAACCTCTGGCAGAACCAGAACCAGGAAGAAACCTCTGGCAGAACCAGAACCAGGAAGGAACCTCTGGCAGAACCAGAACCAGGAAGAAACCTCTGGCAGAACCAGGAAGAAACCTCTGGCAGAACCAGAACCAGGAAGAAACCTCTGGCAGAACCAGAACCGGAACCAGGAAGAAGCCTCTGGCAGAACCAGAGTCAGGAAGAAACCTCTGGCAGAACCAGGAAGAAACCTCTGGCAGAACCAGAACCGGAACCAGGAAGAAACCTCTGGCAGAACCAGAACCAGGAAGAAACCTCTGGCAGAACCAGGAAGAAACCTCTGGCAGAACCAGAACCAGGAAGAAACCTCTGGCAGAACCAGAGTCAGGAAGAAACCTCTGGCAGAACCAGGAAGAAACCTCTGGCAGAACCAGAACCAGGAAGAAACCTCTGGCAGAACCAGAACCGGAACCAGGAAGAAACCTCTGGCAGAACCAGAACCAGGAAGAAACCTCTGGCAGAACCAGGAAGAAACCTCTGGCAGAACCAGAACCAGGAAGAAACCTCTGGCAGAACCAGAGTCAGGAAGAAACCTCTGGCAGAACCAGGAAGAAACCTCTGGCAGAACCAGAACCAGGAAGAAACCTCTGGCAGAACCAGAACCGGAACCAGGAAGAAACCTCTGGCAGATCCAGAACCAGGAAGAAACCTCTGGCAGAACCAGGAAGAAACCTCTGGCAGAACCAGAACCAGGAAGAAACCTCTGGCAGAACCAGAACCAGGAAGAAACCTCTGGCAGAACCAGAGTCAGGAAGAAACCTCTGGCAGAACCAGGAAGAAACCTCTGGCAGAACCAGAACCAGGAAGAAACCTCTGGCAGAACCAGAACCGGAACCAGGAAGAAACCTCTGGCAGAACCAGAACCAGGAAGAAACCTCTGGCAGAACCAGGAAGAAACCTCTGGCAGAACCAGAACCAGGAAGAAACCTCTGGCAGATCCAGAACCAGGAAGAAACCTCTGGCAGAACCAGGAAGAAACCTCTGGCAGAACCAGAACCAGGAAGAAACCTCTGGCAGAACCAGAACCAGGAAGAAACCTCTGGCAGAACCAGACTCAGGAAGAAACCTCTGGCAGAACCAGACTCAGGAAGAAACCTCTGGCAGAACCAGAACCAGGAAGAAACCTCTGGCAGAACCAGGAAGAAACCTCTGGCAGAACCAGAACCAGGAAGAAACCTCTGGCAGAACCAGGAAGAAACCTCTGGCAGAACCAGAACCAGGAAGAAACCTCTGGCAGAACCAGAACCAGGAAGAAACCTCTGGCAGAACCAGACTCAGGAAGAAACCTCTGGCAGAACCAGACTCAGGAAGGGTCCATCCGCCTCGACCAGCTGGGGTTTGAGAAGACAGAAAAGAGGGAAAAACTTAATAATGGATGCAACTTAATGCATGATCCCTGGTAAATAATCAATAATGTATCGGCCTGGCCAACTTCTATGTGATCGAATGTTTTTTGCTATTAAAATCTCAACGTCACATTTGGAGGACATTTCCTGAATAATTTGTTGAAGTTACTGATTATCCAAACAATTAAAAAAAGAGTTTGTAAAGTTTTATCTTTTATCTTTATATGCACCTGCCAACTCTCATTTTGTATCAGGAGCCACAGACCACGCCCACTTTAAGGGTTTAAACTCCGCCCACATTTTCTTTCATGTGGAAGTTACTGAAGCTAAAGAAGCTTTGATCATGTGATAATTGGTGTCATTTGTATCCTGTGACTGACAATAAGTTCATTTTAATGTTTCAGTTCCCTTCATTATGAGTTTCATCCTTCAGTTTGTAACCAAATGTACCTGAACCTGTCTGACCTCTGACCTCTGAGTCACCATTAAAAGCTGCCGTCACCTGGACAACAGCCTCTGTGTGTGTTTAAGCTTCTTCTCTGCTCTTTCATTTCCTGTCGGCTTGTTTCTTCATCAGAGAAAATGACAGAAGCTCCGTCAGGTGGAAAGGTAAACAGGAAGTGGATGAAAAGCCCGCCGACAGCTCTGCTGTGATAAGCTCCAAGGCGCTGACATCACAGATGACATCACAGTTCATAAAGGCTGAGTCAGTGTGGAGGTTGAGATTATTTCTGATGTTGAGCTGAACTGATGCTGCTTGTTGATATAAAACATCAGATAATGTGATGTGAATGTGGAGAGAAAAGTCTTTTTTTTACATTTCAGGAAGACAACACATCAAAAAACAATTCAAAGTTACATGAAATAAAAGCAGGAAGTAGAAAAAGCTTTAAAGATACATAAAGGATATAAAGAGAAGGAAATAAGCAGGCTGGAACAGGAAGGTGGGCTCTGGTTCTGGAGTGGAAACCCGGCTCTGGCTCTGGAGTGGAACCCGGCTCTGGAGTGGAACCCGGTTCTGGAGTGTAAACCCGGCTCTGGTTCTGGAGTGGAACCCGGCTCTGGAGTGGAAACCCGGCTCTGGTTCTGGAGTGGAACCCGGCTCTGGAGTGGAAACCCGGTTCTGGAGTGTAAACCCGGCTCTGGTTCTGGAGTGGAACCCGGCTCTGGAGTGGAAACCCGGCTCTGGTTCTGGAGTGGAACCCGGCTCTGGAGTGGAACCCGGCTCTGGTTCTGGAGTGGAAACCCGGCTCTGGTTCTGGAGTGGAACCCGGCTCTGGAGTGGAAACCCGGCTCTGGTTCTGGAGTGGAACCCGGCTCTGGAGTGGAACCCGGCTCTGGTTCTGGAGTGGAAACCCGGCTCTGGTTCTGGAGTGGAACCCGGCTCTGGAGTGGAACCTGGCTCTGGTTCTGGAGTGGAACCCGGCTCTGGAGTGGAACCGGGCTCTGGCTCTGGAGTGGAAACCCGGCTCTGGTTCTGGAGTGGAAACCCGGCTCTGGTTCTGGAGTGGAACCCGGCTCTGGAGTGGAACCGGGCTCTGGTTCTGGAGTGGAAACCCGGCTCTGGTTCTGGAGTGGAACCCGGCTCTGGAGTGGAACCCGGTTCTGGAGTGTAAACCCGGCTCTGGTTCTGGAGTGGAACCCGGCTCTGGAGTGTAAACCCGGCTCTGGTTCTGGAGTGGAACCCGGCTCTGGAGTGGAACCCGGCTCTGGTTCTGGAGTGGAAACCCGGCTCTGGTTCTGGAGTGGAACCCGGCTCTGGAGTGGAACCTGGCTCTGGTTCTGGAGTGGAACCCGGCTCTGGAGTGGAACCGGGCTCTGGCTCTGGAGTGGAAACCCGGCTCTGGTTCTGGAGTGGAAACCCGGCTCTGGTTCTGGAGTGGAACCCGGCTCTGGAGTGGAACCGGGCTCTGGTTCTGGAGTGGAAACCCGGCTCTGGTTCTGGAGTGGAACCCGGCTCTGGAGTGGAACCCAGCTCTGGTTCTGGAGTGGAACCCGGCTCTGGTTCTGGAGTGGAAACCCGGCTCTGGTTCTGGAGTGGAACCCGGCTCTGGAGTGGAACCCGGTTCTGGAGTGTAAACCCGGCTCTGGTTCTGGAGTGGAACCCGGCTCTGGAGTGTAAACCCGGCTCTGGTTCTGGAGTGGAACCCGGCTCTGGAGTGGAACCCGGCTCTGGTTCTGGAGTGGAAACCCGGCTCTGGTTCTGGAGTGGAACCCGGCTCTGGAGTGGAACCTGGCTCTGGTTCTGGAGTGGAACCCGGCTCTGGAGTGGAACCGGGCTCTGGCTCTGGAGTGGAAACCCGGCTCTGGTTCTGGAGTGGAAACCCGGCTCTGGTTCTGGAGTGGAACCCGGCTCTGGAGTGGAACCGGGCTCTGGTTCTGGAGTGGAAACCCGGCTCTGGTTCTGGAGTGGAACCCGGCTCTGGAGTGGAACCCAGCTCTGGTTCTGGAGTGGAACCCGGCTCTGGTTCTGGAGTGGAAACCCGGCTCTGGTTCTGGAGTGGAACCCGGCTCTGGAGTGGAACCCGGCTCTGGTTCTGGAGTGGAAACCCGGCTCTGGTTCTGGAGTGGAACCCGGCTCTGGAGTGGAACCGGGCTCTGGTTCTGGAGTGGAACCCGGCTCTGGTTCTGGAGTGGAAACCCGGCTCTGGTTCTGGAGTGGGACCCGGCTCTGGTTCTGGAGTGGAACCCGGCTCTGGAGTGGAACCGGGCTCTGGTTCTGGAGTGGAACCCGGCTCTGGTTCTGGAGTGTAAACCCGGCTCTGGTTCTGGAGTGGAACCCGGCTCTGGAGTGGAAACCCGGCTCTGGTTCTGGAGTGGAACCCGGCTCTGGAGTGGAACCGGGCTCTGGTTCTGGAGTGGAAACCCGGCTCTGGTTCTGGAGTGGAACCCGGCTCTGGAGTGGAACCCAGCTCTGGTTCTGGAGTGGAACCCGGCTCTGGTTCTGGAGTGGAACCCGGCTCTGGAGTGGAACCCGGCTCTGGTTCTGGAGTGGAAACCCGGCTCTGGTTCTGGAGTGGAACCCGGCTCTGGAGTGGAACCCGGCTCTGGTTCTGGAGTGGAAACCCGGCTCTGGTTCTGGAGTGGAACCCGGCTCTGGAGTGGAACCGGGCTCTGGTTCTGGAGTGGAACCCGGCTCTGGTTCTGGAGTGGAAACCCGGCTCTGGTTCTGGAGTGGGACCCGGCTCTGGTTCTGGAGTGGAACCCGGCTCTGGAGTGGAACCGGGCTCTGGTTCTGGAGTGGAACCCGGCTCTGGTTCTGGAGTGTAAACCCGGCTCTGGTTCTGGAGTGGAACCCGGCTCTGGAGTGGAAACCCGGCTCTGGTTCTGGAGTGGAACCCGGCTCTGGAGTGGAACCCGGCTCTGGTTCTGGAGTGGAAACCCGGCTCTGGTTCTGGAGTGGAACCCGGCTCTGGAGTGGAACCCAGCTCTGGTTCTGGAGTGGAACCCGGCTCTGGTTCTGGAGTGGAAACCCGGCTCTGGTTCTGGAGTGGAACCCGGCTCTGGAGTGGAACCTGGCTCTGGTTCTGGAGTGGAACCGGGCTCTGGTTCTGGAGTGGAACCCGGCTCTGGTTCTGGAGTGGAAACCCGGCTCTGGAGTGGAACCCGGCTCTGGTTCTGGAGTGGGACCCGGCTCTGGAGTGGAACCCGGCTCTGGTTCTGGAGTGGAACCCGGCTCTGGTTCTGGAGTGGGACCCGGCTCTGGTTCTGGAGTGGGCAGAACCAGAACCACCCAGGCTGCTCCTGTAGTGATTTCTCGTTCGTGTGTCTGAGTCTGAGTGTTCTTTACATCCTGAGATCACAGCCGCTTCAAAACGTTTCCTCCCGCTTTGAAACGTGAACAAACACACGGCTAATCTGCGTCATCAAAGGCGTTTAACCCTTTCTGATGTGGCTGCTTCTGTGTAAACAGGAAACACCTCAGTCTTTGAGTCCCAGTCCCTGATTTATGCTAAAGGCCAGAAATCATTTCAAGGTGCTTTAATCTGCTGCTAATATCCCCACAAACACTCTGATTGGACATGTGTGTGCAGGCCTCTGCTGTCGCTGAGGCTCTTCCTTCATCAGGCCTTCCTTAGTTCTGCTGTAAGGTTTTACTCTTCTGTGAACCGAGTCTGAAGTCTGCAGGATGATGAGAGGACAAATCAGAGGAAAAGATCAATAAGATCAAACGGCTGGATCACAGGATCCTTTCAGCAGGTCAGTACCCAGGTCCAGACTCCACAGGGAAATCAGTTCAGGAGAACCAGGAAGGGAAAGCTTCGTTAAGAACACGTGAAAAGACAAAGGTTCTGTTGGCAGAACCACCTGCAGAACCACCTGCAGGCTCGGTTGGGGTGTTTGAGTCCACCTGCGCTGAAACAGTGTTTCCATTCCCAGACGATCAATAATCAGAGCTGACACCGAGGAGACATTCAGGGTTCCAGAGGAGTGCTGGAAGACCCGGGTCAGAACTCCACCCATACGGCCTCCAACAGTTCTGTCTGGTTCTGAACCTCAGGGTCACAGCTCTGCTTTCTGCAGATGATGTGGTTCTGTTGGGTTCTTCAGGTTCCTGCTCCATCTTTGTTCCAACCCTCACCTGAGCTCACAGATCTGGGTTCTGACCCAAAGAAGGAGGTCCTGGATACAAGCGGCTGAAAGGAGTTCCTTCAGAGGGGGGCGGGGCTCAGCCTTAGAGATAGGGGGAGGAGCTCCATCATCAGGGGGGAGGAGCTCCACCATCCAGGGGGGAGGAGCTCCACCATCCAGGGGGGAGGAGCTCCACCGTCCAGGGGGGAGGAGCTCCACCATCCGAGGGGAGGAGCTCCACCAACCGGGGGGGAGGAGCTCCATCATCCGGGGGGGAGGAGCTCCATCATCCGGGGGAGGAGCTCCACCAACCAGGGGGGAGGAGCTCCATCATCCGAGGGGAGGAGCTCCACCAACCGGGGGGGAGGAGCTCCATCATCCGGGGGGGAGGAGCTCCATCATCCGGAGGGAGGAGCTCCATCATCCGGGGGAGGAGCTCCACCGTCCAGGGGGGAGGAGCTCCATCATCCGGGGGGGAGGAGCTCCACCAACCGGGGGGGAGGAGCTCCATCATCCGAGGGGAGGAGCTCCACCAACCGGGGGGGAGGAGCTCCATCATCCGGGGGGGAGGAGCTCCATCATCCGGAGGGAGGAGCTCCATCATCCGGGGGAGGAGCTCCATCATCCGGGGGGGAGGAGCTCCATCATCCGGAGGGAGGAGCTCCATCATCCGGGGGAGGAGCTCCACCGTCCGGGGGGGAGGAGCTCCATCATCCGGAGGGAGGAGCTCCATCATCCGGGGGAGGAGCTCCACCGTCCAGGGGGGAGGAGCTCCATCATCCGGGGGGGAGGAGCTCCACCAACCGGGGGGGAGGAGCTCCATCATCCGAGGGGAGGAGCTCCACCAACCGGGGGGGAGGAGCTCCATCATCCGGGGGGGAGGAGCTCCATCATCCGGAGGGAGGAGCTCCATCATCCGGGGGAGGAGCTCCATCATCCGGGGGGGAGGAGCTCCATCATCCGGAGGGAGGAGCTCCATCATCCGGGGGAGGAGCTCCACCGTCCGGGGGGGAGGAGCTCCATCATCCGGGGGGAGGAGGAGCTCGGAGTAGAGCCGCTGCTCCTCCACATATAAAGGAGTCAGCTGAGGTGGTTCTTCTGGTTAGGATGCCTCCTGGGAGGAGGCCCCGGGTCAGAACCAGAACCAGATTATATATCCCATCTGACCTGGGAACGCCTCCTGGGATTTAATTACATATAAAGGACTCGGTTTTATGTCAAATTTAAATTAAATTTTTAACATTTTTGGGTCTCTGATGTTGTTTTCTATCGTTTAATAATCTATTTCTGTTTAATTTGCTTCTCTTTGAAATATTTATCTCTTTATTGAATTTTGTATGTTTTTGTTGTCTTACTTTGAGTTTATTTTCTTTTTCTTGGTGTTTTCTGTCCCTGAAATTATTATCACAAACATTTGAACATGGAGACAAAACAAGAAGCTTCAGGATTCAACTGTTGGAATTCAGCTCTTTTATTATTGATTATCAATACGTTTAGTTGATCATATAATCAGTACTTTCAAAGCTTAAATGTATATATATATATTTTTTTTTTTTTAACTGTAAACGTAACAAAACAAATTATCTGCAGCAACATTTAATCTTTATTATCCTTAGTTTTAGCTTCTTTACTGTATTTAAACTATCTAAATTTGGACATTTCAAATGCCCGATTTATTCGTAATTAATGTAAAACCGTCGTTTTGTTAATTCTATCCTTTATCTATCATCTCACTGATACAAAACGTGGTTAATTGTGTCATATCGGGACATAGGAACCTTTCATGTGGAGCTAGTTCCTAGCCGGAAGTCTTCCCGTGAAGCACATTTTCCGCCCCGTTAAACGTTCCGCGGGGTTCGGGCGACATGCTCAGAGTTCCTCTAAAATTCAACAGAAACTGAATGAAGTTTGGCGGAGATGAAGGAGGACGATCAGAGTGAAGAAAGCGCGGATCTGAGGTCAGTTTCATGATGATCACGTGATGAAGATGAGTCAATGTTTATTATTCCATAAATTATCCATTATTCTGCCAGTTGTTTTGTATTTTAATCGATGATTAACGCCGTAACAGAAACCGGTTTCCGACAAAGAGGCGGAAGTCACAACTGACGTCATCAAATCACGAAAAACGTAACTCAGTGCGCATGCGCGGCCAAACATTCCAGGGCTTTTTTTGACAAAGGAACCGTTCAGATTTACTCACTTTTTAATCCTTTTTCACTTTAATCTGAGCTAAAAATGTTCTTGTGCATATTTTTATTTTGTTTTTTTACTTTTTTTAAATTTTTATTTTTAACCTTTTAACCAAGTGACAGAAAAACAGCATTTTGATCTCCTTTATGTCCAGTACATGTAGATAATTAACAATAAAAATCCTTGAACTTGTATTGAGTTAAAAACGGGAGGAAAAGGTGAAATATCTAAACCTCTTAGCTTAACACAAAGCTGCAGTTATAGTGAAACAAAATGGCGGCTGAATGGGTTCTACGTGTTCTGACATGTTTCTGTACGTTTTAAACTGGTTCTGAGAACAGATCCTGCTGATATCTGACATGGATCAGAACCTTCTGGCCGTCTGGGCCTCTATATATCAGAGAATATTCAATCATCAGACCCAAAGTAAAAGCTCATGTCTTTAAAACAGTTTGGGAGGTGAATAACCTGACCCCGCCCTCCATCTCTGCCAACCAATGAGCAGCTCTGACGGTGTAACTCATGTTCATATCAGTCAGTGAGATTAGCTGAAGCTACAGTTGGGTTCTGCTCCTTATCTGAGGGTAATTATCCTTGGATATATGGCGGTGAATGAATGGAATCACTGGCACAAAGCGTGTCATACCCCGGTACGATAGGTGGCGCTGTCCCCATTTCAGCTATCGCTAATAGAGCCACTTCCTGTTGGCGTCTTCACCGCCAACAACAACAAACTCAGGCATTCAGAAAGATGGCGAACGCAGAGCGAGATGAAGCTGCGTCCCTCTCCATCTGTGGTGAGCTGGTTATGGCACAGAGATGCACAACGTTCTCCATCGCCTTGTTTCTTTCTTTCTGACGACAGGAATATCGTCTCCTTCCACTTTGAGTTATCTCAGGTCTTAATTCGATCCGATTTCCTGTCAGATTAAGGCGTTATGAGCTGAATAACTCAGTTTTATTGTAATTTAGCCGTTAATCCGACCCGATGGCGCTCAGGTAACTGAGCTTTAAGGAAAGTAGATTCAGACCTGAGAGCGTTTCTCAGCCGTTGAACAGACTGAAACATCCACTCTTTCTCCTCCTCTTCCTCAGCATGGAGCTGTCATCTCTTCTTTGTGACCTTCATCTCTCCTCCTCGCTCTCAGAGAAGCCCCGCCCCCTTCTCCCTCCAATCACAGAGCTGCTTTCTCGGCTGCAGGAGAAGCTGATCGATGCAGCCGAGAAACCCTCTGAGATCAGCTCCCTGATTGGTCAAGTGGAGCGGCTGGTCCAGGCCGCAGAGTCTGATTGGTTGTTCTCTTCAGACTCAGCGGCTCAGGAGGGCGGGTGGGTGGAGCTTCGAGCAGCGTATGTC
>NW_027325360.1:1106562-1129062 GCF_036924035.1 Leuresthes tenuis | reverse complement strand
TTCACCTTGGGGTGACCTTTAACCTTTAACATGCTAACTGAGGCCTGTAGAGTCTGAGATGTAGCTCTGGGCTTTTTCACCTTGGGGTGACCTTTGACCTTTAACATGCTAACTGAGGCCTGTAGAGTCTGAGATGTAGCTCTGGGCTTCTTCACCTTGGGGTGACCTTTAACCTTTAACATGCTAACTGAGGCCTGTAGAGTCTGAGATGTAGCTCTGGGCTTTTTCACCTTGGGGTGACCTTTAACCTTTAGCATGCTAACTGAGGCCTGTAGAGTCTGAGATGTATGACCTTTAACCTTTAACATGCTAACTGAGGCCTGTAGAGTCTGAGATGTAGCTCTGGGCTTCTTCACCTTGGGGTGACCTTTAACCTTTAACATGCTAACTGAGGCCTGTAGAGTCTGAGATGTAGCTCTGGGCTTCTTCACCTTGGGGTGACCTTTAACCTTTAACATGCTAACTGAGGCCTGTAGAGTCTGAGATGTAGCTCTGGGCTTCTTCACCTTGGGGTGAACTTGCTGGGACGTCCACTCCTGGGAAGATTGACAGCTGTCCTGAATGTTTTCCACTTGTGAATAATCTTTCTCTCTGTAGAATGATGGACTCCAGATAGTCTGGAAATGGCCTTATAACCCTTCCTTATAAAGCTTGTTGCAGATAGAAGATCTGAGCCTGTGTGGGTCCAACATCTCAGTATCATCAGCATTTTGGGGAAGGTTGTTCAGATATAAGCAGAACAGCAGTGGTCCCAGGATGGATCCCTGGGGAACTCCTTTTGTTACTCTGAGGAACATGAGTGTGGTGCCATTCAGACTGATCACTGATCCATAAAATAAGCCCCTGATCAATAAAAAGAGCTGTGCAGAGAAGAAGCCTTTATTTGTTCAGTTCTTTAGAGAAAATAAAAACAAAAGCAGATTTTCACAATAATAAGATGCTAATAATTGTTAAAGCTGCATTTGAATGATAAAGACTTTAGTTTTGGTCAATAATATGTTTTAGACCCTGCTGCAGGCTTCAGTTTAACCTCCTGTGAAAAGGTGCAAACATCTGGTAACATCTGTCTTTCTATTGGCCCTAACCTGCAGCGGGTGGAGCTAACAGAGCAGCAGGCCCTCAGGGTGCGTTTGTTTTGTGTGCAGGATGGGTGTGGCGGTGTCCAGACACCTGCAGCGGGTGGAGCTAACAGAGCAGCAGGCCCTCAGGGTGCGTTTGTTTTGTGTGCAGGATGGGTGTGGCGGTGTCCAGACACCTGCAGGCGGGTGGAGCTAACAGAGCAGCAGGCCCTCAGGGTGCGTTTGTTTTGTGTGCAGGATGGGTGTGGCGGTGTCCAGACACCTGCAGCGGGTGGAGCTAACAGAGCAGCAGGCCCTCAGGGTGCGTTTGTTTTGTGTGCAGGATGGGTGTGGCGGTGTCCAGACACCTGCAGGCGGGTGGAGCTAACAGAGCAGCAGGCCCTCAGGGTGCGTTTGTTTTGTGTGCAGGATGGGTGTGGCGGTGTCCAGACACCTGCAGCGGGTGGAGCTAACAGAGCAGCAGGCCCTCAGGGTGCGTTTGTTTTGTGTGCAGGATGGCTGTGTCCAGACACCTGCAGCGGGTGGAGCTAACAGAGCAGCAGGCCCTCAGGGTGCGTTTGTTTTGTGTGCAGGATGGGTGTGGCGGTGTCCAGACACCTGCAGGCGGGTGGAGCTAACAGAGCAGCAGGCCCTCAGGGTGCGTTTGTTTTGTGTGTGCAGGATGGGTGTGGCGGTGTCCAGACACCTGCAGCGGGTGGAGCTAACAGAGCAGCAGGCCCTCAGGGTGCATTTGTTTTGTGTGCAGGATGGGTGTGGCTGTGTCCAGACACCTGCAGCGGGTGGCGCTAACAGAGCAGCAGACCCTCAGGGTGCGTTTGTTTTGTGTGCAGGATGGGTGTGGCGGTGTCCAGACACCTGCAGGCGGGTGGAGCTAACAGAGCAGCAGGTCCTCAGGGTGCGTTTGTTTTGTGTGCAGGATGGGTGTGGCGGTGTCCAGACACCTGCAGCGGGTGGAGCTAACAGAGCAGGAGGCCCTCAGGGTGCGTTTGTTTTGTGTGCAGGATGGGTGTGGCGGTGTCCAGACACCTGCAGGCGGGTGGAGCTAACAGAGCAGCAGGCCCTCAGGGTGCGTTTGTTTTGTGTGTGCAGGATGGGTGTGGCTGTGTCCAGACACCTGCAGCGGGTGGAGCTAACAGATCAGCAGGCCCTCAGGGTGCGTTTGTTTTGTGTGCAGGATGGGTGTGGCGGTGTCCAGACACCTGCAGCGGGTGGAGCTAACAGAGCAGCAGGCCCTCAGGGTGCGTTTGTTTTGTGTGCAGGATGGGTGTGGCGGTGTCCAGACACCTGCAGCGGGTGGAGCTAACAGAGCAGCAGGCCCTCAGGGTGCGTTTGTTTTGTGTGCAGGATGGGTGTGGCTGTGTCCAGACACCTGCAGCGGGTGGAGCTAACAGATCAGCAGACCCTCAGGGTGCGTTTGTTTTGTGTGCAGGATGGGTCTGGCTGTGTCCAGACACCTGCAGCGGGTGGAGCTAACAGAGCAGCAGGCCCTGAGGGTGCGTTTGTTTTGTGTGCAGGATGGGTGTGGCGGTGTCCAGACACCTGCAGCGGGTGGAGCGCGTGCTGCTGGGATACCTGGAGGTCAGAGATCCACCCGAGGAGAAGCTCCGCCTGAAGATGCTGGAGGTGCTGCAGAAGATGACCAGAGCGGCGTGGCCGAGGTGTGAAACATGCCTTTGCTTTTCTGTCCTTTAGGGGGCGCTGAACCAAGTTCTGACCCTCAAACATCGCTTTAAACATGTGCTTCACACCAGTATGAGAGGTTACCATGACGACACACAGATGTTTTCTCTGGAGCTTCTAATCAATAATAATAAATTTCACTCATAGATAATTTTGAACATAGTTCTGGACAGAATGTGTGTTTTAAACGACTCTTTTTATCTCTAAACTAAAGTTCTTTAATGTTTTAGGGGCATCAAAGCGTTTCTGAGGGGAACGTTTCTCTGGAATACAAGTTTAAACCTTTATTTAACAGAAAAGTTCTGTATCTGAGGAGCTGAGGAAGCAGGACAGGAAGTAAGAGGAAGGGTTCCTGCAGTGAGACGGAGGAACTCTGCCCCCTAGTGTTCAGATAACAAAGTGCACGTCTTTGCCTCTAATTACAGGATAAAGGCTTTGTGCTGCAGCTCCTCTGTCAGCTGTTCACTGACTGCTGAGGATGACGTCTCTGTTTTAGCTGTTTTCAGCCTCATGACCTCTGACCTCTGCCCTCCTCAGGATGGAGCAGCGCGTCCTCGTGTTGCTGCGTTGCCTGCTGCAGCTGCTGGTTAACGTCTCCTCGGACTCGCAGCTCAGCGCCTCTGCCCGGCAGCAGCTGATGGATCAGAGCGCCGCCTGCCTCCGGCTGATGGACGCCTGCTCGCACGGACGCGTGCAGGTGAGTCACCTGCTGCCGGACTCCTAAACGCCACGCCTCCACGTCAGCTGACCTCCTCATGTTCTGCTGCAGTAAATCAGCTGTTTGATCAGTAAACTTCTGTCTCTCTGTCAGCTTCTCCTCCAGCAGGTCGACAGCAGCTGCTGCGGCTCGGAGGTGATCGGTTGCTTAGCAACGGTGATGACTGAGCGATGATGCGGCGCGCCTGGAGGCGGAGCCGTGCGGGAACCGCGCTGCGGCTTCCTGTGAGTGGATGTGGTCGGTGACAGAAGCCCTGTGAGGACCAAAGTGGTTCCAGTTCTGTGAAGAACCCGCTCAGAACCGGATCTGCCTGAACAGAACCGGATCTGCCTCAACAGAACCGGATCTGCCTCAACAGAACCGGATCTGCCACAAAAGAACCGGATCTGCCTCAACAGAACCGGCTCTGCCTCAACAGAACCGGATCTGCCACAAAAGAACCGGATCTGCCACAACAGAACCGGATCTGCCTCAACAGAACCGGATCTGCCACAAAAGAACCGGATCTGCCTCAACAGAACCGGATCTGCCTCAACAGAACCGGATCTGCCACAAAAGAACCGGATCTGCCACAAAAGAACCGGATCTGCCACAAAAGAACCGGCTCTGCCTCAACAGAACCGGATCTGCCACAAAAGAACCGGATCTGCCACAACAGAACCGGATCTGCCTCAACAGAACCGGATCTGCCACAAAAGAACCGGATCTGCCACAACAGAACCGGATCTGCCTCAACAGAACCGGATCTGCCACAACAGAACCGGATCTGCCACAAAAGAACCGGATCTGCCTCAACAGAACCGGATCTGCCACAACAGAACCGGATCTGCCACAACAGAACCGGATCTGCCTGAACAGAACCGGATCTGAACGTCTGGTCAGCTGCTGTCTGACCACAGAGTTTGGTTTCTGAACGCTGACCCGTGTTTATGAACAGAACTGAACCACAGAAAGAACTGGTTGTAAGTTTGGATCTGACCCAACGTGAATGTTCTGACAGAATCAAACAGCAGACTTCAGTATAAAGTGTTTTAATTAAGGATGGTCCTTCGTCTGCAGCCCAAACAGAACCTGAGACAGGTGCTGTTTGTTCTGCAGAATTAAAGGCAGGTTCTGTAGTTTAAGATGATGAAGCGGCTCAGGTTTAAAGGCACGTCTCAGAGTGTCGGGCTGTGTGTGAGCAGCTGGTCCACCTGGTCCAGTCTCACTTTCAGTCCCAGAAGGCTCTCCTCGGCCTCCTGCCGTCGGGCCGTCAGGTTCTCCTGCTGGATCCAGAACCGGCAGCGCAGACGAGCCTCCGCAACACAAACAGGTTCAGGTCAGCTTCAGGTGGTTCTGACTCACATTTTAACAGCTGGAACATCCTGGACCTTTATGCTCTGTTTATGAATCTGTTTGTCTGACCTCACTGTGAGGATCCTAAAGTTAAACTGGTGGAAGCAGTCAAATAAAAGTGGATAAAAGCTGAAATAAAACTGAATAAAAGCTGAAATAAAAGTGGATAAAAGCTGAAATAAAACTGAATAAAAGCTGAAATAAAAGTG
Source organism: Leuresthes tenuis (assembly GCF_036924035.1). Taxonomy (NCBI): domain Eukaryota; kingdom Metazoa; phylum Chordata; class Actinopteri; order Atheriniformes; family Atherinopsidae; genus Leuresthes; species Leuresthes tenuis. The sequence continues at coordinate 1,124,041 of NW_027325360.1, read as the reverse complement.
GATAAAAGCTGAAATAAAAGTGGATAAAAGCTGAAATAAAAGTGGATAAAAGCTGAAATAAAAGTGGATAAAAGCTGAAATAAAAGTGGATAAAAGCTGAAATTAAACTGAATAAAAGCTGAAATTAAACTGAATAAAAGTGGATAAAAGCTGAAATAAAACTGAATAAATGCTGAAATTAAACTGAATAAAAGCTGAAATTAAACTGAATAAAAGTGGATAAAAGCTGAAATTAAACTGAATAAAAGCTGAAATTAAAGCTGAATAAAAGCTGAAATAAAACTGAATAAAAGCTGAGATTAAACTGAATAAAAGCTGAAATTAAACTGAATAAAAGCTGTGTAGATACCTTCAGCTGGTCCTCTCGTTGTCTCAGTTCTTCTCTCTGCAGCTCAGCCTTCCACCTCTCCTCCTGAAGCAGTGAAACACCTGAAACCTTCAGACAGTTTCAGGTTTTTATTGAGCTTTAACATAAATGCTGCCCTTCACAGACTTCGCTGTCTGTACATACTGTGAAACTTTTTAATAAAAACGTGATCATTTACAGTCTGTCCAGGTTAATGTTAATGAAGACTCACCTCAGTGGTGAAGGAGGACCTCAGACCAGCTGTGGACAGGTAGAAAGACTCCTCCTCTTCCTCTGAAGACACCTCCCTGACATGCTCCTAAACAAACATGAGGAAATATACTTTTCTACAACAGAATAAACATGTTTTTATATCTTCCGTGTTGCTGTTAGTGATCCTTCACCTGTGTGTTATGAAGCTGATCTTCTTCCTTGTGTAATTTGGCCTCTTTAACACAAAGTTGATTATGTTTCTTTTGTAGCTCCTCCTCTGGTTGGTTAAGCCCCTCCTCCTTAACTTGTAGCCACTCCCCCATCTTATTCAGCTCCTCCTCCTTCACTTGTCGTCCCTCCTCCTTCTGCTTCAATCCTTTCCCGCTCTGTTTTAGCTCCTCCCTCAGCTGCTTAAGTCCCTCCTCAATCTGATTTAGCCCCTCCCCCTTTACATATAGCCCCTCCTCCTTAACTTGTAGCCCCTCCTCCATCTGGTTAAGCTCCTCCCCCACCTGGTTCAGCTCCTCCTCCTTAATTTGTAGCTCCTCCTCCTCCACTTGTCGTCCCTCCTCCTGCTGCTTCAATCCTTTCCCGCTCTGTTTTAGCTCCTCCCTCAGCTGCTTAAGTCCCTCCTCAATCTGATGTAGCCCCTCCCCCTTTACATGTAGCCCCTCCCCCACCTGGTTCAGCTCCTCCTCCTTAATTTGTAGCTCCTCCTCCTTCACTTGTCGTCCCTCCTCCTGCTGCTTCAATCCTTTCCAGCTCGGTTTTAGCTCCTCCCTCAGCTGCTTAAGACCCTCCTCAATCTGATTTAGCCCCTCCCCCTTTACATGTAGCCCCTCCTCCACCTGGTTCAGCTCCTCCTCCTTAATTTGTAGCCACTCCCCCACCTGGTTAAGCCCCTCCTCCTTAATATGTAGCTCCTCCTCCTTCACTTGTCGTCCCTCCTCCTGCTGCTTCAATCCTTTCCCGCTCAGTTGTAGCTCCTCCCTCAGCTGCTTAAGTCCCTCCTCAATCTCGTTTAGCTCCTCCCTCTGTCTTTTCACTCCTTCTTCCTTGTGCAACAGCTGTTTTTGTCTCTCCAGCAGCTCTTCACCTGATCAGCCGTAACCAATCAAACAAGACTGTTTAATTTTTCACTTACATAAATGTTAAAAAGTGGAACAAACGTTGGAGAAAGTGACTGACTGAGCTTGTTGAGCTGCAGCTGCTGTTCGGTAAGATGGCGCCCCCTGTCCTCCAACCGGCTCACTGCAGCAACCTCCAACCCAACACTCACCGTCTGAGACACAAAGAACCACTGAAACTCTGTAAATTAACCGGTCATGTTGATCTGATACTGTGCAGGTAAAAGGTTTCACTTTCAGTTATATCAGTGTAACCAGTGGCGTTCCCCATGGGTCGATTGTGGGGCCTCTTACATTATCAATAGTGTTTATTGGGATCTTTCTAAGAGCCGTCTCCATTTTTATGGTGAAGCTGTGCTGCTGTGTGCCAATAAACTCTAACTCAGTAACTCAGGTGTGTGGAAGTTCACCTGAGTCTGCTCCTTCTTCTTCTCCTGTTCACTGAGCACAGACAGCAGCTCGGAGGTTTCTGCAGCACAAACGTTCGCTGTTATTATCCATGTTTCCACCTCGTGTTTAAAAACTGTGTTGAACCGCTGAGCTCAGATATAACAGCCTGATAATTACTGACAAAATGATCTAAAACACTGAAGCAGCACCCTGTTCGTGTCACTCAGCCTTTATCTAACCCTGTGATGATGTCATACCGTCGACCCGCTGCTGATTGGCGGCTCTGACCACACCCTCTCTGAGGCGCTGCTCCTCCCTCACTTCAGAGAGCTCCACCTGCGACGCCTTCAGACACCTGAAACCCACCCAGAGAATAACAGAGATGCTCTCTTTATGTCCACTCAGGTTCTGTTCTAACGGACACAGCGTACCTGTCGGCGTGCCTCCGTCGGGCCTCCAGGTGTTTGCATTGCTCCTTCAGGCAGATCTTCTCCTCCCTCATCCTGCTCAGCTCCACCTGCACAGAAACCACAGCAAACATCAGCTCCACCTGCACAGAAACCACAGCAAACATCAGCTCCACCTGCACAGAAACCACAGCAAACATCAGCTCCACCTGCACAAAAACCACAGCAAACATCAGCTCCACCTGCTCCACCTGCACAGAAACCACAGCAAACATCAGCTCCACCTGCACAGAAACCACAGCAAACATCAGCTCCACCTGCTCCACCTGCACAGAAACCACAGCAAACATCAGCTCCTCCTCCCCCTCTTCGGCCTCCTTTAGGGCAGCTGTGGTTCAGGAAATAAAGCAAATAAAGACGTCCTTTTCCCAGTTGAAACGTCGGTGGTTTGATCCCCGATAAAACTATAAGCAGAGAACCATGTAAACAGAAACACTGAAACACGCCACAGGTGTCCCCCAGGGCTCGATGCCAGGGCCCCTTCTCTTTCCAGTAAAAATCAGCTGTACTTTGCACTTCTTCACCTGTTCTGCTTCAGTTCTCAGTGTTTTCAGCTGGTTTCTGACTGAACTGCAGCTTCAGATGTTCAGAACTTGTCAGTCACTTTGAACTCCTGAGTTTTTACAAACTATATATAAACAACGTGTTTTTAGATGTGTTTTAAACAGTTTTTACTGACCTTCAGTTCAGCTCGCTGCTGTTTAGCGTCTTTGAAAAACGCTGCTGCCACCTCCCTGTGGGACTCCACTTCCTGTCGCAGTGCAGCCAGCTCCTCCATCTTCTTCTCCACCTCCTCTTGCTTCTTCTCCACCTCTTCTTGCTTCCTGTCCAGCTCCTCCTTCTTCTTCTCCACCTCTTCTTGCTTCCTGTCCACCTCCTCCTTCTTCTTCTCCACCTCCTCCATCTTTCTGTCCACCGCCTCCTTCTTCTTCTCCACCTCCTCTTGCTTCCTGTCCACCGCCTCCTTCTTCTTCTCCACCTCCTCTTTCTTCCTGTCCAGCTCGTCCTTCTTCTTCTCCACCTCCTCCTTCTTCTTCTCCACCTCCTCTTGCTTCTTCTCCACCTCCTCCTTCTTCTTCTCCACCTCCTCCTTCTTCTTCTCCACCTCCTCTTGCTTCCTGTCCACCGCCTCCTTCTTCTTCTCCACCTCCTCTTTCTTCCTGTCCAGCTCGTCCTTCTTCTTCTCCACCTCCTCTTGCTTCTTCTCCACCTCCTCTTGCTTCCTGTCCACCTCCTCCTTCTTCTTCTCCACCTCCTCTTGCTTCTTCTCCACCTCCTCCTTCTTCTTCTCCACCTCCTCCTTCTTCTTCTCCACCTCCTCTTGCTTCCTGTCCACCTCCTCCTTCTTCTTCTCCACCTCCTCTTGCTTCCCTCGGAGCTGCTGCAGGGTCTGGGTGCGTTTGGTTTTCACTTCCTCCAGCGCCTGCTGCTCCTTAAGCACCTCCTGCAGCACCTGTTTCAGCTCTGACACACAGGTTAAAATGTGTTTATGGTGCGTTCCCATGGCGATACAGACCAGGACGTGCGTGTGCGCAGGATTACCTGCTCTGCGTGCGCTAAGCTCCGCCCCCACACCTGAGACTGTGGCCCTCCTCTCACTGGACAGCGCCCCCTGCTGCTCCAACAGCTCCTACAGGAACACATGAAAGAAGCTCTTCCTGTCTGTTGCCATAGAAACCGCTCAGATGCTCTCTGCATAGTTTCAGAGATATTCTGGAGGAGTGGCGTGAGATTCGCCACCTGCAGAGATATTCCAGTGTGGGACAAAGTGTGCGTGTAGCTGCTTGATGGTGGTGTTCGTTCAGGCTCAACATGCTGGGGGAATAACAGCCTTCCACAGCTTACTGTGTTTCCTGCTCAGCTACATCTGACCGATTCGGTCCATCTCCCAGGAGAGCCTCAGGGCTCAGGAGTAAAAACAGGCTCAAACCCTCTGTCTGCCCTGAGAGAAAACTGTCTTTAAAGGCGACATGTTGAGTAAAAATCCTTAAAAACTTCAGGGCAGGAAATGGAAACATCTGAGAAATAACTCCTCGTGGTTTATTTACTGATTTATTTCTTCCTTTAGCAGCAGCTAACGATAACAGCTTAGCTAATGAAATAACTCCTCATGGTTTATTTACTGATTTATTTCTTCCTTTAGCAGCAGCTAACGCTAACAGCTTAGCTAATGAAGTAACTCCTCATGGTTTATTTACTGATTTATTTCTTCCTTTAGCAGCAGCTAACGCTAACAGCTTAGCTAATGCAATAACTCCTCATGGTTTATTTACTGATTTATTTCTTCCTTTAGCAGCAGCTAACGCTAACAGCTTAGCTAATGAAATAACTCCTCATGGTTTATTTACTGATTTATTTCTTCCTTTAGCAGCAGCTAACGCTAACAGCTTAGCTAATGCAATAACTCCTCATGGTTTATTTACTGATTTATTTCTTCCTTTAGCAGCAGCTAACGCTAACAGCTTAGCTAATGAAATAACTCCTCATGGTTTATTTACTGATTTATTTCTTCCTTTAGCAGCAGCTAACGCTAACAGCTTAGCTAATGAAATAACTCCTCATGGTTTATTTACTGATTTATTTCTTCCTTTAGCAGCAGCTAACGCTAACAGCTTAGCTAACAGCTTAGCTAACAGCTAACGCTAACAGCTTAGCTAATGAAGGTGCCGTACACCAACTTCTGAGGAGTTATTGGGGTCGTGAGGTGAAAGTCATGTTTCTTCTTCACTGTTTGCAGAGTTTGACTGTTTTGCACCCCCCCCCCACCCCCCTACCCCCCTTCCTCACCCTGATGATGCTCTGCAGCCGCCGCTCCTCCTTTCTGAGCTCCTCCACCCTGCTCACAGCTTCCTGCTGCTCCTCCTGAACAACAGCAACAGCTCTGTTTTCTACAAAGTTATCAACCACAGAAGAAGAACAACCCTCCAGTCTCCTCAGGAGCCCCCCCCCCCCCCCCCGCTGCCCAGCAGGAGGTGTGATCCTCCTCCTCTGATCTGATGACTCCCTCTACAACATCTTTTATAGGGTGCAGGAAACACTGACGTTACCTGACAGGTGAGAGAATCCAGCTGCCTCTGAGCCTCCTGACAGTCTGACAGCAGGCCAGCGAGTCTGCGCACGCACACGTGCACACACACGTGCACACACACACACACACACACACACACACACGCACACGTGCACACACACACGATGTGAACCTGCACAGCCGAACCTCCTGTTTGTCTCCAGGTGAGTTCCTCACCTGTCTGCCGCTGTTTCCATTTTGCCGCTGAGCTGCTGGAGCTCCTGATCTCTGCTCCTCAGCACCTCCTCCACCTCCCTCAGAGCCTGCTCCTCCTCCTGCCTCCTCCTCCTCAGCCGCTCCACCTCCACCTGCAGCTCCCTGCACATCAGGCCACATGATGGAGAAGAAGAGCTCCTGATGTCAGAGGTCAAACTGTCAGACGTCAAGCTGTCAGAGGTCAAGCTGTCAGAGCTCCTGATGTCAGAGGTCAAACTGTCAGAGGTCAAACTGTTAGAGGTCAAACTGTCAGAGCTCCTGATGTCAGAGGTCACTCTGTCAGAGGTCAAGCTGTCAGAGGTCAAACTGTCAGAGGTCAAACTGTCAGAGGTCACTCTGTCAGAGGTCAAGCTGTCAGAGGTCACTCTGTCAGAGGTCAAACTGTCAGAGGTCAAACTGTCAGAGGTCACTCTGTCAGAGGTCAAACTGTCAGAGGTCAAGCTGTCAGAGGTCAAGCTGTCAGAGGTCAAACTGTCAGAGCTCCTGATGTCAGAGGTCACTCTGTCAGAGGTCAAGCTGTCAGAGGTCACTCTGTCAGAGGTCACTCTGTCAGAGGTCACTCTGTCAGAGGTCAAACTGTCAGAGGTCAAACTGTCAGAGGTCAAACTGTCAGAGGTCAAGCTGTCAGAGGTAAAGCTGTCAGAGGTCAAACTGTCAGAGGTCACTCTGTCAGAGGTCAAGCTGTCAGAGGTCACTCTGTCAGAGGTCAAACTGTCAGAGGTCAAACTGTCAGAGGTCACTCTGTCAGAGGTCAAACTGCACCAGGTTACCTGAGGTTCTGCGAGGCCTCCAGCAGACAGGTGGCGCCGTCCTGAGCTCTGCGCTGCACCACGGCGGCCTGGAGACAGAGCGATGATGAGGGAGGGAGGGAGTGTGTGCACGTGCGTGTGCACGTGTGTGTGTACCTGGTCTCGGGTTGTGTGCACGCAGCTCTGAGCCTCCAGCAGCAGCCTGTCAGCCTGACGGAGCTCCGCCCGCCTCTTCAGGAGAGTTTTCTCCACACACTGCACCTCCCCACACACCTGCATCACAGCCCTGCAACAAACAGAGGGACTTCTGTAATACTTTTTAAATCATTAAACTTTCATAAATATCAGTGAGAAGCTTAAAAAAGAAGTGATTTAAACATGAAAAACAGCTTTCAGATGATGCAGAGTCCTGATCAGCCTCATTTCTGAGACCTTTAAAGTGTCCTGATCAACAGTTCTGCAGCTTTCTGAAACCTTTAAAGTGTCCTGATCAACAGTTCTGCAGCTTTCTGAAACCTTTAAAGTGTCCTGATCAACAGTTCTGCAGCTTTCTGAAGCTTTAAAGTGTCCTGATCAATAGTTCTGCAGCTTTCTGAAACCTTTAAAGTGTCCTGATCAATAGTTCTGCAGCTTTCTGTAACCTTTAAAGTGTCCTGATCAATAGTTCTGCAGCTTTCTGAAACCTTTAAAGTGTCCTGATCAATAGTTCTGCAGCTTTCTGAAACCTTTAAAGTGTCCTGATCAATAGTTCTGCAGCTTTCTGAAACCTTTAAAGTGTCCTGATCAACAGTTCTGCAGCTTTCTGAAACCTTTAAAGTGTCCTGATCAACAGTTCTGCAGCTTTCTGAAACCTTTAAAGTGTCCTGATCAATAGTTCTGCTGCAGCTTTCTGAAACCTTTAAAGTGTCCTGATCAACAGTTCTGCAGCTTTCTGAAACCTTTAAAGTGTCCTGATCAACAGTTCTGCAGCTTTCTGAAACCTTTAAAGTGTCCTGATCAATAGTTCTGCAGCTTTCTGAAACCTTTAAAGTGTCCTGATCAACAGTTCTGCAGCTTTCTGAAACCTTTAAAGTGTCCTGATCAACAGTTCTGCAGCTTTAAACCTTTAAAGTGTCCTGATCAACAGTTCTGCAGCTTTCTGAAACCTTTAAAGTGTCCTGATCAACAGTTCTGCAGCTTTCTGAAACCTTTAAAGTGTCCTGATCAACAGTTCTGCAGCTTTCTGAAACCTTTAAAGTGTCCTGATCAACAGTTCTGCAGCTTTCTGAAACCTTTAAAGTGTCCTGATCAATAGTTCTGCAGCTTTCTGAAACCTTTAAAGTGTCCTGATCAACAGTTCTGCAGCTTTCTGAAACCTTTAAAGTGTCCTGATCAACAGTTCTGCAGCTTTAAACCTTTAAAGTGTCCTGATCAACAGTTCTGCAGCTTTCTGAAACCTTTAAAGTGTCCTGATCAACAGTTCTGCAGCTTTCTGAAACCTTTAAAGTGTCCTGATCAACAGTTCTGCAGCTTTAAACCTTTAAAGTGTCCTGATCAACAGTTCTGCAGCTTTCTGAAACCTTTAAAGTGTCCTGATCAATAGTTCTGCAGCTTTCTGAAACCTTTAAAGTGTCCTGATCAACAGTTCTGCAGCTTTCTGAAACCTTTAAAGTGTCCTGATCAATAGTTCTGCAGCTTTCTGAAACCTTTAAAGTGTCCTGATCAACAGTTCTGCAGCTTTCTGTAGCCTTTAAAGTGTCCTGATCAATAGTTCTGCAGCTTTCTGAAACCTTTAAAGTGTCCTGATCAACAGTTCTGCAGCTTTCTGTAGCCTTTAAAGTGTCCTGATCAACAGTTCTGCAGCTTTCTGTAGCCTTTAAAGTGTCCTGATCAATAGTTCTGCAGCTTTCTGTAACCTTTAAAGTGTCCTGATCAATAGTTCTGCAGCTTTCTGAAACCTTTAAAGTGTCCTGATCAACAGTTCTGCAGCTTTCTGAAACCTTTAAAGTGTCCTGATCAACAGTTCTGCAGCTTTCTGAAACCTTTAAAGTGTCCTGATCAACAGTTCTGCAGCTTTCTGAAACCTTTAAAGTGTCCTGATCAATAGTTCTGCAGCTTTCTGAAACCTTTAAAGTGTCCTGATCAACAGTTCTGCAGCTTTCTGAAACCTTTAAAGTGTCCTGATCAATAGTTCTGCAGCTTTCTGAAACCTTTAAAGTGTCCTGATCAATAGTTCTGCAGCTTTCTGAAACCTTTAAAGTGTCCTGATCAACAGTTCTGCAGCTTTCTGTAGCCTTTAAAGTGTCCTGATCAACAGTTCTGCAGCTTTCTGTAGCCTTTAAAGTGTCCTGATCAATAGTTCTGCAGCTTTCTGTAACCTTTAAAGTGTCCTGATCAATAGTTCTGCAGCTTTCTGAAACCTTTAAAGTGTCCTGATCAACAGTTCTGCAGCTTTCTGAAACCTTTAAAGTGTCCTGATCAACAGTTCTGCAGCTTTCTGAAACCTTTAAAGTGTCCTGATCAACAGTTCTGCAGCTTTCTGAAACCTTTAAAGTGTCCTGATCAATAGTTCTGCAGCTTTCTGAAACCTTTAAAGTGTCCTGATCAACAGTTCTGCAGCTTTCTGAAACCTTTAAAGTGTCCTGATCAATAGTTCTGCAGCTTTCTGAAACCTTTAAAGTGTCCTGATCAATAGTTCTGAAGCTTTCTGAAACCTTTAAAGTGTCCTGATCAACAGTTCTGCAGCTTTAAACCTTTAAAGTGTCCTGATCAACAGTTCTGCAGCTTTCTGAAACCTTTAAAGTGTCCTGATCAATAGTTCTGCAGCTTTCTGAAACCTTTAAAGTGTCCTGATCAATAGTTCTGAAGCTTTCTGAAACCTTTAAAGTGTCCTGATCAACAGTTCTGCAGCTTTAAACCTTTAAAGTGTCCTGATCAATAGTTCTGCAGCTTTCTGTAACCTTTAAAGTGTCCTGATCAACAGTTCTGCAGCTTTCTGAAACCTTTAAAGTGTCCTGATCAACAGTTCTGCAGCTTTCTGAAACCTTTAAAGTGTCCTGATCAACAGTTCTGCAGCTTTCTGAAACCTTTAAAGTGTCCTGATCAATAGTTCTGCAGCTTTCTGAAGTCTTTAAAGTGTCCTGATCAATAGTTCTGCAGCTTTCTGAAACCTTTAAAGTGTCCTGATCAACAGTTCTGCAGCTTTCTGTAGCCTTTAAAGTGTCCTGATCAATAGTTCTGCAGCTTTCTGTAACCTTTAAAGTGTCCTGATCAATAGTTCTGCAGCTTTCTGTAACCTTTAAAGTGTCCTGATCAATAGTTCTGCAGCTTTCTGAAACCTTTAAAGTGTCCTGATCAACAGTTCTGCAGCTTTCTTTAACCTTTAAAGTGTCCTGATCAATAGTTCTGCAGCTTTCTGAAACCTTTAAAGTGTCCTGATCAATAGTTCTGCAGCTTTCTGAAACCTTTAAAGTGTCCTGATCAATAGTTCTGCAGCTTTCTGAAACCTTTAAAGTGTCCTGATCAATAGTTCTGCAGCTTTCTGAAACCTTTAAAGTGTCCTGATCAACAGTTCTGCAGCTTTCTGAAACCTTTAAAGTGTCCTGATCAACAGTTCTGCAGCTTTCTGAGACCTTTAAAGTGTCCTGATCAACAGTTCTGCAGCTTTCTGAAACCTTTAAAGTGTCCTGATCAATAGTTCTGCAGCTTTCTGAAACCTTTAAAGTGTCCTGATCAATAGTTCTGCAGCTTTCTGAAACCTTTAAAGTGTCCTGATCAATAGTTCTGCAGCTTTCTGTAACCTTTAAAGTGTCCTGATCAATAGTTCTACAGCTTTCTGTAACCTTTAAAGTGTCCTGATCAATAGTTCTGCAGCTTTCTGAAACCTTTAAAGTGTCCTGATCAATAGTTCTGCAGCTTTCTGTAACCTTTAAAGTGTCCTGATCAACAGTTCTGCAGCTTTCTGAAACCTTTAAAGTGTCCTGATCAATAGTTCTGCAGCTTTCTGTAACCTTTAAAGTGTCCTGATCAATAGTTCTACAGCTTTCTGTAACCTTTAAAGTGTCCTGATCAATAGTTCTGCAGCTTTCTGAAACCTTTAAAGTGTCCTGATCAATAGTTCTGCAGCTTTCTGAAACCTTTAAAGTGTCCTGATCAATAGTTCTGCAGCTTTCTGAAACCTTTAAAGTGTCCTGATCAATAGTTCTGCAGCTTTCTGTAACCTTTAAAGTGTCCTGATCAATAGTTCTGCAGCTTTCTGAAGCTCTTTCAGAGTTTTTCTTTGGACTTTTTCTGCTTTTTCCCTCATCTTCAGTCCTTGTTCCTGAGCATTTTCAGTGTTTTTTCTTTGTTCAGCCACTGAACTCTGACCTTTGAACCCTTCTGGCAGAAAAAAGGCTCCTAACTCAAGGGATGAACCAGTGTTGTGTCGACACAGAACAGACAACTTAGCAAAGAAGCCATTTTAAACTGGATCTTTAAAGGAATGTGATTCTGAATCCATGTGATGAAACTCTCTGGGTTGGTAGTTTTACAGTTTTTAGTTTTTAGTTTTTAGTTTTACTGTTTTTAGTTTTACTGTTTTTAGTTTTTAGTTTTTAGTTTTTAGTTTTACTGTTTTTAGTTTTACTGTTTTTAGTTTTACTGTTTTTAGTTTTACTGTTTTTAGTTTTTAGTTTTTAGTTTTACTGTTTTTAGTTTTTAGTTTTTAGTTTTACTGTTTTTAGTTTTACTGTTTTACTGTTTTTAGTTTTTAGTTTTTAGTTTTACTGTTTTTAGTTTTTAGTTTTTAGTTTTTAGTTTTTAGTTACCTGTATTCTCTCAGTGAGCGTCTGAGCAGTCGTACTTTCTTCTTCTCCTCCTCCAGCTGCTCACACACTCTCCCTCCTCCCTGCTGTGAGACAGCAGAGACGTCATTAAGCTGCAGACTGAAGCTGAATCAATCAGCTGCGGGACAGAAATAATCAGAACTTATTCTAATCAATCATGTGTCAAGAAAACAAAAGAGAAAGTGTTGCTTCTGTGGAGGATACAGGAATAATCTGTGGTTTGGGGTGTTAGGACATCAGAGGATGTCTGTTGGGTCTCAGTGAGTCAGAGATGCAGACGGGTCGGGCTCAGCGGTCAGAACTCAGAGTGGTATCAACCCAAAGCGTGTGTGCTGCTGCGGACTCTGACCGTGGCTCCGTGTTCCGGGTCGCTGCAGCGCAGAGCAGCGCCTCCTGCTGGAGGCCAGGTGGCGCCGACGGGGGCCGTCTGAGCCTCAGGGATCCCAGCTGAGACCCCTGCAGCTGGGCCGGGGGCGGCAGGGGGAGGGGTCCCTCCTCTGGAGCTGCTGTCTGCGTCGCTGCCCCCCCCGCTGTCCCTCCACCCTGCAGGAAGCACGTCTCATCAGAACCAATCAGAACCAATCAGAACCATTCAGAACCAATCAGAACCAATCAGATCACATTCAGAACCAATCAGAACCAATCAGATCACATTCAGAACCAATCAGAACCAATCAGAACCAATCAGAACCAATCCGATCACATTCAGAACCAATCAGAACCAATCAGATCACATTCAGAACCAATCAGATCACATTCAGAACCAATCAGTACCAATGAGAACCAATCAGATCACATTCAGAACCAATCAGAACCAATCAGAACCAATCAGATCACATTCAGAACCAATCCGATCACATTCAGAACCAATCAGAACCAATCCGATCACATTCAGAACCAATCAGAACCAATCAGAACCAATCAGAACCAATCAGATCACATTCAGAACCAATCAGAACCAATGAGAACCAATCAGATCACATTCAGAACCAATCAGAACCAATCAGAACCAATCAGATCACATTCAGAACCAATCAGAACCAATCAGAACCAATCAGAACACATTCAGAACCAATCAGAACCAATCAGAACCAATCTGATCACATTCAGAACCAATCAGATCACATTCAGAACCAATCAGAACCAATCAGATCACATTCAGAACCAATCAGAACCAATCAGAACCAATCCGATCACATTCAGAACCAATCAGAACCAATCAGAACCAATCAGATCACATTCAGAACCAATCAGAACCAATCAGAACCAATCAGATCACATTCAGAACCAATCAGAACCAATCAGAACCAATCAGATCACATTCAGAACCAATCAGAACCAATCAGAACCAATCAGATCACATTCAGAACCAATCAGAACCAATCAGAACCAATCAGATCACATTCAGAACCAATCAGATCACATTCAGAGCAAAGTGCTGAACAACAGTTCAAAAAGCCAGAGAAGAAGAACAGAAACTGCATCCAGATACGACTGGGAGCTGGTTGGATGTGACAGTTGGTGCCATTAAAAAGAGGAAAGTAAAGGTTCAGAAGCGGTCCGAAACAAAGGTGAAGCGGAGCCGCCACTGGACAGATGTCCTGTTCAGACCCGCTGTAGCAGGATGTTAACTGGCTCTGTGTGAACTGGACTCATTTGGACTTAATGAACTGGATTCTAACTGGATTTTGGACTGAATCTTTGACATTTGGTGCTTTATAAATAAAACCGGACTGAATAAAGTGTGTGTACCTGAGTCTGTGTGTGTCAGGGGGATGTAGACCCAGTGACCTCCTCCTGCAGGGCGCCCCCTGGCGGGAGAGCCAAGGTACTGCAGCCCCAGACCGGAGTCCAGAGTCCCCTGAGAAGCCAGACTGGGAGCCTGAGGCAGACAGAGGTTTGGTTCTGATAACATCTAATAAGCTACAGATATCTGATCAAACTGAGGTGTGTCATGACTTGTGTTGTGTTAACACTTTTATAGAGCTGCTCACACTGACTGATGATCAATTAATCAGAGTATTGATCAGCAGCAGCAACCCTCTGTGAAGGCAGTGAGGGTTCACTTAGTTTTTAACTAACTGGTTCATGTGTTTCTGTGAAAGAGTCTCACACTGAGCCCAGCGGGGACAAAGCCCCCCCGTCCTCCATCTCCAGCCCTGGTCCTGGTACCGTTCCTGGTCCCAGCTCTGGTTCTGGTCTTGATCTGATCCAGCTTCTGTCTCAGCTTGTGTTTCTGTCTCTGACAGTGAGCCAGCTCGGCCTTCAGCTGCTCCACAGCATGATGGGCGCCATCAGGTTCGTCTGCAGTTTTCTGACAAAAAACGTGAAATAAAGTCCAGAGTCAGAGAATTCCGAGTCGTTTAAAGTTGAAAGCCACTGTTTAACTGCAGTCCAAATACAACGACAAACCAAACAAGAGACTGAACCAACGTCCTGATGGACTGAGACAGTTAAAGACGCTGAAGGTCCTGAACACCTGACTCAGTCTCAGTGAAGGTCACTGACCGACAGACATGTTTTATCTGAATTATCCCTGAATTAAGGTGTCTTCATGTTCCAAATGTTCCAGTAAACTGATGAATAGAATAATAGCTGTATCAGTGACACCGTTAGCTCACAGCTAACAGGAAGCGTTTGGCCGTTAGCTCACAGCTAACAGGAAGCGTTTGGCCGTTAGCTCACAGCTAACAGGAAGCGTTTGGCCGTTAGCTCAAAGCTAACAGGAAGTGTTTGGCCGTTAGCTTCACAGCTAAAAGGAAGTGTTTGGCCGTTAGCTTCACAGCTAACAGGAAGTGTTTGGCTGTTATCTTACAGCTAAAAGGAAGTGCTAACAGGAAGTGTTTGGCCGTTAGCTTCACAGTTAATATGAAGTGTTCGGCCGTTAGCTCACAGCTAACAGGAAGCGTTTGGCCGTTAGCTTCACAGCTAACAGGAAGTGTTTGGCCGTTATCTTACAGCTAAAAGGAAGTGCTAACAGGAAGTGTTTGGCCGTTAGCTTCACAGTTAATATGAAGTGTTCGGCCGTTAGCTCACAGCTAACAGGAAGTGTTTGGCTGTTAGCGCACAGCTAACAGGAAGTGTTTGGCCGTTAGCTCACAGCTAATAGGAAGTGTTTGGCTGTTATCTCACAGCTAAAAGGAAGTGTTTGGTCGTTAGCTTCACAGCTAAAAGGAAGTGCTAACAGGAAGCGTTTGGCCGTTAGCTTTACAGTTAACATGAAGTGTTCAGCCGTTAGCTCACAGCTAACAGGAAGTGTTTGGCATCTCAAACCAGCTGAGCTCGACAGAACCTCAGACAACAGTCGGCAGGAGGTTTCTGAAAGCTTTTTAGTGCCATAAAAACTGTGTCGATGAGAGGTCAGAGATCATGTGACCTCAGGAAATCCTTACAGACTCAGATTCTTCCTCTCAGCCCAGTTCTCAGATTACAGATGGAGCAGAAAGGCTTAAAAGCCTCCTGGAGAATGCGGGCATTGATCCCGCTACCTCTCACATGCTAAGCGAGCGCTCTACCATCTGAGCTAATTCCCCTCCTGCTGCTCTTCCTCATGCTGCTCCTCTTGCTCTTCCTCTTCCTCCTTAGCTTCAAAGCTAACAGGAAGTGTTTGGCCGTTAGATTCACAGCTAACAGGAAGTGTTTGGCCGTTAGCTCACAGCTAACAAGAAGCGTTTGGCCATTAGTTTCACAGCTAACAGATAGTGTTTGGCCGTTAGCTTAACAGCTAACAGGAAGCGTTTGGCCGTTAGCTTCACAGTTAACATGAAGTGTTCAGCCGTTAGCTCACAGCTAACAGGAAGTGTTTGGCATCTCAAACCAGCTGAGCTCGACAGAACCTCAGACAACAGTCTGCAGGAGGTTTCTGAAAGCTTTTTAGTGACATAAAAACTGTTTCGGTGAGAAGTCAGAGATCATGTGACCTCAGGAAGTCCTTACAGCCTCAGATTCTTCCTCTCAGCCCAGTTCTCAGATTACAGACGGAGCAGAAAGGCTTAAAAGCCTCCTGGAGAATGCGGGCATTGATCCCGCTACCTCTCACATGCTAAGCGAGCGCTCTACCATCTAAGCTAATTCCCCTCCTGCTGCTCCTCCTCCTGCTCCTCTTCCTCCTGCTGCTGCTCTTCCTCCTGCTGGTCTCTCATCATCGGGACCTTCAGCGGATTCATCTACTATTGGCCCAAGCCTCATCAGAAATGGTCTCCATGGAAGGGTGGCTGTCAAGAAGCCATTCTTGATTCAGGAAGTGTTTGGCAATTAGCTCAGAGCTAACAGGAAGTGTTTGGCTGTTATCTCACAGCTAAAAGGAAGTGCTAACAGGAAGTGTTTGGCTGTTATCTCACAGCTAAAACTAAGTGTTTGTCCGTTAGCTCACAGCTAACAGGAAGTGTTTGGCTGTTAGCGCACAGCTAACAGGAAGTGTTTGGCCGTTAGCTCACAGCTAATAGGAAGTGTTTGGCTGTTATCTCACAGCTAAAAGGAAGTGTTTGGCCGTTAGCTTCACAGCTAAAAGGAAGTGCTAACAGGAAGCGTTTGGCCGTTAGCTTCACAGTTAATATGAAGTGTTCGGCCGTTAGCTCACAGCTAACAGGAAGCGTTTGGCCGTTAGCTTCACAGCTAACAGGAAGTGTTTGGCCGTTAGCTCACAGATAACAGGAAGTGTTTGGCATCTCAAACCAGCTGAGCTCGACAGAACCTCAGACAACAGTCTGCAGGAGGTTTCTGAAAGTTTTTTAGTGACATAAAAACTGTGTCGATGAGAGGTCAGAGATCATGTGACCTCAGGAAGTCCTTACAGACTCAGATTCTTCCTCTCAGCCCAGTTCTCAGATTACAGATGGAGCAGAAAGGCTTAAAAGCCTCCTGGAGAATGCGGGCATTGATCCCGCTACCTCTCACATGCTAAGCGAGCGCTCTACCATCTGAGCTAATTCCCCTCCTGCTGCTCCTCCTCCTGCTCCTCTTCCTCCTGCTGCTGCTCTTCCTCCTGCTGGTCTCTCATCATCGGGACCTTCAGCTGATTCATCTACTATTGGCCCAAGCCTCATCAGAAATGGTCTCCATGGAAGGGTGGCTGTCAAGAAGCCATTCTTGATTCAGGAAGTGTTTGGCAATTAGCTCAGAGCTAACAGGAAGTGTTTGGCTGTTAGCTCACAGCTAAAATTAAGTGTTTGGCTGTTATCTCACAGCTAACAGGAAGTGTTTGGCTGTTAGCGCACAGCTAACAGGAAGTGTTTGGCTGTTAGCTCACAGCTAATAGGAACTGTTTGGCTGTTATCTCACAGCTAAAAGGAAGTGTTTGGTCGTTAGCTTCACAGCTAAAAGGAAGTGCTAACAGGAAGCGTTTGGCCGTTAGCTTCACAGTTAACATGAAGTGTTCAGCCGTTAGCTTCACAGCTAACAGGAAGTGTTTGGCCGTTAGCTCACAGATAACAGGAAGTGTTTGGCATCTCAAACCAGCTGAGCTCGACAGAACCTCAGACAACAGTCTGCAGGAGGTTTCTGAAAGTTTTTTAGTGACATAAAAACTGTGTCGATGAGAGGTCAGAGATCATGTGACCTCAGGAAGTCCTTACAGACTCAGATTCTTCCTCTCAGCCCACTTCTCAGATTACAGATGGAGCAGAAAGGCTTAAAAGCCTCCTGGAGAATGCGGGCATTGATCCCGCTACCTCTCACATGCTAAGCGAGCGCTCTACCATCTGAGCTAATTCCCCTCCTGCTGCTCCTCCTCCTGCTCCTCTTCCTCCTGCTGCTGCTCTTCCTCCTGCTGGTCTCTCATCATCGGGACCTTCAGCTGATTCATCTACTATTGGCCCAAGCCTCATCAGAAATGGTCTCCATGGAAGGGTGGCTGTCAAGAAGCCATTCTTGATTCAGGAAGTGTTTGGCAATTAGCTCAGAGCTAACAGGAAGTGTTTGGCTGTTATCTCACAGCTAAAAGGAAGTGCTAACAGGAAGTGTTTGGCTGTTATCTCACAGCTAAAACTAAGTGTTTGTCCGTTAGCTCACAGCTAACAGGAAGTGTTTGGCTGTTAGCGCACAGCTAACAGGAAGTGTTTGGCCGTTAGCTCACAGCTAATAGGAAGTGTTTGGCTGTTA
>NW_027325360.1:1024062-1101562 GCF_036924035.1 Leuresthes tenuis | reverse complement strand
TCTGCTGGAGCTGCTGCCTGCTGGTTCTGTTCTGCTGGACGGTTCTGTGGAGCCGCTCCAGACTCCTGGACAGGAGGTCATCGGGACAGAAGCTCTGCAGGGAAACTCTGAAGGAACAAGGAGACATTTTAATGAATTACGACCATTTTAAACTGCTCCAACATCTGCTGACATCTGGATTTTAATGTTTAATTCAGCAGCTTCAGACTTTTCTGTCACGTAGTCACAGCGTTTCTCCTGTGTGTCGGCAGCTGTTGTTGATCTGATTCCAGGAAACAAATAATAAATAAATAAATAAACTCTGTCCGCAGAGCTCTGATTAACCAGCTGAGCTCGACAGCACCTCAGACAACGGTCTGCAGGAGGTTTCTGAGAGGTCAGAGATCATGTGACCTCAGGAAATCCTTACAGCCTCAGATTCTTCCTCTCAGCCCAGTTCTCAGATTACAGACGGAGCAGAAAGGCTCAAAAGCCTCCTGGAGAATGCGGGCATCGATCCCGCTACCTCTCACATGCTAAGCGAGCGCTCTACCATCTGAGCTAATTCCCCTCATGCTGCTCCTCTTCCTCTTCCTCTTCCTCCTTAGCTTCAAAGCTAACAGGAAGTGCTGCTCTTCCTCCTGTTGCTCTTCCTCCTGCTGCTCTTCCTCCTCCTGCTGCTCTTCCTCCTCCTGCTGCTCGTCTTCCTCCTGCTGCTGTTCCTCCTCCTGCTCTTCCTCCTGCTGCTCTTCCTCCTGCTACTCCTCTTCCTCCTGCTGCTCTTCCTCCTGCTGCTCTTCCTCTTGCTGCTCTTCCTCCTCCTGCTGCTCCTCTTCCTCCTGCTGCTCTTCCTCTTGCTGCTCTTCCTCCTCCTGCTGCTCGTCTTCCTCCTGCTGCTCTTCCTCTTGCTGCTCTTCCTCCTCCTGCTGCTCGTCTTCCTCCTGCTGCTCTTCCTCCTCCTGCTGCTCGTCTTCCTCCTGCTGCTGTTCCTCCTCCTGCTCTTTCTCCTCCTGCTGCTCGTCTTCCTCCTGCTGCTCTTCCTCCTCCTGCTGCTCGTCTTCCCCTGCTGCTGTTCCTCCTGCTGCTCTTCCTCCTGCTGCTCTTCCTCCTGCTGCTCTTCCTCCTGTTGCTCTTCCTCCTCCTGCTGTTCTTCCTCCTGCTGCTCTTCCTCCTGTTGCTCTTCCTCCTCCTGCTGTTCTTCCTCCTGCTGCTGTTCCTCCTCCTGCTGTTCCTCCTCCTGCTCTTCCTCCTCCTGCTCTTCCCCTGCTGCTGTTCCTCCTGCTGCTCTTCCTCCTCCTGCTGTTCTTCCTCCTGCTGTTCTTCCTCCTGCTGCTCTTCCTCCTGCTGCTGTTCCTCCTGCTGCTCTTCCTCCTGCTGCTGTTCCTCCTGCTGCTCTTCCTCCTCCTGCTCTTCCCCTGCTGTTCTTCCTCCTGCTGCTCTTCCTCCTCCTGCTGTTCTTCCTCCTGCTGTTCTTCCTCCTGCTGCTCTTCCTCCTGCTGCTGTTCCTCCTGCTGCTCTTCCTCCTGCTGCTGTTCCTCCTGCTGCTCTTCCTCCTCCTGCTGTTCCTCCTGCTGCTCTTCCTCCTGCTGCTCTTCCTCCTGCTGCTCTTCCTCCTGCTGTTCTTCCTCCTGCTGTTCTTCCTCCTGCTGCTCTTCCTCCTGCTGCTCTTCCTCCTGCTGTTCTTCCTCCTGCTGCTCTTCCTCCTGCTGCTCTTCCTCCCCCTGCTCCTCCCCTGCTGCTGTTCCTCCTGCTGCTGTTCCTCCTGCTGCTCTTCCTCTTGCTGCTCTTCTTCCTCCTGCTGCTGTTCCTCCTGCTGTTCCTCCTCCTCCTGCTCTTCCTCCTCCTGCTGCTCTTCCTCCTGCTGCTCTTCCTCCTCCTGCTCTTCCTCCTCCTGCTCTTCCCCTGCTGCTGTTCCTCCTGCTGTTCTTCCTCCTGCTACTCTTCCTCCTGCTGCTCTTCCTCCTGCTGCTCTTCCTCCTGCTGCTCTTCCTCCTCCTGCTGCTCATCTTCCTCCTGCTGCTGTTCCTCCTGCAGTTCTTCCTCTTGCTGCTCTTCCTCCTGCTGCTCTTCCTCCTCCTGCTGCTCATCTTCCTCCTGCTGCTCTTCCTCCTCCTGCTGCTCGTCTTCCTCCTCCTGCTGTTCCTCCTGCTGCTGTTCCTCCTGCTGCTCTTCCTCCTGCTGTTCCTCCTCCTGCTGTTCTTCCTCCTGCTGCTCTTCCTCCTGCTGCTCTTCCTCCTGCTGCTCTTCCTCCTGCAGTTCTTCCTCCTGCTGCTCTTCCTCCTGCTGCTCTTCCTCCTCCTGCTGCTCATCTTCCTCCTGCTGCTGTTCCTCCTGCTGCTCTTCCTCCTGCTGCTGTTCCTCCTGCAGTTCTTCCTCCTGCTGCTCTTCCTCCTGCTGCTCTTCCTCCTCCTGCTGCTCATCTTCCTCCTGCTGCTGTTCCTCCTGCTGCTCTTCCTCCTGCTGTTCCTCCTCCTGCTGCTCTTCCTCCTGCTCCTCTTCCTCCTGCTGCTCTTCCTCCTGCTGCTCTTCCTCCTGCTCTTCTTCCTCCTGCTGCTCTGGGATATTATCTCTTATCTGGGATATTATCTCAAATCTGGGATATTATCTCATATCTGGGATATTATCTCACATCTGGGATATTATCTCTTATCTGGGATATTATCTCATATCTGGGATATTATCTCTTATCTGGGATATTATCTCACATCTGGGATATTATCTCACATCTGGGATATTATCTCATATCTGGGATATTATCTCTTATCTGGGATATTATCTCACATCTGGGATATTATCTCATATCTGGGATATTATCTCATATCTGGGATATTATCTCTTATCTGGGATATTATCTCACATCTGGGATATTATGTCATATCTGGGATATTATCTCTTATCTGGAATATTATCTCATATCTGGGATATTATCTCTTATCTGGGATATTATCTCTTATCTGGGATATTATCTCACATCTGGGATATTATCTCATATCTGGGATATTATCTCACATCTGGGATATTATCTCATATCTGGGATATTATCTCTTATCTGGGATATTATCTCTTATCTGGGATATTATCTCTTATCTGGGATATTATCTCACATCTGGGATATCATCTCACATCTGGGATATTATCTCATATCTGGGATATTATCTCATATCTGGGATATTATCTCTTATCTGGGATATTATCTCATATCTGGGATATTATCTCTTATCTGGGATATTATCTCAAATCTGGGATATTATCTCTTATCTGGGATATTATCTCTTATCTGGGATATTATCTCTTATCTGGGATATTATCTCATATCTGGGATATTATCTCAAATCTGGGATATTATCTCATATCTGGGATATTATCTCATATCTGGAATATTATCTCTTATCTGGGATATTATCTCATATCTGGGATATTATCTCTTATCTGGGATATTATCTCTTATCTGGGATATTATCTCATATCTGGGATATTATCTCTTATCTGGGATATTATCTCTTATCTGGGATATTATCTCATATCTGGGATATTATCTCTTATCTGGGATATTATCTCATATCTGGGATATTATCTCTTATCTGGGATATTATCTCTTATCTGGGATATTATCTCTTATCTGGGATATTATCTCTTATCTGCTACATCGCTGAGTTTGTCCTGAAGAAGCTTCACATGATGAGAAAAACGGTCCTTTTAGAACCAGAGGAGCAAAACCTGGCCCATAAAGATGGATCAGAACCCCAGCTGACTCCGCTCTGGTGGGGAAACCAGAATGAAAACAGTTCTGGTACCTGACCCGGTCCTCGTCGGGCTCCTCCTGAGGTTCTGATAAGGCAGCTGTAAACTGGTCCAGCTGAATCCTGGTCTGGTCCCGTTGGTCCTGGAGTGTCTGAAGAACCTGCTGAAGAGCCGAGTTCTCCTGCTGCAGACATGTTTATGTTATCATGAGTAACTTCATGTTCTGGTTAACACAGAAACTGACCCGTGTTTAGGTTCTGACCTGCAGCCGGGACTCTCTGACCCGTCTGTCGTGGTTCTGTCCGTCTGCAGCCGCCTGCAGAGTGTCGTCAGAGCAGCTCCTGGAACTCCAGGACCTTCCAGGGGGCAGGATGGAGCCTGGAAACATGGAGGACGTGGAGCCTCTGAGGTGCAGCCTCCTCTGTGGAGCCATGTTGGATGTTCAGAACATTTCAGACCTTCTGACAAACAGAGATGGGCTGTGGATTCATTCAGGAACGTTTATCTGAACCTTCTGGGTGTTTTCCAGGAACTTTGCTTCTTAACTGTGAGATTTCTTTGTTTTTCTCTTTCCCTGATGACTGAATCTGATTCAGATCCTCTGATTTACTCCTGGAGTGTAAGCAGTAAACGCTGCTACCTGTCTCTGCGGCACCTGGTGGGTTAGCTCCTCCCTCAGCTGCAGAAGCTCCGCCTCCAGCTCCGCCTGCTGCCTGCTGCTCTCCACCTGTCCGTCTCTCAGAGCCTGAGCCTCCACCCTCAGCAGCGACAGCTCCACCTGCTGGAGGCTCATGTCCTGAACACAGTCAGACAGACACACCTGTGGGCGGGGACACACCTGTGGGCGGGGACACACCTGTGGGCGGGGACACACCTGTGGGCGGGGACACACCTGTGGGCGGGGACACGCCTGTGATTGGTTCACATCTGTGGCAAACACACTGACCTCTGTGAGACTCTGGGCTGTGTCCTCCAGCTGCCTGCATTGTCTCTGAGCATCCTCCAGGTGGCGCTGCAGACGCTGGTTTTCAGCCTGCACACAGTCGATCTGCTGCTGAGAGCGATGAGCCTGAAACACACACATATCCAGCTTATCCTGACTGTGGGGCATCCTAAACCGAACCATAATCTCCATCTAACCCTAAAAATAAATTCCAACACAACACCTCAGCTAACGCTAACAGCTTAGCTAATGAAGATGACGTACACCAGCTTCTAAGGAGTTACTGCTGTTCCTTTCTGAAAGATGAACATTATTGTTCCCACATTACTTTGTTAGCTGAAGCTAACGCTAACAGCTTAGCTAATGAAGATGACGTCCTCTCCTCACTCTCGGTGTGCTAACGTTACATTATCGGCATGTTTCTGATAAAGATGGAGGTCTCCAGGTACAACTGTTTAATGAGGTTAATAAATCCAAAATGTTTAAACGCAGTAATTAACGGTTCACATGCATTACTACGAGTTACGCTGTGCACATCTCCGGCTTGGTCCATTACTGTTTATGAGAAAGCATTGTTTGCTAGCATCTGCTGCTAACTTACAGCTAGCTGCTAACTTACAGCTAACTGCTAACTCACAGCTAACTGCTAACTCACAGCTAACTGCTAACTCACAGCTAACAGCTAACTTACAGCTAACTGCTAACTCACAGCTAACTGCTAACTCACAGCTAACTGCTAACTTACAGCTAACTGCTAACCTGTTTCCCTCTAGGATCAACAGAGTAACTATCTGTATCTATAGAGCTGGAGTGTTTCTGACTGGAGGAACAGCTTCATTAGCTTCATTAGCTTCATTATGTCTGTGTTGCTGCATTAGTAGCTGCTGACCTCCCAAAAAGGATGGAGTTGAGCTCCCGCTGAGTCTCCACCCTGAAAACAAGGCTGTTAACAGTTAAACAGGGCTGAGACAGAGAGCCGCTGTGCTTAAACCAACAGATGTTTTAACCAAAGTCTGTCTCAAACATCTCAATACGACCTGAGAAAATTGAGTCAAATTGATAAAAAAAAAGCTCAGAATGTGTCATCTTGAAGGTTTCAGGCTGGAGAACAGTCTGTTTTAAACTGACCTCTGACCTCTTCTGAGCACAGAGAGGGAATCCTGGCTTTTCTGGAAGTTTTTTCAACCTGACACAAACATGAATGTTTTATTTGTTACAATAATTCAAACAGCAAAGAAGAAGCTTCTGAACAGTTATTGTGTCGCCCACAGAATAACCAATGAGGTGAGTGTAATCAGACCGTGACACTGAAAGGCAGGATGCGTCCCGTTTGAACACAGGACGGCTCTGACTAACACCTGGATACGTCAGACCGTTTGTACCTGCTGTCTGAGTCCTCTGAGATTCTCCTGAAGTCCGGAGATCACTCCCTCCAAGTCCCTCTGAAGAGCCTCGTTAGCCAGAATCTGACCTGGGGGGGGAGAAGAGTACAACTGCTCAGTCCAACAGCCAATCAGAGGGCTGCTCTGTGAGCTGCTCTCTGATTGGTCAGCTTTCGCCTCACCGTCCGTCAGCTGCTGCTCCAGCTCTTTGATCTCCTGTGTCTCCATGGCGATGCGTGACAGCAGGTCGTCGAGGCGAGCCTCCAGCTCGCTCTGCTTCCTGCTCATGGTGGTCAGCAGCAGCTGGACAGCTGCAGGGTCACATGGGAGGGAGACATCGGCCAATCAGAGTTCTGCGTGGTTTACCTGCTGGTTCTGCTTAGTCAGAGCACCTGGATAATGTCATGACAGATTTCTGATGTTGCATTCAGGACAAATGGGAACTTCCAAAAAAGTTCAGCCATGAGACAGATTTCCCTGTCAGCAACTTAGGCCTTATGTTTACCTTACCTTAGGTTTATCCGACCAAACTTCCACAGCTGGGTCAAAAGGTGGTTCAATGAGTCTTTACTGTGTTTTAATCTTAATAATAACTTTATTCATACAGAACCTTTAAAAACAGAGTTTACAAAGAGAACTGTGAGCCAACTGTGGCAAAAACAATAATTATTCAGTGTTTCCTTCCTGCTCTGTGAGCAGAACTCTGCTTCCAGCCACACTGAGCTGCAGTCCTGCTTCTTCCCATCAAACTGCTGATCCAGATAGACTCAGACAACGGTCTGCAGGTTTCTGAGAGGTCAGAGATCATGTGACCTTAAGAAGTCCTTACAGCCTCAGATTCTTCCTCTCAGCCCAGTTCTCAGATTACAGACGGAGCAGAAAGGCTTAAAAGCCTCCTGGAGAATGCGGGCATTGATCCCGCTACCTCTCACATGCTAAGCGAGCGCTCTACCATCTGAGCTAATTCCCCTCCTGCTGCTCCTCCTCCTGCTGCTCCTCTTCCTCCTGCTGCTCTTCCTCCTGCTCTTCTTCCTCCTGCTGCTCCTCTTCCTCCTGCTGCTCTTCTTCCTCCTGCTGCTGCTCTTCCTCCTGCTGCTCTCTCATCATCTGGACCTTCAGCTGATC
Source organism: Leuresthes tenuis (assembly GCF_036924035.1). Classification (NCBI taxonomy): domain Eukaryota; kingdom Metazoa; phylum Chordata; class Actinopteri; order Atheriniformes; family Atherinopsidae; genus Leuresthes; species Leuresthes tenuis. Next base: position 1,094,392 of record NW_027325360.1, on the reverse strand, counting down.
CATCTACTGTTGGCCCAAGCCTCATCAGAAATGGTCTCCATGGAAGGGTGGCTGTCAAGAAGCCATTCTTGATTCAGGAAGCGTTTGGCCGTTAGCTCAGAGCTAACAGGAAGTGTTTGGCCGTTAGCTTCAAAGCTAACAGGAAGTGTTTGGCCGTTAGCTCAGAGCTAAAAGGAAGTGTTTGGCCGTTAGTTCATAGGTAACAGGAAGTGTTTGGCCGTTAGCTTCACAGCTAACAGGAAGTGTTCAGCCGTTAGCTCACAGCTAACAGGAAGCGTTTGGCCGTTAGCTGTGAAGCTAACAGGAAGTGTTTGGCATCTCAAACCAGCTGAGCTCGACAGAACCTCAGACAACAGTCTGCAGGAGGTTTCTGAAAGCTTTTTAGTGACATAAATACTGTTTCAGTGAGAGGTCAGAGATCATGTGACCTCAGGAAGTCCTTACAGCCTCAGATTCTTCCTCTCAGCCCAGTTCTCAGATTACAGATGGAGCAGAAAGGCTTAAAAGCCTCCTGGAGAATGCGGGCATTGATCCCGCTACCTCTCACATGCTAAGCGAGCGCTCTACCATCTGAGCTAATTCCCCTCCTGCTGCTCTTCCTCCTGCTGGTCTCTCATCATCTGGACCTTCAGCTGATCCATCTACTGTTGGCCCAAGCCTCATCAGAAATGGTCTCCATGGAAGGGTGGCTGTCAAGAAGCCGTTCTTAAGGAAGGGAAACAGGGAGAAAAGGCTGAGCTGTGCCAAATGACACAAGAAGTGGACTGAAAATCAGTGGCAACAGGTCTTATGGAGGGATGAATCCTCCCCAGAGCCCGGACCTCAACATTATTGAAGCAGTGTGGGATCATCTGACAGAGAACGGAACAAAAGGCAGCCCACATCCAAAGAAGAGCTTTGGGATGTCCTTCAAGAAGCCTGGAGAACTATTCCTGAAGACTCCTTAAAGAAATGACAGAAAGCTGGTCTCAGAGGGTTCAGGCTGTGTTGGAGAATAAAGGAGCTCAGACCAGAGATTCACTTTAAAGCTGCTGAGAACTGAGAAAAACTCTGTTTCTGCCTCAGATTCTGGGTTTATGTTCATGTTTGATCATGTTTCAGTGAATCTCTGCAGCTGCTTCCTGTTTTTATGGGAATGAATAAAGAAATGAGGCTGATCGGAACTTCTGGACAGATTAAAACTCATACAATAGAAAGAGTAAAACATCTGTATGAAAGCAGTGGATAGATGATGCAGCTCAGAACAGTTCAGATTCACATAAGAGGTGAGAAATCCTTAAAATACTTTCACTGAGATAACGGCTCAGAGGAGGAGGGCCGGACTGACCTTCTTGGTGTCTCCGTGCCGTTGGACAGTCCTGTATGAATAAATGTTTTCCAGCTTCTCTTCCTCTGCAGTGCATCATGGGAAAGCAGCTCAGTGGATCCTCCCCAGAGTGCTGGGTAACATCCTCCCCCTCACCATCTTCCCCTGAGTTACAAAGTTCTCTTTGAATCAACACAGGAAATCTGCCTCTCAGCCAATCAGAAAGAGAGCTGCTGAGGGGGAGTCCACCAAGCGCCCCCCCCCCCCCCCCCCCCCCCCCCCGCCCGTCTGAGAAGGCTTAGGGCTTCTTAAAGAGACAGCAACCTGTTTCTGCCAAAGCAGGAGGAGGAAGAGCAGGAGGAGGATCAGCAGGAGGAGGAAGAGCAGGAAGAGGATCAGCAGGAGGAGGAAGAGCAGGAGAAACAGCAGCAGGAGGAGGAAGAGCAGGAGAAACAGCAGCAGGAGGAGGAAGAGCAGGAGGGGAAGAGCAGCAGGAGGAAGAGCAGCAGGAGGAAGAGCAGGAGGAGGAAGAGCAGGAGGAGGAAGAGCAGGAGGAGGAAGAGCAGGAGGAGGAACAGCAGCAGGAGGAAGAGCAGCAGGAGGAAGAGCAGGGGGAGGAAGAGCAGGAGGAGGAACAGCAGCAGGAGGAAGAGCAGGGGGAGGAAGAGCAGGAGGAGGAACAGCAGCAGGAGGAAGAGCAGGGGGAGGAAGAGCAGGAGGAGGAAGAGCAGGAGGAGGAACAGCAGCAGGAGGAAGAGCAGGGGGAGGAAGAGCAGGAGGAGGAAGAGCAGCAGGAGGAAGAGCAGGGGGAGGAAGAGCAGGAGGAGGAACAGCAGCAGGGGAAGAGCTGGAGGAGGAAGAGCAGGAGGAGGAAGAGCAGGAGGAGGAACAGCAGCAGGAGGAGGAACAGCAGCAGGAGGAGGAACAGCAGCAGGGGAAGAGCAGGGGGAGGAAGAGCAGGAGGAGGAAGAGCAGGAGGAGGAACAGCAGCAGGAGGAAGAGCAGGGGGAGGAAGAGCAGGGGGAGGAAGAGCAGGAGGAGGAAGAGCAGGAGGAGGAACAGCAGCAGGGGAAGAGCTGGAGGAGGAAGAGCAGCAGAAGGAACAGCAGCAGGAGGAAGAGGAGCAGGAGGAAGAGCAGGGGGAGGAAGAGGAGGAGGAGGAACAGCAGCAGGAGGAACAGCAGCAGGAGGAAGAGCAGGAGGAGGAACAGCAGCAGGGGAAGAGCAGGGGGAGGAAGAGTAGGAGGAGGAAGAGCAGGAGGAGGAACAGCAGCAGGAGGAAGAGCAGGAGGAGGAAGAGCAGGAGGGGAAGAGCAGGAGGAGGAAGAGCAGGAGGAGGAAGAGCAGGAGGAGGAACAGCAGGAGGAGGAAGAGCAGGGGAAGAGCAGGAGGAGGAACAGCAGCAGGAGGAAGAGCCGCAGGAGCAGGAGGAAGAGCAGCAGGAGGGGAATTAGCTCAGATGGTAGAGCGCTCGCTTAGCATGTGAGAGGTAGCGGGATCGATGCCCGCATTCTCCAGGAGGCTTTTGAGCCTTTCTGCTCCGTCTGTAATCTGAGAACTGGGCTGAGAGGAAGAATCTGAGGCTGTAAGGAGAAACTCTGACAGCAGAGAAAACTAAACACTGTTTTAGCTCCACTGGAGGTTCCTTTGGCTTCAGAACCTTCAGCTCAGCAGGTTTCCAGAACCCTGAGTTCTGATCCAAATGGCTGCTTTTCAGCTCAGGTGACCAACTCCTCCACAGATTACATGATGGGAACATGTGACTGAGTTCTGATGTTTTACTGTCCGAGCACCAGGAGGTGAAGCTGTGAAGGTGTGGACTCACCTGTGCGTGGGGCTCCGCCTCCACCTGCTGCTCTCTTTGATTGGTCAGCAGGAGGAACAGCAGCAGGAGGAAGAGCAGCAGGAGGAACAGCAGCAGGAGGAACAGCAGCAGGAGGAGGAAGAGCAGCAGGAGGAGGAAGAGCAGCAGGAGGAACAGCAGCAGGAGAAAGAGCAGCAGCAGGGGAAGAGCAGCAGGAGGAAGAGCAGGAGGAGGAAGAGCAGGAGGAGGAAGAGCAGGAGGGGAAGAGCAGGAGGAGGAAGAGCAGGAGGAGGAGGAAGAGCAGGAAGAACAGCAGTAGGGGAAGAGCAGCAGGAGGAAGAGCAGGAGGAGGAAGAGCAGGAGGAGGAACAGCAGGAGGAGGAACAGCAGGAGGAGGAAGAGCAGCAGGGGAAGAGCAGGAGGAGGAAGAGCAGGAGGAGGAACAGCAGAAGGAGGAACAGCAGCAGGAGGAGGAGGAAGAGCAGGAAGAACAGCAGCAGGGGAAGAGCAGCAGGAGGAACAGCAGCAGGGGAAGAGCAGGGGGAGGAAGAGCAGGAGGAGGAACAGCAGCAGGAGGAACAGCAGCAGGAGGAAGAGCAGCAGCAGGAGGAACAGCAGCAGGAGGAAGAGCAGGAGGAGGAAGAGCAGCAGGAGGAGGAACAGCAGCAGGAGGAACAGCAGCAGGAGGAAGAGCAGCATGAGGAACGGCAGCAGGGGAAGAGCAGGGGGAGGAAGAGCAGGAGGAGGAGGAACAGCAGCAGGAGGAACAGCAGGAGGAGGAACAGCAGCAGGAGGAACAGCAGCAGGGGGAGGAAGAGCAGGAGGAGGAAGAGCAGCAGCAGGAGGAAGAGCAGCAGCAGGAGGAACAGCAGCAGGAGGAGGAACAGCAGCAGGAGGAACAGAAGGAGGAGGAAGAGCAGCAGGATGAAGAGCAGTAGGAGGAACAGCAGCAGGAGGAAGAGCTGCAGGAGGAGGAAGAGCAGCAGGAGGAGGAAGAGCAGGAGGAGGAAGAGCAGCAGGAGGAACAGCAGCAGGGGAAGAGCAGGAGGAGGAACAGCAGCAGGAGGAAGAGCAGGAGGAGGATGAGCAGGAGGAGGAACAGCAGCAGGAGGAACAGCAGCAGGAGGAGGAACAGCAGCAGGAGGAAGAGCAGCAGGAGGAACAGCAGCAGGAGGAAGAGGAGCAGGAGGAAGAGCAGCAGGAGGAACAGCAGCAGGGGAAGAGCAGGGGGAGGAAGAGCAGGTGGAGGAACAGCAGCAGGAGGAACAGCAGCAGGAGGAAGAGCAGCAGCAGGAGGAACAGCAGGAGGAGGAACAGCAGGAGGAGGAAGAGCAGCAGGAGGAAGAGCAGGAGGGGAAGAGCAGGGGGAGGAAGAGCAGCAGGAGGAGGAACAGCAGCAGGAGGAACAGAAGGAGGAGGAAGAGCAGCAGGATGAAGAGCAGTAGGAGGAACAGCAGCAGGAGGAAGAGCTGCAGGAGGAGGAAGAGCAGCAGGAGGAGGAAGAGCAGGAGGAAGAGCAGGAGGAGGAAGAGCAGCAGGAGGAACAGCAGCAGGGGAAGAGCAGGAGGAGGAACAGCAGCAGGAGGAAGAGCAGCAGGAGGAGGAACAGCAGCAGGAGGAACAGCAGCAGGAGGAGGAACAGCAGCAGGAGGAAGAGCAGCAGGAGGAACAGCAGCAGGAGGAGGAAGAGCAGGAGGAGGAAGAGCAGGAGGAGGAAGAGCAGCAGGAGGAACAGCAGCAGGAGGAGGAAGAGCAGGAGGAGGAAGAGCAGGAGGAGGAAGAGCAGGAGGAGGAAGAGCAGCAGGAGGAACAGCAGGGGGAGGAAGAGCAGGAAGAGGAACAGCAGCAGGAGGAAGAGCAGGAGGAGGAAGAGGAGGAGAAAGAGCAGGAGGAGGAAGAGCAGCAGGAGGAAGAGCAGGAGGAGGAACAGCAGCAGGGGAAGAGCAGGAGGAGGAAGAGCAGCAGGAGGAAGAGCAGCAGGAGGAACAGCAGCAGGAGGAGGAAGAGGAGCAGGAGGAAGAGCAGCAGGAGGAGGAACAGCAGCAGGAGGAAGAGGAGCAGTAGGAACAGCAGCAGGAGGGGAATTAGCTCAGATGGTAGAGCGCTCGCTTAGCATGTGAGAGGTAGCGGGATCGATGCCCGCATTCTCCAGGAGGCTTTTAAGCCTTTCTGCTCCGTCTGTAATCTGAGAACTGGGCTGAGAGGAAGAATCTGAGGCTGTAAGGAGAAACTCTGACAGCAGAGAAAACTAAACACTGTTTTAGTTCCACTGGAGGTTCCTTTGGCTTCAGAACCTTCAGCTCAGCAGGTTTCCAGAACCCTGAGTTCTGATCCAAATGGCTGCTTTTCAGCTCAGGTGACCAACTCCTCCACAGATTACATGATGGGAACATGTGACTGAGTTCTGATGTTTTACTGTCCGAGCACCAGGAGGTGAAGCTGTGGAGGTGTGGACTCACCTGTGCGTGGGGCTCCGCCTCCACCTGCTGCTCTCTTTGATTGGTCAGCAGGAGGAACAGCAGCAGGAGGAAGAGCAGCAGGAGGAACAGCAGCAGGAAGAACAGCAGCAGGGGAAGGGCAGCAGGAGGAAGAGCAGGAGGAGGAACAGCAGAAGGAAGAACAGCAGCAGGAGGAGGAAGAGCAGCAGGAGGAAGAGCAGGAAGAACAGCAGCAGGAGGAAGAGCAGCAGGAGGAGGAAGAGCAGCAGGAGGAGGAAGAGCAGGAAGAACAGCAGCAGGAGGAAGAGCAGCAGGAGGAAGAGCAGGAGGAGGAACAGCAGCAGGAGGAGGAAGAGCAGGAAGAACAGCAGCAGGGGAAGAGCATTAGGAGGAGGAAGAGCAACAGGAGGAACAGCAGCAGGAGGAACAGCAGCAGGAGGAAGAGCAGGAAGAACAGCAGCAGGAGGAACAGCAGCAGGAGGAACAGCAGCAGGAGGAAGAGCAGGAAGAACAGCAGCAGGAGGAACAGCAGCAGGAGGAGGAAGAGCAGCAGGAGGAAGAGCAGCAGGAGGAGGAAGAGCAGCAGGAGGAGGAAGAGCAGGAAGAACAGCAGCAGGAGGAACAGCAGCAGGAGGAACAGCAGGAAGAACAGCAGCAGGAGGAACAGCAGCAGGAGGAGGAAGAGCAGCAGGAGGAAGAGCAGCAGGAGGAGGAACAGCAGCAGGAGGAGGAAGAGCAGGAAGAACAGCAGCAGGAGGAAGAGCAGCAGGAGGAGGAAGAGCAGCAGGAGGAGGAAGAGCAGGAAGAACAGCAGCAGGAGGAAGAGCAGCAGGAGGAAGAGCAGGACGAGGAACAGCAGCAGGAGGAGGAAGAGCAGGAAGAACAGCAGCAGGGGAAGAGCATTAGGAGGAGGAAGAGCAACAGGAGGAACAGCAGCAGGAGGAAGAGCAGGAGGAGGAAGAGCAGCAGGAGGAAGAGCAGCAGGAGGAAGAGCAGCAGGAGGAAGGGCAGCAGGAGGAGGAACAGCAGGAGGAAGAGCAGGAGGAGGAAGAGCAGCAGGAGGAAGAGCAGCAGAAGGAGGAGCAGCAGGAGGAAGAGCAGGAGGAGGAAGAGCAGCAGGAGGAAGAGCAGCAGGAGGAAGGGCAGCAGGAGGAGGAGCAGCAGGAGGAAGAGCAGGAGGAGGAAGAGCAGCAGGAGGAAGAGCAGCAGGAGGAAGGGCAGCAGGAGGAACAGCAGCAGGAGGAAGAGCAGCAGCAGGAGGAACAGCAGCAGGAGGAACAGCAGCAGGAGGAGGAAGAGCAGGAAGAACAGCAGCAGGGGAAGAGCAGCAGGAGGAAGAGCAGCAGGAGGAAGAGCAGCAGGAGGAAGAGCAGCAGGAGGAAGAGCAGCAGGAGGAGGAAGAGCAGGAGGAGAAAGAGCAGCAGGAGGAACAGCAGCAGGAGGAGGATGAGCAGGAGGAGGAACAGCAGCAGGGGAAGAGCAGGAGGAGGAAGAGCAGCAGGAGGAAGAGCAGCAGGAGGAACAGCAGCAGGAGGAGGAAGAGCAGGAGGAGGAAGAGCAGGAGGAGGAAGAGCAGGAGGAGAAAGAGCAGCAGGAGGAACAGCAGCAGGGGAAGAGCAGGGGGAGGAAGAGCAGGAGGAGGAGGAACAGCAGCAGGAGGAACAGCAGGAGGAGGAACAGCAGGAGGAGGAAGAGCAGGAGGAGGAACAGCAGCAGGGGAAGAGCAGGAGGAGAAAGAGCAGCAGGAGGAACAGCAGCAGGAGGAAGAGGAGCAGGAGGAAGAGCAGCAGGAGGAACAGCAGCAGGGGAAGAGCAGGGGGAGGAAGAGCAGGTGGAGGAACAGCAGGAGGAGGAAGAGCAGCAGCAGGAGGAAGAGCAGCAGCAGGAGGAACAGCAGCAGGAGGAGGAACAGCAGCAGGAGGAACAGAAGGAGGAGGAAGAGCAGCAGGATGAAGAGCAGCAGGGGAAGAGCAGGGGGAGGAAGAGCAGGTGGAGGAACAGCAGCAGGAGGAACAGCAGCAGGAGGAAGAGCAGCAGCAGGAGGAACAGCAGGAGGAGGAACAGCAGGAGGAGGAAGAGCAGCAGGAGGAAGAGCAGGGGGAGGAAGAGCAGTAGGAGGAACAGCAGCAGGAGGAGGAACAGCAGCAGGAGGAACAGAAGGAGGAGGAAGAGCAGCAGGATGAAGAGCAGTAGGAGGAACAGCAGCAGGAGGAAGAGCTGCAGGAGGAGGAAGAGCAGCAGGAGGAGGAAGAGCAGGAGGAAGAGCAGGAGGAGGAAGAGCAGCAGGAGGAACAGCAGCAGGGGAAGAGCAGGAGGAGGAACAGCAGCAGGAGGAAGAGCAGGAGGAGGATGAGCAGGAGGAGGAACAGCAGCAGGAGGAACAGCAGCAGGAGGAGGAACAGCAGCAGGAGGAAGAGCAGCAGGAGGAACAGCAGCAGGAGGAGGAAGAGCAGGAGGAGGAAGAGCAGGAGGAGGAAGAGCAGCAGGAGGAACAGCAGCAGGAGGAGGAAGAGCAGGAGGAGGAAGAGCAGGAGGAGGAAGAGCAGGAGGAGGAAGAGCAGCAGGAGGAACAGCAGGGGGAGGAAGAGCAGGAGGAGGAACAGCAGCAGGAGGAAGAGCAGGAGGAGGAAGAGGAGGAGAAAGAGCAGGAGGAGGAAGAGCAGCAGGAGGAAGAGCAGGAGGAGGAACAGCAGCAGGGGAAGAGCAGGAGGAGGAAGAGCAGCAGGAGGAAGAGCAGCAGGAGGAACAGCAGCAGGAGGAGGAAGAGGAGCAGGAGGAAGAGCAGCAGGAGGAGGAACAGCAGCAGGAGGAAGAGGAGCAGGAGGAAGAGCAGCAGGAGGGGAATTAGCTCAGATGGTAGAGCGCTCGCTTAGCATGTGAGAGGTAGCGGGATCGATGCCCGCATTCTCCAGGAGGCTTTTAAGCCTTTCTGCTCCGTCTGTAATCTGAGAACTGGGCTGAGAGGAAGAATCTGAGGCTGTAAGGAGAAACTCTGACAGCAGAGAAAACTAAACACTGTTTTAGTTCCACTGGAGGTTCCTTTGGCTTCAGAACCTTCAGCTCAGCAGGTTTCCAGAACCCTGAGTTCTGATCCAAATGGCTGCTTTTCAGCTCAGGTGACCAACTCCTCCACAGATTACATGATGGGAACATGTGACTGAGTTCTGATGTTTTACTGTCCGAGCACCAGGAGGTGAAGCTGTGGAGGTGTGGACTCACCTGTGCGTGGGGCTCCGCCTCCACCTGCTGCTCTCTTTGATTGGTCAGCAGGAGGAACAGCAGCAGGAGGAAGAGCAGCAGGAGGAACAGCAGCAGGAAGAACAGCAGCAGGGGAAGGGCAGCAGGAGGAAGAGCAGGAGGAGGAACAGCAGAAGGAAGAACAGCAGCAGGAGGAGGAAGAGCAGCAGGAGGAAGAGCAGGAAGAACAGCAGCAGGAGGAACAGCAGCAGGAGGAAGAGCAGCAGGAGGAGGAAGAGCAGCAGGAGGAGGAAGAGCAGGAAGAACAGCAGCAGGAGGAAGAGCAGCAGGAGGAAGAGCAGGAGGAGGAACAGCAGCAGGAGGAGGAAGAGCAGGAAGAACAGCAGCAGGGGAAGAGCATTAGGAGGAGGAAGAGCAACAGGAGGAACAGCAGCAGGAGGAACAGCAGCAGGAGGAAGAGCAGGAAGAACAGCAGCAGGAGGAACAGCAGCAGGAGGAACAGCAGCAGGAGGAACAGAAGGAGGAGGAAGAGCAGCAGGATGAAGAGCAGTAGGAGGAACAGCAGCAGGAGGAAGAGCAGGAGGAGGAAGAGCAGCAGGAGGAACAGCAGCAGGAGGAACAGCAGCAGGAGGAGAAACAGCAGCAGGAGGAAGAGCAGCAGGAGGAACAGCAGCAGGAAGAGGAAGAGCAGGAGGAGGAAGAGCAGGAGGAGGAAGAGCAGGAGGAGGAAGAGCAGCAGGGGAAGAGCAGGAGGAGGAAGAGCAGCAGGAGGAAGAGCAGCAGGAGGAACAGCAGCAGGAGGAGGAAGAGCAGGAGGAGGAAGAGCAGCAGGAGGAACAGCAGGGGGAGGAAGAGCAGGAGGAGGAACAGCAGCAGGAGGAAGAGCAGGAGGAGGAAGAGCAGGAGGAAGAGCAGGAGGAGGAAGAGCAGCAGGAGGAACAGCAGCAGGGGAAGAGCAGGGGGAGGAAGAGCAGGAGGAGGAACAGCAGCAGGAGGAACAGCAGCAGGAGGAAGAGCAGCAGCAGGAGGAACAGCAACAGGAGGAAGAGCAGCAGGAGGAACAGCAGGAGGAGGAACAGCAGCAGGAGGAACAGCAGCAGGGGGAGGAAGAGCAGGAGGAGGAAGAGCAGCAGCAGGAGGAAGAGCAGCAGCAGGAGGAAGAGCAGCAGCAGGAGGAACAGCAGCAGGAGGAAGAGCAGGAGGAGGAACAGCAGGAGGAGGAAGAGCAGGAGGAGGAAGAGCAGCAGGAGGAACAGCAGCAGGGGAAGAGCAGGGGGAGGAAGAGCAGGAGGAGGAGGAACAGCAGCAGGAGGAACAGCAGGAGGAGGAACAGCAGGAGGAGGAAGAGCAGGAGGAGGAACAGCAGCAGGGGAAGAGCAGGAGGAGGAAGAGCAGCAGGAGGAACAGCAGCAGGAGGAAGAGGAGCAGGAGGAAGAGCAGCAGGAGGAACAGCAGCAGGGGGAGAGCAGGGGGAGGAAGAGCAGGTGGAGGAACAGCAGCAGGAGGAACAGCAGCAGGAGGAACAGCAGCAACAGGAGGAACAGCAGGAGGAGGAACAGCAGGAGGAGGAAGAGCAGCAGGAGGAAGAGCAGGAGGGGAAGAGCAGGGGGAGGAAGAGCAGCAGGAGGAAGAGCAGCAGGAGGAACAGCAGCAGGAGGAGGAAGAGCAGGAGGAGGAAGAGCAGGAGGAGGAAGAGCAGGAGGAGGAAGAGCAGCAGGAGGAACAGCAGGGGGAGGAAGAGCAGGAGGAGGAACAGCAGCAGGAGGAAGAGCAGCAGGAGGAAGAGCAGGAGGAAGAGCATCAGGAGGAGGAACAGCAGGAGGAAGAACAGCAGGAGGAACAGCAGCAGGGGAAGAGCAGGAGGAGGAACAGCAGGAGGAGGAACAGCAGCAGGAGGAAGACGAGCAGCAGGAGGAGGAAGAGCAGCAGGAGGAAGAGCAGCAGGAGGAAGAGCAGCAGGAGGAACAGCAGCAGGGGAGGAGCAGGGGGAGGAAGAGCAGCAGGAGGAAGAGCAGCAGGAGGAAGAACAGCAGGAGGAAGAGCATCAGGAGGAGGAACAGCAGGAGGAAGAGCAGCAGGAGGAACAGCAGCAGGGGAAGAGCAGGAGGAGGAAGAGCAGGAGGAGGAAGAGCAGGAGGAGGAAGAGCAGCAGGAGGAGGAACAGCAGGAGGAAGAACAGCAGGAGGAGGAAGACGAGCAGCAGGAGGAGGAAGAGCAGCAGGAGGAAGACGAGCAGCAGGAGGAGGAAGAGCAGCAAGAGGAAGAGCAGCAGGAGGAAGAGCAGCAGGAGGAAGAGCAGCAGGAGGAAGAGCAGCACTTCCTGTTAGCTTTGAAGCTAAGGAGGAAGAGGAGCAGCATGAGGAAGAGCAGCAGGAGGGGAATTAGCTCAGATGGTAGAGCGCTCGCTTAGCATGTGAGAGGTAGCGGGATCGATGCCCGCATTCTCCAGGAGGCTTTTGAGCCTTTCTGCTCCCTCTGTAATCTGAGAACTGGGCTGAGAGGAAGAATCTGAGGCTGTAAGGCTCCACCTGCTGCTCTCTTTGATTGGTCAGCTGCATGGTCATCTCCATGGAAACAAACAGAAAAACCACCAATCAGAACAGTCAGCACGGTGTTTTAATGGATCAAAAACCCCTCCGTGACCTTCCAGAGGAAGCTGTGTTCAACGCCTTTTCTTCCTCTAATCAGATCAGTCCAGCGTTTAAAGACCTCCAAACATAGATCTTGCCGGCTTCCTTTTTCTGGCAGGAGGGCAATGACCCAGACACCTGCAGGCTCTGCAGTGTAGCTGCTGAGGAGCCAGTGGCCTGCCGAGCTGTGACTTCACCCCTCAGTCAACTGAGGAAGTCCAGCACAGACCTGTCCATCAGCTCCTCCTTCTCTGACCTCAGGGCGTCCGCCTGCTCAGAGCCGGTCAGCTTCAGCTCCTCTCAGATGTTCCTGGAAACATGTGCTGAGGTAACCAGGAGGAACATGGCTGTCTGTTACCTCCTCTGTTGTCCCGGGAGCCTGCACCTCCTGCTGCTCCTCCTGCTGCTCCTCCTGCTGCTCCTCCTGCTGCTGCTCCTCCTGCTGCACCTCCTGCTGCACCTCCTGCTGCTCCTCCTGCTCCTCCTCCATCTCTGGACCGGGTCACAGACGGGCTGAGGACACACAACAGAGAGAATCTGATGCAGGTGGACAGGTGCGTTCACGCCTGGTGTTACCCTCCCCTACACCAGAGCTCCATGGAGCTGGACAGAGTTGGGCGGAGCTGGGCTGAACTGGGCGGAGCTGGGCTGAACTGGGCTGAACTGGGCGGGGCTAGATGGAGCTGGGCTGAACTGGGCGGAGCTAGATGGAGCTGGGCTGAACTGGGCGGAGCTAGATGGAGCTGGGCTGAACTGGGCGGAGCTAGATGGAGCTGGGCTGAACTGGGCGGAGCTAGATGGAGCTGGGCTGAACTGGGCGGAGCTGGGCGGAGCTGGGTGGAGCTGGGCTGAACTGGGCGGGGCTGGGCTGAACTGGGCGGGGCTGAGGAAATGTGCCATCCAGCGGGAGCGGCGTGGAGCTCGAGTTTGAATTAAACATTTTCTGGATTCTACAAGCCGACGTTGATTCTTCATCAGTTCAGAGCTCGGTTTGGTTCTTGTTAGACATCATTTAAATGTTCTAATCTGTCTGAGAGATCATCAGTTCTGAGGAGGGGCTCGGCTCTGAGCCTTCAGGGCCGGGTCCATTTAAAGGTGACAAACAGAACCGACAGAACAGATCCAGCTCACAGGACCCACAAGCAGAAGGTTTTCTGGGATGTAAAAACTGCTGCTGTGTGGAATCATATCGGGTCGGTACCAGGGTGGGTTATCTTCTCAGAACCCCTCTGAAAGTGGCCTGAGTGCGTTGTGATTGGATCACCTGGGACGTAGGTTACCACCAGGTGGGAGCAAAATCCTGAGTTTGGTGAGAATATACGATATTAGAAACAATCAAACACTAATAAAACTATGATTATGGGTCCATTTTTACCTGGTTGGAACAAACAACTGGACCGAGACCGAAAAACAAAATGACAGTGGTGAATAAAACTTTTATCCAGATTTTTAATTGTCAACTTTTTGTGTTGTCGTTTAAATTTGGACACTTTGGACTCTGTGCCTGTCTCTGAATCTGAGGGGTCACTAATAACTGTAACACCGGAACGGTGCGGGTTAACGGCGATCTTCAGATTATTCATTCGAACTGCTGAGTCTAAACTGGTGTTTAAGGACAGAACCGGGCCAAAACAAGTCAAACGGACTACGGGTTTACTGTGAAACCGGGTCGGAAGTCCGTTAACAGCGCAGCCGGTACCGTTTGTGGGTAAACTCACCAAGTAATTAGCTTTAGCCTGCTTAGCATGTGAGCCGTTGGTTACCATAGCAACTCGGCGACACAGCGCTTCAGCTCGCGGATTCATTCGGTGTCAGCACGTGAGCGTTCTGTTTGCTAGTTTCCGTTAGCAGGTCGGGTCGGTTAATCCCGTCCAGAACAATCTTTCTGGACGCAACTAAAGTTATTTTTCCTTTAAACCGACAGGTGGATGTTGCCTTCAAAGACCCCACAGAAACTCGAAAATATAAACACTTATTTTGAGTGTAAATGGAAAAACAGTTGACGGGAGTATTTAATTGAATTGAATAATTAAATGAAAATAAATACACCAATAATAAAATTAATGATAACAACATTTAAATCATCAATTTAAAAAAAAAATCTACAAAAAAATGTTTGGAAGTGAAACAAAGTTTTTTTTTTTACTTTTTAAGAAAACCACATTTGAACAAATACGTAGAAATTAAGTGAAACTGTAAATTTGATAACTACCGAGTCTGACCCAAAGTTTATGAAGGTGACATCACTGATGACATCAGATTGGATTCTGAACACATTTCCACATTTTTAACTTTTACTTTTTGATCCTTTTCTGAGTTCATGAACAAAACTATGAACAAAGTTGTTCCAACTTCTGATCTTTGTCATGTTTTTCTGTGTCTTTAATCAGATCCTGATTCTTCCATGTCTGAGTGGCCAAGAACTGGTGTTCATATCTGTTAGTTTCATCTGTTCTCAGAGTCCAGAAATCATCAGTTAGGAGGAGGGACAGGAGCTCAGTGGGCTCAACATCTGTCACATCTGTCTCCTCGACAGCCAACAGGCTCATCAAAGTGTCTAACCCCCCCCCCCCCGGTTCACTTCATCAGGCTCTAAATTTCACCAGGACATTTTCCATATTAACACTTCCTGTTAGCTGCATGAGCTAACGGCCAAACACTTCTTGTTAGCTGCATAACCTAACGGCCAAACACTTTCTGTTAGCTGTGAGCTAACGGCCAAACACTTCCTTTTAGCTGCATGCGCTAACGGCCAAACGCTTCCTGTTAGCTGCATGAGCTAACGGCCAAACACTTCCTGTTAGCTGCATGAGCTCACGGTCAAACACTTCCTGTTAGCTGCATGAGCTAACGGCCAAACACTTCCTGTTAGCTGCATGTGCTAACGGCCAAACACTTCCTGTTAGCTGCATAAGCTAACGGCCAAACACTTTCTGTTAGCTGTGAGCTAACGGCCAAACACTTTCTGTTAGCTGTGAGCTAACGGCCAAACACTTCCTTTTAGCTGCATGCGCTAACGGCCAAACGCTTCCTGTTAGCTGCATGAGCTAACGGCCAAACACTTCCTGTTATCTGCATGAGCTAACGGCCAAACACTTCCTGTTAGCTGCATGAGCTAACGGCCAAACACTTCCTGTTAGCTGCATGTGCTAACGGTCAAACACTTCCCGTTAACTGCATAAGCTAACGGCCAAACACTTTCTGTTAGCTGTGAGCTAACGGCCAAACACTTCCTGTTAGCTGCATGAGCTAACGGCCAAACACTTCCTGTTAGCTGCATGCGCTAACGGCCAAACGCTTCCTGTTAGCTGCATGAGCTAACGGCCAAACACTTCCTGTTAGCTGTGAGCTAACGGCGTCACTGACACAGCGTTTTATTCCATTCATCAGTTTACTGGAACATTTTGAACATGAAGACACTTTAATTCAGGGATAATTCAGATAAAACATGTCTGTTATCTGATGTTAATGTGGGACTTTCAGCCTGCTTTATTCATGGGGCGGGGCTTAAAGGGGTTAATCTGTGATTTCTTCTGTTAATTTGAACTATTAAACAGATTTACAGAGTCTTCACTGACCTAGTAAACAAATATAGAATAAGATGCAGGAACACAGTCAGTAAAGTTATTCATCATTGTGTCCCAACAGCTTCCTTTAAAGCAACATCAAAGAAGTTTGTGCATCTTTTTTACTTATTTTGAATGTTGACTTCAGTTCTGCACATTACCGCAGTTTAACTGGTTTCCTGCGCTGCACCACAACATTTTGCTTTCCATCTTTATGGGCTTTTATTGGCGTCTTTGTGGCCTCATCAACATGACAACAAATTTATGGATGACAAAGTGCAGAAAATTCCCCAAATTCTTTACTTAGTGTAGTGGTATGATTGCCACCTTACATGTGGGTGACCTGGGTTCAAATCCCCTGCATGAAAGGTATTACCTCCAGTAGGGGTCCTTAGGCAAGACCCCATTACCTTATCTGCCTACCTGTAAGTCGCTTTGGATAAAAGCGTCTGCTAAATGCATAAACATAACAAAACATTTATTTATTCAACTTTTATTGGAAAATCATAATGACAGGATGGCAGATTTTGGTAAAGGACAAACATCCATTTACATTCAAACTGTGAGCTGTTCTGAATAAGCTCCTGAATAAGAATGTATTATTCAACTTTAACTGTAAACTCAGCAGCCAAACAACCCCAGGTCGAAAGTAAAGACTCCCATCTTTTTCATGTACTCTGAACACCCAGGAAAATCGCATTCTGCGGGCCAGTTTTCCACCAGAGCATCGGAGTCCAGGGGAACACGATACCTGAGGGACATGAACACAACACGGCAGCTGATGATACATAAAAACACTGATGATGGAAGACGAGGCAGTTTAAACCTCTCATATAAAACTTTAGCTCATTTTGGAAGAAGGTTTATTGAGTTTTCATCCTGGAACTGTGTAGTTGGTGTCTGCAGTTGCTTGTTTTGGACTCACTTGAAGACGCTGCCGGTCGAATACTCCGACCCACTGGATCCTATCACCATGTACTGTTTGCTCTCCTTGAGTTCAACCCCTGTGCAGGTGGCTTTCTTTACCAGGTCCACCTCGGTACCTGGTGACACCGCCTCAAACTCTGCAGCACAAAGCAGCACAAACAGCCTGAGAAAGGGAACGTGAATGTCATTTTGACTTTAGCTGCGATGAACCAGACAGGAAACGCCTCACAAAACCAAAACAAGGAGCTGAAACAGCATCTGCAGCTTATGAATATTCTAATTCCACTCATTTATCTTCACATGAGCTCAGATTTAACAGGAAGAGGGACTTAGGATCAGTTAGAATGATACGAAATGACCGAAGTGCCACTAAAAAAATGAATACGTGAAAGAGGAATCAATTAAACAGTTGTGGAGATATAAAGGAAATGAGTAAAACACATGATTTATAATCATTTAAAGGTGACATATTGTGTAAAAACTCCTTCTTCCTGTTCCTGGGAGCATATATCAGGGCATCAGGAGTCACCAGCAGGTGTAAAAATCCCCCAAAACACAACC
Organism: Leuresthes tenuis; assembly: GCF_036924035.1. Classification (NCBI taxonomy): domain Eukaryota; kingdom Metazoa; phylum Chordata; class Actinopteri; order Atheriniformes; family Atherinopsidae; genus Leuresthes; species Leuresthes tenuis. The sequence continues at coordinate 1,077,962 of NW_027325360.1, read as the reverse complement.
CTGGGATTTATTTAGTTCCCCTTTGTTTGGATTAGAGAGTCTGTCGTGTTTTAATGACTCAGACCGTTCATCATGTGACTGAACGAGGGATCAGATGTAAGAATCTGGGAATCAAACTGCAGTTTGAGCGCTGAGCTGTCAGGTCATTCTCTCAGACTGTAATAATCTGAGAGTGATTAATCACTCCGGACCTGAAAAGAGGCAGAATGTGAAGAAGAGGAGGCCCTAAAGCGATCTGCTGTACGTTCTCTGTCTTATTCTGACCAAAACAGAGCTTCTTCTTTTACATATTTATTCTTTCTTTTGGATCGTTCCATACGGTGACGTCTCTTCCTTTGTCTGTTTTCTCTGGAGAACAGGAACAAACTGAGGGTCTCACCTCCTCTTTTGCTCCACATCAGTTCAACCACGGTGGTTTTGTAGGTCATGAAGTCGCCCTCTGCGGCTGAGGAAGTCACCTTCACCTTGAAGGCTGCAGGAGGAACACAGGAACATGTGAATTAAATTAAACAGTAAAACACTGAATGAAATGAGTCAAATACAAATAAAAGCATGATAACAGTTAAGAAAAGGAGTGGGTTTAAGTTTTACATAATCAGAGGTAGATTAATCTATTTGTAACAGGTTGAATTAGTAAACTTTTACTTTACTCCAACGTTTACGCCAACTGCAAATATAAGTAAAATATTAGCTTTTTTAAAAATTGACAGTTACTGAGAAATAGAAATAAGAACAAAGAACAAAGGCCTCAGAGGGAGAATCCCGAATGAATGCAGTTTAAAATTAAGGCTGAAAAATTTCATTCTTAGATTCGATTATTTAATTTCAACAGCATTTATCGCCACATAAACCCTTTTATCGTCACATAAACCCTTTTATCGTCACATAAACCCTTTTATCGTCACATAAACCCGTTTATCGTCACATAAACCTGTTTATCGTCACATAAACCTTTTTATCGTCACATAAACCCTTTTATCGTCACATAAACCTGTTTATCGTCACATAAACCCTTTTATCGTCACATAAACCCTTTTATCGTCTCATAAACCCTTTTATCGTCACATAAACCTTTGTATCGTCACATAAACCTTTTTATCGTCACATAAACCCTTTTATCGTCACATAAACCTGTTTATCGTCACATAAACCTTTTTATCGTCACATAAACCCTTTTATCGTCACATAAACCTGTTTATCGTCACATAAACCCTTTTATCGTCACATAAACCCTTTTATCGTCACATAAACCCTTTTATCGTCTCATAAACCCTTGTATCGTCACATAAACCTTTTTATCGTCACATAAACCCTTTTATCGTCACATAAACCTGTTTATCGTCACATAAACCCTTTTATCGTCACATAAACCTGTTTATCGCCACATAAACCCGTTTATCGTCACATAAACCTTTTTATCGTCACATAAACCCTTTTATCGTCTCATAAACCCGTTTATCGTCACATAAACCCGTTTATCGCCACATAAACCCGTTTATCGCCACATAAACCCTTTTATCGTCACATAAACCTTTTTATCGTCACATAAACCCTTTTATCGTCTCATAAACCCTTGTATCGTCACATAAACCTTTTTATCGTCACATAAACCCTTTTATCGTCACATAAACCTGTTTATCGTCACATAAACCCTTTTATCGTCACATAAACCTGTTTATCGCCACATAAACCCGTTTATCGTCACATAAACCTTTTTATCGTCACATAAACCCTTTTATCGTCTCATAAACCCGTTTATCGTCACATAAACCCGTTTATCGTCACATAAACCTTTTTATCGTCACATAAACCCTTTTATCGTCACATAAACCTGTTTATCGCCACATAAACCCTTTTATCGTCACATAAACCCTTTTATCGTCACATAAACCCGTTTATCGTCACATAAACCCTTTTATCGTCACATAAACCCGTTTATCGCCACATAAACCCTTTTATCGTCACATAAACCCGTTTATCGTCACATAAACCCGTTTATCGTCACATAAACCCTTGTATCGTCACATAAACCTTTTTATCGTCACATAAACCCGTTTATCGTCACATAAACCCGTTTATCGTCACATAAACCCGTTTATCGTCACATAAACCCTTCTATCGTCACATAAACCCGTTTATCGCCACATAAACCCTTTTATCGTCACATAAACCTTTTTATCGTCACATAAACCCTTTTATCGTCACATAAACCTGTTTATCGCCACATAAACCCTTTTATCGTCACATAAACCCTTTTATCGTCACATAAACCCGTTTATCGTCACATAAACCCGTTTATCGTCACATAAACCCTTTTATCGTCACATAAACCTTTTTATCGTCACATAAACCCGTTTATCGTCACATAAACCCGTTTATCGTCACATAAACCCTTTTATCGTCACATAAACCCGTTTATCGCCACATAAACCCGTTTATCGTCACATAAACCTTTTTATCGTCACATAAACCCGTTTATCGTCACATAAACCCGTTTATCGTCACATAAACCCTTTTATTGTCACATAAACCCTTTTATTGTCACATAAACCCTTTTATCGCCACATAAACCCGTTTATCGTCACATAAACCTTTTTATCGTCACATAAACCCGTTTATCGTCACATGAACCCGTTTATCGTCACATAAACCCTTCTATCGTCACATAAACCCTTGTATCGTCACATAAACCTTTTTATCGTCACATAAACCCTTTTATCGTCACATAAACCCTTTTATCGTCACATAAACCCTTTTATCGTCACATAAACCTTTTTATCGCCACATAAACCCTTTTATCGTCACATAAACTCTTCTATCGTCACATAAACCCTTGTATCGTCACATAAACCCTTCTATCGTCACATAAACCCTTCTATTGTCACATAAACCCTTGTATCGTCACATAAACCTTTTTATCGTCACATAAACCCGTTTATCGTCACATAAACCCGTTTATCGTCACATAAACCGTTCTATCGTCACATAAACCCTTGTATCGTCACATAAACCTTTTTATCGTCACATAAACCCGTTTATCGTCACATAAACCCTTTTATCGTCACATAAACCCGTTTATCGTCACATAAACCTGTTTATCGTCACATAAACCCTTCTATCGTCACATAAACCCGTTTATCGTCACATAAACCCTTCTATCGTCACCTAAACCCGTTTATCGTCACATAAACCCTTTTATCGTCACCTAAACCCGTTTATCGTCACATAAACCCGTTTATCGTCACCTAAACCCGTTTATCGTCACATAAACCCGTTTATCGTCACATAAACCATTTTATCGTCACATAAACCCGTTTATCGTCACATAAACCCTTTTATCGTCACCTAAACCCGTTTATCGTCACATAAACCCGTTTATCGTCACCTAAACCCGTTTATCGTCTCATAAACCCGTTTATCGTCTCATAAACCCTTTTATCGTGACATAAACCCGTTTATCGTCTCATAAACCCGTTTATCGTCTCATAAACCCTTTTATCGTGACATAAACCCGTTTATCGTCACCTAAACCCGTTTATCGTCACATAAATCGTCTCATAAACCCGTTTATCGTTACATAAACCCTTTTATCGTCACATAAACCCGTTTATCGTCACATAAACCCTTTTATCGTCACATAAACCCGTTTATCGTCACATAAACCCGTTTATCGACACATAAACCCGTTTATCGTCACATAAACCCGTTTATCGTCACCTAAACCCGTTTATCGTCTCATAAACCCGTTTATCGTCTCATAAACCCTTTTATCGTCACCTAAACCCGTTTATCGTCTCATAAACCCGTTTATCGTCTCATAAACCCTTTTATCGTGACATAAACCCGTTTATCGTCACCTAAACCCGTTTATCGTCACATAAATCGTCTCATAAACCCGTTTATCGTTACATAAACCCTTTTATCGTCACATAAACCCGTTTATCGTCACCTAAACCCTTTTATCGTCACATAAACCCGTTTATCGTCACATAAACCCGTTTATCGCCAGTTTTTCTTCGTTGAACTTTTACTGCGTCAGCGGCATCTTGTGTTGTATCATTAAAGTCTTTGCTTTGTATTTTGCGTCCATTTCCTTCCTCGACTCCGACATTGTTTTAGGTTGATGAAAATGAACCAAACCTGAGACAAATCTACTGAAAGAGAGCCTGATTCTGTTCGTTCTGAACAACCGATCACTGCAGAGACCAAACAAGTGATAAAAACACAAAAATACTCTCACAGCTGAAACAGTTCAGTATGAATGTGATCGACATTCTCACCAAATTTGATCTGAGGCCGGCAGATCTCTGCTTTACGAGCCTCAGCTGTCAGAGTCGTGTCGAGCCTTCCTCTGAATGCAGCACACGCAGCTACACGAACATGAAAACAAAACGTTTCAGTTCCTGAACACATGCAACTGACAGCAGAAGCTTTGCAAACGTTGTCTAATGTCAGCTGTTGGTGTGACGAGCCAATCGGAGCTGAGATCTGTCATTACCTGTCATACACTGACAGTGTTCGCCCACACAGAGGCGCTGCAGCTTCTGCTGCTGGTCGGAGAACGGTTTGAGGCACAGGCTGCCTGGAAAACAAACACAGTCCAGCTGTCATCACCCTGAACATCTGTGCTTCTCTGTTAAACCTAATATTTACTTTACTGACTGCATCAACAAAATGTTGTTCTGAACTAGCCCAAAACACCAGAGATTTATCTGGTGTTAAACCATGAGAAAAATCCTGCTTATAAGGTCAGAAATGATCAGTTTGAAGAGTTTCAGTCAGGATTCAGAGTGCATCACAGCACAGAAACAGCACTGGTGAAAGTTACCAATGATCTCCTCTTAGCCTCTGCCTAACTGATTGAAAAATAAAATAAAATAAATCAATATTAGAAATCAATAAGAAGAAGTTAACTCGAAGAAACTTCTCGACTCAGATAATCAGACCATAAATCCCAGCATGCACTGCAGGTTGGGACTCTCACCTCTGTCCTGTGGTTCAGTGACACTTAACAGAGACTCACTGCCTCCAATTACCCTGAACCTGGTTTTGACTCGAAAACCGACACACAGGTAGATGTCTGAGGGAACCTAGAAGGCAGACAGGAAGTGACCACAGTTATTATTTCAGAAGGAAGACGACGGATTACTGATGTTGCAGCAGTCTCTAAAAGCTCAATTTAGGTTTATAGATGAAAATATATTAGTATTTTACTTCTTCTGAACATCCTTTAAGTCTAACTATCTACAGCCAGACGGGGCCATGTTAAGACCTGGTTTTATGGGCAGGGCTAGGATTAGCTTAGGGTTAGATTTAGGGTAAATTGTTCGGGTTAGGGCTAGATTTAGGGTAAGTTGTTCGGGTTAGGGTTAGATTTAGGGTAAGTTGTTCGGGTTAGGGTTGGATTTAGGGTAAGTTGTTCGGGTTAGGGTTGGATTTACGGTAAGTTGTTCGGGTTAGGGTTGGATTTACGGTAAATTGTTCGGGTTAGGGCTAGATTTAGGGTAAGTTATTCGGGTTAGGGTTAGATTTAGGGTAAAGTATTCGGGTTAGGGATGGATTTACGGTAAGTTGTTCGGGTTAGTGTTGGATTTACGGTAAATTGTTCGGGTTAGGGTTAGATTTAGGGTAAGTTGTTCGGGTCAGGGTTGGATTTACGGTAAATTGTTCGGGTTAGGGTTGGATTTACGGTAAATTGTTCAGGTTAGGGCTAGATTTAGGGTAAGTTATTCGGGTCAGGGTTGGATTTACGGTAAATTGTTCGGGTTAGGGTTAGATTTAGGGTAAGTTGTTCGGGTTAGGGTTGGATTTACGGTAAATTGTTCGGGTTAGTGTTGGATTTAGGGTAAATTGTTCGGGTTAGGGTTAGATTTAGGGTAAGTTGTTCGGGTCAGGGTTGGATTTACGGTAAATTGTTCGGGTTAGGGTTGGATTTACGGTAAGTTGTTCAGGTTAGGGCTAGATTTAGGGTAAGTTATTCGGGTTAGGGTTAGATTTAGGGTAAATTATTCGGGTTAGGGATGGATTTACGGTAAGTTGTTCGGGTTAGGGTTAGATTTAGGGTAAGTTGTTCGGGTTAGGGTTGGATTTACGGTAAATTGTTCGGGTTAGTGTTGGATTTACGGTAAATTGTTCGGGTTAGGGTTAGATTTAGGGTAAGTTGTTCGGGTTAGGGTTGGATTTAGGGTAAGTTGTTTGGGTTAGGGTTAGATTTAGGGTAAGTTGTTCGGGTTAGGGTTAGATTTAGGGTAAGTTGTTCGGGTCAGGGTTGGATTTACGGTAAATTGTTCGGGTTAGGGTTGGATTTACGGTAAATTGTTCGGGTTAGGGTTAGATTTAGGGTAAGTTGTTCGGGTTAGGGTTGGATTTAGGGTAAGTTGTTTGGGTTAGGGTTAGATTTAGGGTAAGTTGTTCGGGTTAGGGTTAGATTTAGGGTAAGTTGTTTGGGTTAGGGTTGGATTTAGGGTAAATTGTTTGGGTTAGGGTTGGATTAAGGGTAATTTGTTCGGGTTAGGGTTGGATTTAGAGTAAATTGTTCGGGTTAGGGTTGGATTTACGGTAAGTTGTTCGGGTTAGGGTTAGATTTAGGGTAAATTGTTCGGGTTAGGGTTGGATTTAGGGTAAGTTGTTCGGGTTAGGGTTAGATTTAGGGTAAGTTGTTTGGGTTAGGGTTGGATTTAGGGTAAATTGTTTGGGTTAGGGTTGGATTAAGGGTAATTTGTTCGGGTTAGGGTTGGATTTAGAGTAAATTGTTCGGGTTAGGGTTGGATTTACGGTAAGTTGTTCGGGTTAGGGTTAGATTTAGGGTAAATTGTTCGGGTTAGGGTTGGATTTAGGGTAAGTTGTTCGGGTTAGGGTTAGATTTAGGGTAAGTTGTTTGGGTTAGGGTTGGATTTAGGGTAAGTTGTTCGGGTTAGTTTTGGATTTACGGTAAATTGTTCGGGTTAGGGTTAGATTTAGGGTAAGTAGTTCGGGTTAGGGTTAGATTTAGGGTAAGTTGTTCGGGTTAGGGTTGGATTTAGGATAAGTTGTTCGGGTTAGGGTTGGATTTAGAGTAAATTGTTCGGGTTAGGGTTGGATTTACGGTAAGTTGTTCGGGTTAGGGTTAGATTTAGGGTAAATTGTTCGGGTTAGGGTTGGATTTAGGGTAAGTTGTTCGGGTTAGGGTTAGATTTAGGGTAAGTTGTTTGGGTTAGGGTTGGATTTAGGGTAAATTGTTTGGGTTAGGGTTGGATTAAGGGTAATTTGTTCGGGTTAGGGTTAGATTTAGGGTAAGTTGTTCGGGTTAGGGTTGGATTTAGGGTAAGTTGTTTGGGTTAGGGTTAGATTTAGGGTAAGTTGTTCGGGTTAGGGTTAGATTTAGGGTAAGTTGTTCGGGTCAGGGTTGGATTTACGGTAAATTGTTCGGGTTAGGGTTGGATTTACGGTAAATTGTTCGGGTTAGGGTTAGATTTAGGGTAAGTTGTTCGGGTTAGGGTTGGATTTAGGGTAAGTTGTTTGGGTTAGGGTTAGATTTAGGGTAAGTTGTTCGGGTTAGGGTTAGATTTAGGGTAAGTTGTTTGGGTTAGGGTTGGATTTAGGGTAAATTGTTTGGGTTAGGGTTGGATTAAGGGTAATTTGTTCGGGTTAGGGTTGGATTTAGAGTAAATTGTTCGGGTTAGGGTTGGATTTACGGTAAGTTGTTCGGGTTAGGGTTAGATTTAGGGTAAATTGTTCGGGTTAGGGTTGGATTTAGGGTAAGTTGTTCGGGTTAGGGTTAGATTTAGGGTAAGTTGTTTGGGTTAGGGTTGGATTTAGGGTAAATTGTTTGGGTTAGGGTTGGATTAAGGGTAATTTGTTCGGGTTAGGGTTGGATTTAGAGTAAATTGTTCGGGTTAGGGTTGGATTTACGGTAAGTTGTTCGGGTTAGGGTTAGATTTAGGGTAAATTGTTCGGGTTAGGGTTGGATTTAGGGTAAGTTGTTCGGGTTAGGGTTAGATTTAGGGTAAGTTGTTTGGGTTAGGGTTGGATTTAGGGTAAGTTGTTCGGGTTAGTTTTGGATTTACGGTAAATTGTTCGGGTTAGGGTTAGATTTAGGGTAAGTTGTTCGGGTTAGGGTTAGATTTAGGGTAAGTTGTTCGGGTCAGGGTTGGATTTACGGTAAATTGTTCGGGTTAGGGTTGGATTTACGGTAAGTTGTTCAGGTTAGGGCTAGATTTAGGGTAAGTTATTCGGGTTAGGGTTAGATTTAGGGTAAATTATTCGGGTTAGGGATGGATTTACGGTAAGTTGTTCGGGTTAGGGTTGGATTTAGGGTAAATTGTTCGGGTTAGGGTTGGATTTAGGGTAATTTGTTCGGGTTAGGGTTAGATTTAGGGTAATTTGTTTGGGTTAGGGTTTGATTTAGGGTAATTTGTTCGGGTTAGGGTTAGATTTAGGGTAATTTGTTCGGGTTAGGGTTAGATTTAGGGTAAGTTGTTCGGGTTAAGGTTAGATTTAGGGTAAGTGTCTCGGGTTAGGGTCAGATTTAGGGTAAATTGTACGGGTTAGGGTTAGATTTAGGGTAAGTTTCTCGGGTTAGGGTCAGATTTAGGGTAAATTGTTCGGGTTAGGGTTAGATTTAGGGTAAGTTGTTTGGGTTAGGGTTAGATTTAGGGTAAATTTAGTCATAGCTCTTTTTTTCTCTTGTTAGGGGGGAGTGTGCCGTGCAGTTTGCTGTGTTTCAGTGACTCACAGAGTCCATCTGGATGATCACGGTGCTTCCTTCCAGCTGATAGTCGGAGATGACCGGCTGGTCCAATCTGTCTCTGAACTGCAAGACAGCATCAACATGAGTTTAGTTTCAATTCAAAGCGTGACTACCATCACTCTTCCAGCTGGAGGGAATTCGTTTGGATGTACAAAGCTCCGCCTCTTGTTGATGCGTCTCAGTTTGCAGTCGTTCTACCTCATCTTACCCACCTGAACGCTGCAGCTGGTGGGCCATCGCTGCATCAGTCGTGTTACTATGTGTTTTTATGTATTAGTAGAGACACAAACCAGTCATAGCTGCCATCTGCAAGGGGAAATGATTTCCTAAAATGGCTTTTTCATCAAACTGAGATCCTTTTCAGCCTGGGTTTAATACTCTGTCACATTAAGCCTGAAAAAGAGAGAGAAGAAGAAGGGCTGTGTTCACCTGTCTCAGGTCCTCCAGGTAAGGCTCCACACCTGTCGGCAGCTGGATCTTCATCACTGTGAGAGTGGACTCTGTGAACACCTCATTAGGAGGAGGAATATACCTGAAACACAAAGTTTGCAGTTTCCATTCATCACCTGGTATGACATACAAAATGTATCTGCACTGATAGTTTTCTTACTTTACACAGGCGGACAGGTGAGGAGCTCGCATACTGGGATCTGAGGACGACAGGAAGGCGTTTTATTTGTAAAAGACCAACAGATGAAGTCCTAAAATAAAGTTTTATCAACATATTTCATTGTGAAGGAGTAAAAACAAACTAAACAAGTGTCTATAAGAGGGTTTTTCACCGATAAAGACACGTACTGTCAGAGACGTCGGCGCCGACGATCTCGATGGTGAGATCAAAGTTGCACCTGGTCTGCGTGGAAGCTGTGGTTTGATAGTACACCGTCTTCAGCTGGAAACACAGCCAGGACTGTTACTGGGGATTCTGGGACTTACACATGTTGAATGTATGAACCTAACCAAGACAAACCCACCTTCACACTGGACACACCCTTCCCAAAACCTGTGGACACAATGATGTCATCATCCTTCGTTATCTGCAACATAAAGAAAACAGGAAGAAGACGAGAAACAAGACTTTAGTCACAGCTCCACCTGTTGGACCGTGTCCACCTGTTGGACCGTGTACACCTGTTGGACCGTCTCCACCTGTTGGACCGTGTCCACCTTTTGGACTGTCTCCACCTGTTGGACCGTCTCCACCTGTTGGACCGTGTCCACCTGTTGGACCGTCTCCACCTGTTGGACCGTCTCCACCTGTTGGACCGTGTCCACATGTTGGACCGTGTCCACCTTTTGGACCGTCTCCACCTTTTGGACCGTCTCCACATGTTGGACCGTCTCCACCTGTTGGACCGTGTCCATATGTTGGACCGTCTCCACCTGTTGGACCGTGTCCACCTGTTGGACCATCTCCACCTTTTGGACCGTCTCCACCTTTTGGACCGTTGTAGGTACCAGATGGTACCAGGTAGCAGATCTGGTACCTACACCGTGTCCACCTGTTGGACCGTCTCCACCTGTTGGACCGTCTCCACCTGTTGGACCGTGTCCACCTGTTGGACCGTCTCCACCTGTTGGACCGTGTCCATATGTTGGACCGTCTCCACCTGTTGGACCGTCTCCACCTGTTGGACCGTGTCCACCTGTTGGACCGTCTCCACCTGTTGGACCGTGTCCACCTGTTGGACCGTCTCCACCTGTTGGACCGTGTCCATATGTTGGACCGTCTCCACCTGTTGGACCGTGTCCATATGTTGGACCGTGTCCATATGTTGGACCGTCTCCACCTGTTGGACCGTGTCCATATGTTGGACCGTCTCCACCTGTTGGACCGTGTCCATATGTTGGACCGTGTCCACCTGTTGGACCGTTGTAGGTACCAGATGGTACCAGGTAGCAGATCTGGTACCTACACCGTGTCCACCTGTTGGACCGTGTCCACCTGTTGGACCGTCTCCACCTGTTGGACCGTGTCCATATGTTGGACCGTCTCCACCTGTTGGACCGTGTCCATATGTTGGACCGTCTCCACCTGTTGGACCGTGTCCACCTGTTGGACCGTCTCCACCTGTTGGACCGTGTCCATATGTTGGACCGTCTCCACCTGTTGGACCGTGTCCATATGTTGGACCGTGTCCATATGTTGGACCGTCTCCACCTGTTGGACCGTGTCCATATGTTGGACCGTCTCCACCTGTTGGACCGTCTCCACATGTTGGACCGTCTCCACCTGTTGGACCGTGTCCATATGTTGGACCGTCTCCACCTGTTGGACCGTGTCCACCTGTTGGACCATCTCCACCTTTTGGACCGTCTCCACCTTTTGGACCGTTGTAGGTACCAGATGGTACCAGGTAGCAGATCTGGTACCTACACCGTGTCCACCTGTTGGACCGTCTCCACCTGTTGGACCGTCTCCACCTGTTGGACCGTGTCCATATGTTGGACCGTCTCCACCTGTTGGACCGTGTCCATATGTTGGACCGTGTCCATATGTTGGACCGTCTCCACCTGTTGGACCGTGTCCATATGTTGGACCGTCTCCACCTGTTGGACCGTGTCCATATGTTGGACCGTGTCCACCTGTTGGACCGTTGTAGGTACCAGATGGTACCAGGTAGCAGATCTGGTACCTACACCGTGTCCACCTGTTGGACCGTGTCCACCTGTTGGACCGTCTCCACCTGTTGGACCGTGTCCATATGTTGGACCGTCTCCACCTGTTGGACCGTGTCCATATGTTGGACCGTCTCCACCTGTTGGACCGTGTCCACCTGTTGGACCGTCTCCACCTGTTGGACCGTGTCCATATGTTGGACCGTCTCCACCTGTTGGACCGTGTCCATATGTTGGACCGTGTCCATATGTTGGACCGTCTCCACCTGTTGGACCGTGTCCATATGTTGGACCGTCTCCACCTGTTGGACCGTCTCCACATGTTGGACCGTCTCCACCTGTTGGACCGTGTCCATATGTTGGACCGTCTCCACCTGTTGGACCGTGTCCATATGTTGGACCGTGTCCATATGTTGGACCGTCTCCACCTGTTGGACCGTGTCCATATGTTGGACCGTCTCCACCTGTTGGACCGTCTCCACATGTTGGACCGTCTCCACCTGTTGGACCGTGTCCATATGTTGGACCGTCTCCACCTGTTGGACCGTGTCCACCTGTTGGACCATCTCCACCTTTTGGACCGTCTCCACCTTTTGGACCGTTGTAGGTACCAGATGGTACCAGGTAGCAGATCTGGTACCTACACCGTGTCCACCTGTTGGACCGTCTCCACCTGTTGGACCGTCTCCACCTGTTGGACCGTGTCCACCTGTTGGACCGTCTCCACCTGTTGGACCGTGTCCATATGTTGGACCGTCTCCACCTGTTGGACCGTCTCCACCTGTTGGACCGTGTCCACCTGTTGGACCGTCTCCACCTGTTGGACCGTGTCCACCTGTTGGACCGTCTCCACCTGTTGGACCGTGTCCATATGTTGGACCGTCTCCACCTGTTGGACCGTGTCCATATGTTGGACCGTGTCCATATGTTGGACCGTCTCCACCTGTTGGACCGTGTCCATATGTTGGACCGTCTCCACCTGTTGGACCGTGTCCACCTGTTGGACCGTGTCCACCTGTTGGACCGTCTCCACCTGTTGGACCGTGTCCATATGTTGGACCGTCTCCACCTGTTGGACCGTGTCCATATGTTGGACCGTGTCCATATGTTGGACCGTCTCCACCTGTTGGACCGTGTCCATATGTTGGACCGTCTCCACCTGTTGGACCGTTGTAGGTACCAGATGGTACCAGGTAGCAGATCTGGTACCTACACCGTGTCCACCTGTTGGACCGTTGTAGGTACCAGATGGTACCAGGTAGCAGATCTGGTACCTACACCGTGTCCACCTGTTGGACCGTGTCCACCTGTTGGACCGTCTCCACATGTTGGACCGTGTCCACCTGTTGAACCATCTCCACCTGTTGGACCGTCTCCACCTGTTGAACCGTCTCCACCTGTTGAACCTGACACTGACTCACCTCCAGGGGTGAGCTCACAGGTCGAGTCTGGCTCAGTTGGACTTGTTTCAGCTGTCCTTTCCGGCTGTAGCGGATGTTGATCTCCTGATTGAGGAAAGCCCGAGGGATGACCTTGGTGTACTCCGTCAGCGCCTCCAGGGTCAGCATTGCATCCTGGGAGAGATCAAAAGTTAGCAAAAAGACTGCATACGTCTGTGTTAGCTTACTGTCATCCACTCAGGAATATGTTTAAATTCTGTCTGAATTCTGTTTGTTTCAGGACAGTTTCTCAAAATTTCTGAATTTTTAGTGTGTTCACCGTCATAGAGAAGAAGCCCTCGCCATAGTGTTGATCCTGAGTCAGCCAGGACAGAATGGGGTTGGCGTAGTGGATCCTCCCCTTTAACACAAACATTTAAATTAGTCACAAATGAATGTAACACTGCCCCCCAGAGGCAGGGACAGGAACTACAACTTTGCACATTCAAGGAATCTTTTTTAGGACATCAAATCTCGCAAAAGGACCGTTTCAAAGCCAAGGATCCTTCAAAGGACTAAGTTTTTCATTATGTTAAATTCCCAGAATGCATCTGTGTAACTGCTGTAATCTTTAAACACCCACAAAATTTATTCAGATGCTGCTGACATGAAATAGGACAGAAATAGGATTGTTTCTGTCGTCGAAGGAAGGACTCTTTCTTAACTTCAGACACTGCCCTCTACAGACGGAGACAGGAACTACAGAAATAATGATCTCTAATGAAATCCTTACATTTTAGAGCCAAAGGGATAAACAGAATCAACAGGAAGTAGCGGCACCTTGAGCAGCATCGTCAGCAGGACATACGCTGTCATCTCCACAGTCATACCGCTGGATTTGTCAGGCTTTAGCCACTCCCCCGTCGTACTGGACTCTCGCCAATACCTGAGTTGAACCGGGTTACCTGGACACAGATATTCAGCCGTGTGACTCAGACTTATGGCGGTTACTCTATGCCTAAAAGTCCTGAATATGAAATGTAATGAGTCACCACAGTGATGCACAGGTGCTGTGACTGAGAAACAAGAAGAAGAAGAAGAAATACACACACCTTTCTGCTGAGCCAGGTTTTCCAGGTTGGTGAGCAGCTGGGAAACCTCAATGGTGTTGGGGTTATGAAGCGTCAGGGCGTAGGCCGCTATCGCTTGCACATAAACACTCTTCGCACTCGGGGCATGCTGGGAAATGTAGTCTGCTGCTTTGCGCTTGCTTCTTTCATGAGACTGGGAGGGAGAAACAAAATTAGAGGACAGCTTGTCCGACGCAGGGCTCTGTAATTTAAATTATTTACATAAATTAAGGTAAATCTAATTTATTCATCTCATCTCATCCCATTTAATCTCATCACAAATTATCTGGTCCCACGTTGTCATTATTCCTCTTTTAACATTCATCTCACTCTGGTTTTGGTCTAAACTCATCATAATTTTACATAATCTAACATATTCCCTGTTAATCTCATCCCATCTAATTATATTCATAACATAATTCTATTTGAGCTAATATCACCTCCGAATTTCACAACCATTCCTATTTCATCCTGTTTAATTTAATCTCATTAGTTAATCCACCTGGTCAAACACCCCTTTATCCCATTTAATCTCCCTCCATTTAATTAAATTCTCATTTAATCCCATCTAACCCGAACCCACCTGAACCACTTTATAACACCCTGTTTAATCTCATCTGATTTTATTTCTTTACTAAACTATTTATCCTCATTAATCTAACCTCATTTTATCACAATATCATCTTATTTTACATCATTTTTTTAATCTAATACCATTTAATTCATAAACTCATTTTATTTGATCTAATCCCATCTCATTTCCCCTTTTAACTCGTCAGAACTCAGCTCATCTGATTTGAATGAATGAAAGAGGAAAGCTGAGGTGTTTCCCACCCGGAGCTGCAGGATTGGGTCACTGATGCTTGTTGCTCTGTGTAAAGCGATCAATACGATGGACGTCAGATACACCGACTGCTCCAGCGGATCACTGCCGTCAAGCTGCACCCAAACACAGAAATGTTATTCAAACTCTGGGGGGTGAAAGGTCAGCCCAAGAGCAGAAGAAGAAGGCGAGGAGGGGCAGTGCTGACCAGAACTTTGTTGGATTTGTAGTCAGATTTCTCCACGAAGGATCCATTGTCTTGTTGAACTTTGGTAATCAGCCAGTGCACAGACTCAAAGAGAAGCTGATGGTTTACAGGCGCCAACGGATCGGCCTTCGACAAAATATTCACCACCTCAGCGGTGACCCTGACAGACAGCGCAGAGGGGGAAAAGACCCGATGACCACAGGGCTGTTCTGGACATACAGAGCAGAACCAGTGCAAACAGAACCAGTGCAAACAGAACCAGTGCAAACAGAACCAGTGCAAACAGAACCAGACACAAGAAGAACACCTTTCATATGAGAAGATTTCCGACCAACGATGCAGATTAAGATACACATAAAATACCACAACTGACCACCAGAGGGAGCTAAAGTCAAACAAATGAACTTATATCTCACTGGCGTCACACCAGAGCCGCAGAATCTCAGTCCAGAACAAACGGTTCCATGCAGATGCCTTACGCCCAACCACAGCCAGATTTATATGTTCCAGTTTCACTTTGTTCTGTTTCAGACTGGAGTGCAGGAGGCTTACAGCTCACATACAAACATTTAAACCTCACATTTTATCGCTTGAAACCTTTAAGAACCTGAAGCTACATCCCAGCGGCACACAGCTGGTGTGAGACACAGTATGTAGAGTACATGTTGAAATCTGCAGCAGTGTTCAGTAAAACAGCTTCATGCTTCCACATCACTGCAGAGGTCAGTGCTGTAAACACCTGCAGCCAGATGCAGCCAGGTGTGCATTTACCCTCAAATGTAAACACTGTGAAATCTCTTCTTCCTGTTCCTGCATCTATTAGATTCACCCAAAACACAACTCTGGTATTTATTTAGTTCTATTCTTTAGTTCTATTCTATTTAGCTTTATTCAAAAGTACGTCAGTCCTTTAACTGACTCCACCTCCTTAAACTGACTCCACCTCCTTAAACTGACTCCACCTCCTTAAACTGACTCCACCCCCTTGAACTGACTCCACCCCCTTAAACTGACTCCACCTCCTTGAACTGACTCCACCTCCTTGAACTGACTCCACCTCCTTAAACTGACTCCACCTCCTTAAACTGACTCCACCTCCTTAAACTGACTCCACCTCCTTGAACTGACTCCACCTCCTTAAACTGACTCCACCTCCTTAAACTGACTCCACCTCCTTAAGTTGACTCCACCTCCTTAAACTGACTCCACCTCCTTGAACTGACTCCACCTCCTTAAACTGACTCCACCTCCTTGAACTGACTCCGCCTCCTTAAACTGACTCCACCTCCTTAAGTTGACTCCACCTCCTTAAACTGACTCCACCTCCTTGAACTGACTCCACCTCCTTAAACTGACTCCACCTCCTTGAACTGACTCCGCCTCCTTGAACTGACTCCACCCCCTTAAACTGACTCCACCTCCTTGAACTGACTCCACCCCCTTAAACTGACTCCACCTCCTTAAACTGACTCCACCTCCTTAAATTGACTCCACCCCCTTAAACTGACTCCACCCCCTTAAACTGACTCCACCTCCTTAAACTGACTCCACCTCCTTAAGTTGACTCCACCTCCTTAAACTGACTCCACCTCCTTAAACTGACTCCACCTCCTTAAACTGACTCCACCTCCTTAAGTTGACTCCACCTCCTTAAACTGACTCCACCTCCTTGAACTGACTCCGCCTCCTTGAACTGACTCCACCTCCTTAAATTGACTCCACCCCCTTAAACTGACTCCACCTCCTTAAACTGACTCCACCTCCTTGAACTGACTCCACCTCCTTGAACTGACTCCACCTCCTTAAACTGACTCCACCTCCTTAAACTGACTCCACCTCCTTTAACTGACTCCACCTCCTTAAACTGACTCCACCTCCTTAAACTGACTCCACCTCCTTAAACTGACTCCACCTCCTTGAACTGACTCCGCCTCCTTAAACTGACTCCACCTCCTTGAACTGACTCCGCCTCCTTGAACTGACTCCACCTCCTTGAACTGACTCCACCTCCTTAAACTGACTCCACCTCCTTGAACTGACTCCGCCTCCTTGAACTGACTCCACCCCCTTAAACTGACTCCACCTCTTTTACGTTCTGTTATCCTCTCAAACACAGAATGAGGGATTTTTCGTGTTAATTTGTTTTATTTCCAGGTCGCTGCTGGTGTTACGGGAGATTTAACGTCCTGCTGAAGACTTTAATGGTCAATAAAAAGCTCCAAGACTTTGGAAAAGGAGCTGATGAACTGACTTTTACGGGTTAAGAGGCGTTCACTCACATGGTGCTGGATTCTGTTTGCATCCACATGCTGTAGCTGGCGTCTCCTTTCCTGAATGAAGTGATGGCGACCTGGCCTGAACACACACACCCCATAAACAAACAGCTAACTCCTCGTGTCACCAGCAGCATCGTCTCGCTCTCTGCTCACCTTCCCTGATCTTCTGTCTCAGATTGGCTGAGTTCTTGGCTATGTCTGGTCCCAGTATGTCCCAGCTGCTCGACGTCTCCAGGTACAGGTACACCTGGATGATGGGGAGGAGCGTTTCGAGCGCTGCCTTTGCCGACCCGGCCGGCAGATCGATGATCTCTTTCAGGCCCTCAGGATTGCTGATCACAGTCACAACCTCACCTGGGAGTTCACCTGGTTCACACATGCAGATGTTCATGAGGATCACTTCAGCAGGTGCCTCTGAGAGAAAAGGTGCGGATCTTACCGTTAATGGTCAGCATTCTCTGCAAAGCTGAGTTGGGAACTACGTTTTCCGGCAGTTTGTTCTTCAGCAGCACCGACCTCTTCTCTGAGCCTACAACAGCAGGACTTCAGAAACTGAACAGGTGGAGCAGAACATCACATGGAGCTGCAGGTGGACACCTACCGTAGAGTCCCTGTGGGTCCAGTCGCCCCCCCGCATTCTCCTCCTGTTTCACACCTTCAGGCTGGAAACACAAGCAGAGTTAGACTGAACTACAGGAAGTGACTTCCCCTGCTGTCCCGTCTCACACCAGGAGCTACTGGACTCTGAGTTCTGAGTTCAGACCTTCAGAAATGTTCAGTGCAGCAAAAAGACCAACCCTGAGCCTTCCGGTCGGGTCCAGATCTAACTGTATCAGGACCAGGCTCCACCTGGTGTAAGAAAAGAGCTGCTTCTGGTCTGAAGGTTTGTAATTACCACCACTCGCAGCGTCTTCTCCACGATGTCCCTGTTTCTTCTGGGTGTTTTCAGGGTGAACCTCAGCGTGTGCTCTCCAGGCTCCAGGCCCAGCAGGGTGAAGGTCACTGGGGCCACTCCGCCGGCAGCCAGCTGTCTGAAGGTGCACCCCGTGGTGCGCAGCTCCCCCTCCGCCGGCTCGGACTGCAGCATGCAGATCGCCGGGCCGGCGGTCAGCGTCACGCAGTACTGAGGGCGGAAAATAAGAGTCGAGAATCAAATCGCTGTGATAAAAACCTGCTCCCAGGGGACCAAAAACATCCATGTTTGGCTGACTGTGAATCGGCCGGAGGAGCAGGAGTTCAGATCAAATCTACTCAAATCAGATTAGATTAAAGCACATTTAAAACAGTTTCAGCTGCGCTGCTTACAAGAAAACAGGAAAAGAAAACTAAAACTTAAATAACTACCTCAAAGAGTAAGAAATTAAACTTTGAAAATGTTTAGTGTTAAATAAAATTAAAGGCCAAGAGGAACAAAAATGTCTCCAGCTGTCAGTACAGCTGAACATTAACTGACAACTGAAGGTCTGTTTTATAGCTAAACAGCCATTGAACCGGGATTAACAGCGCCTTTGTAACCTGTTGTTAACCTGTTGTTAACCTGTTATTAACCTGTTATTAACCTGTTATCAACCTGTTATCAACCTGTTGTTAACCTGTTATTAACCTGTTATTAACCTGTTGTTAATCTGTTGTTAACCTGTTGTTAACCTGTTATTAACCTGTTTTCACTTGTTTTTGACCTGTTTTTAACCTTTTATTAACCCATTGTTAATTTGTTGTTAACCTGTTGTTAATCTGTTGTTAACCTTCTATTAACCTGTTGTTAACCTGTCGTTAACCTGTTGTTAACCTTCTATTAACCTGTTGTTAACCTGTTATTAACCTGTTTTCACTTGTTTTTGACCTGTTGTTAACCTGTTATCAACCTGTTGTTAACCTGTTATTAACCCGTTGTTAATTTGTTGTTAACCTGTTGTTAACCTGTTGTTAACTTGTTGTTAACCTGTTTTTAACTTGTTGTTATTCTGTTGTTAACCTGTTGTTAACCTGTTGTTAACTTGTTGTTAAGCTGTTTTCACTTGTTTTTGACCTGTTGTTAACCTGTTATCAACCTGTTGTTAACCTGTTATTAACCCGTTGTTAATTTGTTGTTAACCTGTTGTTAACTTGTTGTTAACCTGTCGTTAACCTGTCGTTAACCTGTTGTTAACCTGTTGTTAACTTGTTGTTAACCTGTTTTTAACTTGTTGTTATTCTGTTGTTAACCTGTTGTTAACTTGTTGTTAACCTGTTTTTAACTATTGTTATCCTGTTGTTAACCTGTTATTAACCTGTTGTTAACTTGTTGTTATTCTGTTGTTAACCTGTTGTTAACTTGTTGTTAACCTGTTTTTAACTTGTTGTTATCCTGTTGTTAACCTGTTATTAACCTGTTGTTAACCTGTCGTTAACCTGTTGTTAACCTGTTGTTAACTTGTTGTTAACCTGTTTTTAACTTGTTGTTATTCTGTTGTTAACCTGTTGTTAACTTGTTGTTAACCTGTTTTTAACTTGTTGTTATCCTGTTGTTAACCTGTTATTAACCTGTTGTTAACTTGTTGTTATTCTGTTGTTAACCTGTTGTTAACTTGTTGTTAACCTGTTTTTAACTTGTTGTTATTCTGTTGTTAACCTGTTGTTAACCTGTTGTTAACTTGTTGTTAAGCTGTTTTCACTTGTTTTTGACCTGTTGTTAACCTGTTATCAACCTGTTGTTAACCTGTTATTAACCCGTTGTTAATTTGTTGTTAACCTGTTGTTAACTTGTTGTTAACCTGTCGTTAACCTGTCGTTAACCTGTTGTTAACCTGTTGTTAACTTGTTGTTAACCTGTTTTTAACTTGTTGTTATTCTGTTGTTAACCTGTTGTTAACTTGTTGTTAACCTGTTTTTAACTTGTTGTTATCCTGTTGTTAACCTGTTATTAACCTGTTGTTAACTTGTTGTTATTCTGTTGTTAACCTGTTGTTAACTTGTTGTTAACCTGTTTTTAACTTGTTGTTATCCTGTTGTTAACCTGTTATTAACCTGTTGTTAACTTGTTGTTATTCTGTTGTTAACCTGTTGTTAACTTGTTGTTAAGCTGTTTTTAACTTGTTGTTATTCTGTTGTTAACCTGTTATTAACCTGTTGTTAACCTGTTATTAACCTGTTATTAACCCGTTGTTAATTTGTTGTTAAGCTGTCGTTAACTTGTTGTTAACCTGTTTTTAACTTGTTGTTAATCTGTTGTTAACCTGTTATTAACCTGTCGTTAACCTGTTGTTAAAGCTAAACTGAGCTTTGAAAAGCTCAAGTAATGTCTGGAATAAGACACCAAACGGTGATGAGTTGAAGAGGAGACGTCTGGGATGCAGAGCAGGAACAAAATCCAGGAAAAGGAGGAGGAAGTTTATCATGGGAAATGTGAGATCACTGGTGTATATATCCTTGTTAAACAAGTGTTACTTTTTGTCTAATTGTAATAAACTGAATCAAACTGTTTGTGAAACTTTAGAATTGAACATCAGAGACACAGACACAGAGCATCAGTCAGCCCTGACTCTTTGAGCTCCTCTAATCGGTGCATTTGAAGGTTCCCTGAAGCAGTGTATCGTCCCTGCTGAGGCTTGGCAGGGAATCATGTGCTGCTGGTACCGTGATGGTGTCGGCCTCCTGGTTGTAGACAGAACCCTGCAGCTCCACCTGCTCTCCTCTGACCACCTGATAGGGCAGCGGGACGTCCACGCTGAGCGGCAGATTAACCGACACCTTCACCGGATCTGCAACACACATACCTGTGGACACACGACGGAACAGCTGGAACCCTGAAGGTCAAAGCAAAGCGTTCCATAGATGGAGTTCGAGGGTAAATGGAGGCTCACCGTTGGGGAACATGCCGACCGTCTTAATCTCCCAGGTGGTCAAAGAGTCGGGCAGACGCCTGCTGAGCGACATGTCGCCTGAACTGAAGACACACACAGACGGATGGATGAATGAATAATTGGATGAATAAGTGGACTGATGGATGGATGGATGAATAATTGGCTGAATGGATGGAGTGATGGATGAATAATTGGCTGAATGGATGAATAATTGGCTGAATGGATGGATGAATGGATGAATAACTGGATGAATGGATGAATAATTGGATGAATGGATGAATAATTGGCTGAATGGATGAATAATTGGCTGAATGGATGAATAATTGGATGAATAAATGGATGAATAACTGGATGAATAGTTGGATGAATGGATGAATAACTGGATGAATAATTGGATGAATGGATGGATTGATGGATGAATGGATGAATGACTGGATGAATGGATGAATGACTGGATGAATGGATGAATAACTGGATGAATAAATGGATGAATAACTGGATGAATAGTTGCATGAATGGATGAATAACTGGATGAATAATTGGATGAATGGATGGATTGATGGATGAATGGATGAATAATTGGCTGAATGGATGAATAATTGGTTGAATCGATGAATAATTGGCTGAATGGATGGATTGATGGATGAATAATTGGCTGAATGGATGAATAATTGGCTGAATGGATGGATTGATGGATGAATGGATGAATAATTGGCTGAATGGATGGATGAATGGATGAATAACTGGATGAATGGATGAATAATTGGCTGAATGGATGAATAATTGGCTGAATGGATGAATAACTGGATGAATGGATGAATAATTGGCTGAATGGATGGATTGATGGATGAATGGATGAATAATTGGCTGAATGGATGGATGAATGGATGAATAACTGGATGAATGGATGAATAATTGGCTGAATGGATGAATAATTGGCTGAATGGATGAATAACTGGATGAATGGATGAATAATTGGCTGAATGGATGAATAATTGGATGAATAATTGGATGAATGGATGAATAATTGGCTTAATGGATGGATGAATAAGTGGTCTGATGGATGGATGGATGAATGGATCTCAAACCCCGCCTCCTGAACTCACCTGATCTTTTGCACCTCCCACAGCCAGCTCTCTGGAAAGTAGCTCCGCACCCGAGAAGGAGCCTGGTCAAAGTCCGCCCCCAAGTCTGAGCAAAGACACAAAGAGTGGTGATTCCTCCCCCCGGGGGTCAGCTGCACATGTTCAAACACCTCCAGTCAGTAAGTCTGGGCTGGACTGACCGTGGCGTCCCAGAATGAGTCTGTCCCCCAGGTCCAGCCTATTCTGGATGAACTCGCAGCACTCTCTGAAGGCCTGTCTGCAGCCGCGGTGCCTCCTGAAGGCCTGCCGGGCGAACTGCTCGCAGGTCACGCTCTTTGGGATGTACTTCATGCCCTGCTCACAGCACGTCTTCACGGGGCCGTAACTTCTGGCTGCACAGAGTCAAACTACGAGTTACCGAGAGAGATCAGGCAAACTCTAACCGTGACACTCTCTGTTCTGCATTTCTATTTCTACCAACTTGTGAGCGTTTCACAGAGTTCTTTATGAAAGGCAATATGATGCATCCTGTCTCTGTGACGATCTGTGTGACCTCTGCAGCTCTTCAGTGTGTTTGGGCTCACCGTGAAGTGCTTTTTTATGGCTTCATTTCTGGGACACCTGCTGCATGGCTGCACTGACACAACAAATCAATCAAAGTCCAAACACGAGTGCACGTGTGGCAGAGCTGAACGTCTGAAATGGACTGACGGACGGATCAGGTGCTCAACAGGTGGAGGTTTACCTTTGTCTGCCTTCTCCTCTTCGGTCACGGCTCGCTTTGCTCGTACGACTGCGCGACACGCCTCCTCTGCACACACATTAATGGGTAAAACAGCAGCAATCAGGGAAACACGTGCACGTGACTGTGCACGTGACTGTCTGTGGACTGATTGGCAGACATACGGTGGATAGTCTGCTGGGCGTGGGTGTTGGTCATGAACGTGAGGCCAGCCTGGTGGAAGACGTCGGCGTTGTCTTTGCCGCCGCCCCCCCCGCAGCCCAGGTCGCTCTTCTCGATGTGCCGCAGGACCTGCAGGCCACCGTACATCATGTCAAAAAGGGACACAACTCATTTACAGCGGCGCTGAAGAGGCAGGAAGAAGAACCCCGGGTAAGCGGGGTGTTTCTTTAAGAGTTACCATGGCAACGGGGTCTTTGTAGTTTGGTCGAAGCGTGAAAACAGCCGTGTCTACGGCTGACATGGCCACATAACCGTCCTGATTGGCCTTGATGTTCAGATGCAGGTCTTCATTCGGCCTGTAGCTGGTCTTCTGGAAAGACGAATCGCTCTGACACACAAACACATTTTATTCAGCGAGTTCACTCAAACTGTTGAGGAGTTCAGTAAAACTTTATGGATATTTCTCACAAAAAAGACCTTAAACCACCAAAATGTGGTTCTGTGGCATAATTTATCTATAGTTCTTTATTTATTTCCATAAAACCAGGAAGCAGCTGCAGAGATTCACTGAAACATGTTGAAACATGGTTATAAACCCAGAATCTGAGGCAGAAACAGAGTTTTTTCTCAGTTCTCAGCAGCTTTAAAGTGAATCTCTGGTCTGAGCTCCTTTATTCTCCAACACAGCCTGAACCCTCTGAGACAAGCTTTCTGTCATTTCTTTAAGGAGTCTTCAGGAATAGTTCTCCAGGCTTCTTGAAGGACATCCCAAAGCTCTTCTTTGGATGTGGGCTGCCTTTTGTTCCGTTCTCTGTCAGATGATCCCACACTGCTTCAATAATGTTGAGGTCCGGGCTCTGGGGAGGATTCATCCCTCCATAAGACCTGTTGCCACTGATTTTCAGTCCACTTCTTGTGTCATTTGGCACAGCTCAGCCTTTTCTCCCTGTTTCCCTTCCTTAAGAACGGCTTCTTGACAGCCACCCTTCCATGGAGACCATTTCTGATGAGGCTTGGGCCAACAGTAGATGGATCAGCTGAAGGTCCAGATGCATCTCTCAGGTCCTGTCAGGTCACAGCTGGATTTTTTCCTCTTTCTTAAGGACATCACTTTCAGATCCTGTTCATCTGCTGGAGATAGTTTTTTAGGCCTGACACTTCTTCTTTTGTCCTCCACTTGTCCAGTTTCCTCAAATGTTTTAAGGACACACTGCACACCATGCTGAGATATGCCAAGTTTTCAGCTAATAGCTCTTTGGGAATCACCTTGTTGCTGCAGAAATCCTATTTTCTGTCTGTCAAACTGTGTTTTCTTTGCTGTTTTTCATAGATGCAGCTAAAGAAATGGGAACAAATGATGTGTCTTTGTGACAGGCTGCTGGTAACAAAGTGCCTAAAGATCCAGTTTAAAATGGCTTCTTTGCTAAGTTGTCTGTTCTGTGTCGACACAACACTGGTTCATCCCTTGAGTTAGGAGCCTTTTTCTGCCTGAATGGGTCAAAGGTCAGAGTTAAGTGGCTGAACAAAGAAAAAACACATTCCTCTGACTGGACTGACTCACTGACAGCCTGTGCTGGTAGAGAATGGATCAGATACCTGAATGCTTTGCTCCACATTGAGCCCGTTGACACACTTGTCTTTGACATCCATCCACACAGAGTCGGCCACCAGCTCCGACACGCCCTCTCCATCCAGAACAAAGTAGACCACCAGTCTGATGGACGGCACCATGGCAGACGTCACTGGGAAGTTCAGATTCTGAGTGCCGTCAACGCTGGACGCAAACGGCTGACTTTTAAAAGCCACAATCTTGCCTTTGGAGAGCACCTGGTGGGGCACAGCAGGAGGTCATCAGTAACTATGGAAACAGGACAAACTCTGACAACGAGCTGCACCTTCTCACCAGATAGTTGATGGCTTTGATGCTCAGGTATGAGGCGGCACTGGAGAACACTTGGATGCTGGCGTAGTTCCCCACCACCAGGCCGCGGCCGAACATCGGCGTGTTGATGTAGAGGTAGCGCTGGTTTGGGGAGTGATACGCCACCGGCTCCAGCGTGAGGCTGGCCTGACTGAGCGAGGGGAGGCTGGAGTCCGCCGTCATGAACTGTGTCAACAACCAGAGAAGAAGGTAAGAGAAGCAGGTAAATGACTGTAAACTAGGAGGACTGTAGTGAAACTGAACAAACAAGTTTCCTTTGCTGGGAAACTGTTTCAATACACATATAAAGCTCTTAATGACCAGAGTTCTGCTGAGATCTAACAGCAGAGATCATGTTTCTCCAGTTTTAGCTTCTCTTCATTGGCTCCCTGTTAAATTCAGAATAGAATCTAAGATTCTTCTCCTCACATATAAAGCTCTTAATGACCGAGCTCCATCATATCTTAAAGATCTCACAGTTGGATGTTTCCCCAACAGAGCACTTTGCTCTCAGGCTGCAGGTTTCCTTGTGGTTCCCAGAGTTTCTAAAAGCAGAATGGGAGGCAGAGCCTTCAGTTATCAGGCCCCTAAAAGCAGAATGGGAGGCAGAGCCTTCAGTTATCAGGCCCCTAAAAGCAGAATGGGAGGCAGAGCCTTCAGTTATCAGGCCCCTAAAAGCAGAATGGGAGGCAGAGCCTTCAGTTATCAGGCCCCTAAAAGCAGAACGGGAGGCAGAGCCTTCAGTTATCAGGCCCCTAAAAGCAGAATGGGAGGCAGAGCCTTCAGTTATCAGGCCCCTAGAAGCAGAATGGGAGGCAGAGCCTTCAGTTATCAGGCCCCTAAAAGCAGAATGGGAGGCAGAGCCTTCAGTTATCAGGCCCCTAAAAGCAGACTGGGAGGCAAAGCCTTCAGTTATCAGGCCCCTAAAAGCAGAATGGGAGGCAGAGCCTTCAGTTATCAGGCCCCTAAAAGCAGAATGGGAGGCAGAGCCTTCAGTTATCAGGCCCCTAAAAGCAGAATGGGAGGCAGAGCCTTCAGTTATCAGGCCCCTAAAAGCAGAATGGGAGGCAGAGCCTTCAGTTATCAGGCCCCTAAAAGCAGAATGGGAGGCAGAGCCTTCAGTTATCAGGCCCCTAAAAGCAGAATGGGAGGCAGAGCCTTCAGTTATCAGGCACCTAAAAGCAGAATGGGAGGCAGAGCCTTCAGTTATCAGGCCCCTAAAAGCAGAATGGGAGGCAGAGCCTTCAGTTATCAGGCCCCTAAAAGCAGAATGGGAGGCAGAGCCTTCAGTTATCAGGCCCCTAAAAGCAGAATGGGAGGCAGAGCCTTCAGTTATCAGGCCCCTAAAAGCAGAATGGGAGGCAGAGCCTTCAGTTATCAGGCCCCTCTCTGTGGAACCAGCTGCCAGTTTGGCTTCAGGAAGCAGACACCCTCTCTACCTTTAAGATCAGGCTGAAACTTTCCATTCTGATAAAGCTTATAGTTAGGGATGGCTCAGGTGAGCCTGAAACATCCCATAGTTCTGCTGCTATAGGCCCAGCCTGCTGGGGGAGCTCCCATGATGCACCTCTCCTCCCTCCAGATGACATCATTGCTGTCATTAACTTGTGTTTCTCTCTCTCAGCAGGTATCTCTGGCCTGGTGTTACGCTGCTTGTTGTCCCCTCTTTCCTGTCCTCTCAGCCCCAGCTGGTCCAGGCAGATGGACCCTTCCTGGTTCTGGTTCTGATGGAGGTTTCTTCCTGGTTCTGGTTCTGATGGAGGTTTCTTCCTGTTAAAAGGGAGTTTTTTCTCTCCACAGTCGCCTCGTGCAGCTCAGGAGTTTCAGTCTGTTGGTTTCGTTTCGCTCGGCTACTTTTTAAATGGCTCTGAATTAACTGGATTCTAATTGGCTGGAATTGGACTTTGAAGTTCCTTCAGAACCTTGATTTGACGCTTTATAAGATTTTAAATCTTAATAAATGAAAAAAATCAAATGTTCTGCATTTAAACAGTTTAATGACTTTAATCTGAACGGCTGATTTAACCTCAACACAAAGCTGGTTTAATGACATCTTTTCAAGGTTTAATCAACTGAAAAATGGATCCAGTTGCAGCCTGAACCAGGAACCAGCTGAAGGGATCCGACACACATTCAAACAAAGGAACGGGTCCAATGAGCACTTTGTACCAAGCAAAAGGAGTTTCAGGCAACATCTGGGACATGCTCACTGACTCAGACTGCAAACAGCTGCTGAGTCTGACTTTTTGTTGATGGAGACGACAAAGAGAAAGCTTTGATTCATTATCCGTCTTTAGCCCCTGAAGCGAAGAGCAGCGAGTTATAAATGAATGGTTAAAGACAAGTAAAGATGATATAAACTGACACATGTTCATAATAACAGACAGCAACAGGTGAGACACCAGGAGCCCCGCCCCCTTTACCTTCAGGGTCGCCTTGGTTGTGTCTTTGAGCACGTTGCAGATGAAGAAAGCGAGGCCATTGGCCCCCGTGGTGCTGCTCCTGTGGCAGGACATGTCCCCGACCCCCCCTGTGCTGGAGAACTCCTGCCGGTCCACCAGATCCACCGGAACCTGGCTCACCGGCTTGCCCAGGTGATCCCTCACCAGCACCTGCAGAGACAGACCAGCAGCTGTTCTTTAGCAGAAGCTGCTCAGTGGGTCATTTTTCTCTTATTGCTGCTGGATCAGGGGTTCACTTAGTTTCTTAAAATCATCAAACTGAATGGGTCCGGCTCACAGTTTTCTGTATCTGAAACGCACCTGGATGTTATAGGGAACGCACCTGGATGTTATATGGAACGCACCTGGATGTTATACGGAACGCACCTGGATGTTATATGGAACGCACCTGGATGTTATAGGGAACGCACCTGGATGTTATACGGAACGCACCTGGATGTTATAGGGAACGCACCTGGATGTTATACAGAACGCACCTGGATGTTATAGGGAACGCACCTGGATGTTATAGGGAACGCACCTGGATGTTATAGGGAACGCACCTGGATGTTATAGGGAACGCACCTGGATGTTATACGGAACGCACCTGGATGTTATAGGGAACGCACCTGGATGTTATAGGGAACGCACCTGGATGTTATACGGAACGCACCTGGATGTTATACGGAACGCACCTGGATGTTATAGGGAACGCACCTGGATGTTATAGGGAACGCACCTGGATGTTATAGGGAACGCACCTGGATGTTATAGGGAACGCACCTGGATGTTATAAGGAACGCACCTGGATGTTATAGAGAACGGACCTGGATGTTATAGGGAACGCACCTGGATGTTATAGGGAACGCACCTGGATGTTATACGGAACGCACCTGGATGTTATACGGAACGCACCTGGATGTTATAGGGAACGCACCTGGATGTTATAAGGAACACACCTGGATGTTATAGGGAACGCACCTGGATGTTATACGGAACGCACCTGGATGTTATACAGAACGCACCTGGATGTTATACAGAACGCACCTGGATGTTATACAGAACGCACCTGGATGTTATAGGGAACGCACCTGGATGTTATACAGAACGCACCTGGATGTTATAAGGAACGCACCTGGATGTTATAGAGAACGGACCTGGATGTTATAGGGAACGCACCTGGATGTTATAAGGAACGCACCTGGATGTTATAGGGAACGCACCTGGATGTTATACGGAACGCACCTGGATGTTATACGGAACGCACCTGGATGTTATAGAGAACGCACCTGGATGTTATAGGGAACGCACCTGGATGTTATACAGAACGCACCTGGATGTTATAAGGAACGCACCTGGATGTTATAGAGAACGGACCTGGATGTTATAGGGAACGCACCTGGATGTTATAAGGAACGCACCTGGATGTTATAGGGAACGCACCTGGATGTTATACGGAACGCACCTGGATGTTATACGGAACGCACCTGGATGTTATACGGAACGCACCTGGATGTTATAGGGAACGCACCTGGATGTTATACAGAACGCACCTGGATGTTATAAGGAACGCACCTGGATGTTATAGAGAACGGACCTGGATGTTATAGGGAACGCACCTGGATGTTATAAGGAACGCACCTGGATGTTATAGGGAACGCACCTGGATGTTATAAGGAACGCACCTGGATGTTATAGGGAACGCACCTGGATGTTATACAGAACGCACCTGGATGTTATAAGGAACGCACCTGGATGTTATAGAGAACGGACCTGGATGTTATAGGGAACGCACCTGGATGTTATAAGGAACGCACCTGGATGTTATAGGGAACGCACCTGGATGTTATACGGAACGCACCTGGATGTTATACGGAACGCACCTGGATGTTATAGGGAACGCACCTGGATGTTATAGGGAACGCACCTGGATGTTATATGGAACGCACCTGGATGTTATAGGGAACGCACCTGGATGTTATACGGAACGCACCTGGATGTTATAGGGAACGCACCTGGATGTTATAGGGAACGCACCTGGATGTTATAGAGAACGCACCTGGATGTTATAGGGAACGCACCTGGATGTTATAGGGAACGCACCTGGATGTTATAGGGAACGCACCTGGATGTTATACGGAACGCACCTGGATGTTATAGGGAACGCACCTGGATGTTATATGGAACGCACCTGGATGTTATATGGAACGCACCTGGATGTTATATGGAACGCACCTGGATGTTATATGGAACGCACCTGGATGTTATAGGGAACGCACCTGGATGTTATAGGGAACGCACCTGGATGTTATAGGGAACGCACCTGGATGTTATACGGAACGCACCTGGATGTTATACGGAACGCACCTGGATGTTATAGGGAACGCACCTGGATGTTATACGGAACGCACCTGGATGTTATAGGGAACGCACCTGGATGTTATAAGGAACGCACCTGGATGTTATAGGGAACGCACCTGGATGTTATAGGGAACGCACCTGGATGTTATAGGGAACGCACCTGGATGTTATACGGAACGCACCTGGATGTTATACGGAACGCACCTGGATGTTATACGGAACGCACCTGGATGTTATATGGAACGCACCTGGATGTTATATGGAACGCACCTGGATGTTATAGGGAACGCACCTGGATGTTATAGGGAACGCACCTGGATGTTATAGGGAACGCACCTGGATGTTATAGGGAACGCACCTGGATGTTATATGGAACGCACCTGGATGTTATAGGGAACGCACCTGGATGTTATAGGGAACGCACCTGGATGTTATAGGGAACGCACCTGGATGTTATACGGAACGCACCTGGATGTTATACGGAACGCACCTGGATGTTATACGGAACGCACCTGGATGTTATAGGGAACGCACCTGGATGTTATATGGAACGCACCTGGATGTTATAGGGAACGCACCTGGATGTTATATGGAACGCACCTGGATGTTATATGGAACGCACCTGGATGTTATAGAGAACGCACCTGGATGTTATAGAGAACGCACCTGGATGTTATAGGGAACGCACCTGGATGTTATATGGAACGCACCTGGATGTTATAGGGAACGCACCTGGATGTTATATGGAACGCACCTGGATGTTATATGGAACGCACCTGGATGTTATACGGAACGCACCTGGATGTTATAGGGAACGCACCTGGATGTTCTAGGGAACGCACCTGGATGTTATAGGGAACGCACCTGGATGTTATAAGGAACGCACCTGGATGTTATATGGAACGCACCTGGATGTTATATGGAACGCACCTGGATGTTATATGGAACGCACCTGGATGTTATAGGGAACGCACCTGGATGTTATATGGAACGCACCTGGATGTTATAGGGAACGCACCTGGATGTTATAGGGAACGCACCTGGATGTTATAGGGAACGCACCTGGATGTTATAGGGAACGCACCTGGATGTTATAAGGAACGCACCTGGATGTTATAGGGAACGCACCTGGATGTTATAGGGAACGCACCTGGATGTTATAAGGAACGCACCTGGATGTTATAAGGAACGCACCTGGATGTTATATGGAACGCACCTGGATGTTATAGGGAACGCACCTGGATGTTATAGGGAATGCACCTGGATGTTATAGGGAACGCACCTGGATGTTATAAGGAACGCACCTGGATGTTATATGGAACGCACCTGGATGTTATAAGGAACGCACCTGGATGTCATAGGGAACGCACCTGGATGTTATAGGGAACGCACCTGGATGTTATATGGAACGCACCTGGATGTTATAAGGAACGCACCTGGATGTTATAGGGAACGCACCTGGATGTTATATGGAACGCACCTGGATGTTATAAGGAACGCACCTGGATGTTATATGGAACACACCTGGATGTTATAAGGAACGCACCTGGATGTTATAAGGAACGCACCTGGATGTTATAGGGAACGCACCTGGATGTTATAGGGAACGCACCTGGATGTTATAGGGAACGCACCTGGATGTTATACGGCAGTCCAGGTTTGATGAAGGGCGGAGTGGATATCAGACTCAGATGGTACGGGGACTTGACAAACTTCACAGAAGCCAACTCCACCTCCTGAGTTATTCCACCTGAGAGATGAAAGCATGTGTGCATAAAGCAATCCTTCGAGCCAGGTTCAGCCTGGATGGAGCAGCGTGAGCAGCCCACCTGTGTCCTCCTGGACCAGCGCCGTTATGTACAGGTACTTCCCCACCAGACTGCTGAGGTCCCTCGGTCCATCGTGTCTCTGGAGGACGTTCTGCATGCTCACCGTCACCTCCACTTCACCTGCTGAGGAAAGCTGAACACACCAGCAGTTAGAACACGAACAAACATAAAGTCGTATGTAGAGTTCGATGGTTTTCCTGTTAGAAATCTCCAAAGCAAGCTCACAGCTCTGTGTACCCAGACTCTGAACTCTCTGAACCAGGACTACCTAAAAGAGCATCACCGGAGCACACCCAGGGAGGAATGGGACTACAGGAGCTGACCAGGGAGCCAGGACCAGCACCAGGAGCGCCAAACCAGAGGCTGAGCGCCAAACCAGGGGCTGAGCGCCAAACCAGAGGCTGAGCGCCAAACCAGGGGCTGAGCGCCAAACCAGAGGCTGAGCGCCAAACCAGAGGCTGAGCGCCAAACCAGAGGCTGAGCGCCAAACCAGAGGCTGAGCAACAAACCAGAGACTGAGCGCCAAACCAGAGGCTGGGCGCCAAACCAGAAGCTAAGCAACAAACCAGAGGCTGAGCGCCAAACCAGAGGCTGAGCGCCAAACCAGAGGCTGAGCGCCAAACCAGAGGCTGGGCGCCAAACCAGAGGCTGAGCGCCAAACCAGAGGCTGAGCGCCAAACCAGGAGCGCCAAACCAGAGGCTGGGCGCCAAACCAGGGGCTGGGCGCCAAACCAGGGGCTGAGCAACAAACCAGAGGCTGAGCCAATGTGCCGACCCACCAGCTGTTGTACGGATGTGTTTCATGTTTCTTACTCGTTCTCTGGTGACGGAGGTTGGGATGATAACCGGGGCGTTTTTTCCACTAACGTAGCCATAGCGCAGAAACAGCTCCCCGTTGGCGACCGGGGCACCGTGGAGGTACCTGGGACAGAGTAAACCACCAGTGGCTGGAGCAACATCTTCCACTCTAACTGCACATTGTTGTGGTTTTACTCACCTGGCGGACACCTTGAAGCTGAAACTGTCAAACTGACTGTGACTGATGTAGTTTGTCTCTGGTTCCACCAGGATGGAAAAACTGGGAAGAACTATTTCAGGAGGAAACCGGTTCATCAGTTTACATCATACACTTTACACCTGTTGGGCAGGTTCTCCCTTTTCTTACCATATTCTTTCACTTCAAAGTCAGTCTTTGCTTTGGTGGTGAAATCATCCGTGTAAGAAGCTTCGATGGTCCAAATACCCAACCTGAAATCACCGGTTTTCAGTACAAACTTCCAGGAATTAGCTCCATGAAGCAGGATTTTTGGTTGTCTTACTTTGGTTTGATGGGGATTTTGAAGGGGTTTTGCATCGATGGGATTCCGTTGTCGGCGTCAGTCATCTCCACAATGTCCACCGTCGTTTGGTCGGGATCCTGCGGAGGAAAACGTACGTCGTGTTGAAACAGAACACTTTGAGACACTTTGAATTCCTTGTGCTCACCTTGAAGGTCAGGAAGACGCTGCGTTTGGCCGGCATCAGCTCGTGGTTCATGGAGAACGCTCTCACTTTGACTGGATACACAATCAGAACGAGTCGATTCAAAGGCTGTGAATGTGAAGCCTGCTTTAGACCAGTCAGGATGTCTCACCTTTCTGATGCGGGGTGTACAGCGGTTTGTCAGTTTGGATGAACAAGAAGCCGTTGGTGCGATCGACGGGGACAGAGATGTGATGGTTGATCTCATCCGACAACACGTGGAGAATCACTTTCTTCACATCCTTTTCCACACTGTTTGGGTACAACTAGAGACCAAGAGACGAGGTGACATCATGAGCACGCCAGAGGCACTCAGGTAAGGCGCTTACAGACAGCAGCCGTGTCTCACCCGGACTTTCACAGTGGCCTGGTGGTTGTTTTCGTTGTTTAGTGTCACATCAGCCCTGGCCAAAACCGTGTAACCTGGAGCCATTGAAGTCTTCAAAAACACGTTGATCCTCGCCTCAACTGTGTAACCAAACAGCTGCACGAACACAGTCTCCTCGGCGTCCAGTCGGAGCGACACAGGTGCTGCTACCAGATACCTGAGAGAGGAGTAAAACTGCTCAATCTGCTGCACGTTCTGCTGGGAAACCGAGTGCTGAAGGGTTTCAGGGTTTATTTTAAACCTTTCTGCATTAATGCTGCCATCACAGGAGTGGATTTTTGCTCATCGTTGGAGCACGAGGACCAAAAACCAAATAGACTGTTTCAGATATTTGCTGTGGGAGCCGAGCTGCCTGAGCAGGGTCTGTTAGAGGGTAAAAGTCTGCTCTGGACCCACATTTACAGCCAGGGTCCTGAAACTCAGGAGGAGAAACTGAACCCTGCTTTGTTTCAGGCGTCCTCTCAGAGTCTGTCGCAGCACCTCAGACAGACATCAGGAACATAACTTCTGATCTAATCTAACACAGACGTGAAAAGGTTGACTCACGATTTGGACTCAGCTTCTGTCCTCCAGCAGAAACACAGGAGGAGGATCCACAGCTTCATCCTGGGAGAAGATGCAGGCCGAGCTCTGCAGACGCTGACTGACAAACTGACTGACAGAGAGTCGCACTTCTTTAGTTATTCATCAACGTAACTGTTGGCAAAGACCTGCAAATGATCGGAAATCAGCTCACAGCAGGACTTTCTCCACTTGTTTATTCAGGGCTGAGTGTTTATCCCAAAGGTGAGTTTGCACAGTCTGGGTTTTCTGATCTTGCCCAACACCGCTGACCCCGAGCTTTCCTGTAACCGGACACAAAGTTCACTTCAGCTCAGTTTGGTTCCTTTCAAACACACAGAACACAGACATGTCCAAACCAGGCTTGTGGTGTAAGAGGGAAGTTGGGCCCCGAGAGGCTGCAGCACAGTTCAACAGTAAATCTCTAAAAGCTCGCCATCTGCATAGCGATCAGCTGCCACTTGGGGGCAGTCTCATCAATATGTGGGACAGTCTGAGCTGCTCTTAGTTGTGTTGCTGCTGTTGTTGGTCCTTTAGCTTTGATCTGCTGTGGAGAAAACAGAAGTCAAAGTGAAGAAAGACCTGCTTTGGGATGGAGTGAAACTGAGTTGATTAATGAAGAATGAACAGAGCAGCAGCTGTCTGAGCTTTTCTGTGACTTTTGCTCCTGCAGCTTTGTCCTGTTGGCTATGAAACTGTCTGTTAGCCCCTCCCAGCTCAAGCTAACTCTCAACCAATCGGCATTCAATCGATGTGAAGCATCGTGTCCAGATAGACGGATAGACAGCATCCAGACTATGCTCCTTAAGGAGAACAATGTGGCGCTGAGAAAAACCTCAGCAACATCAGAACAGCAAACATCAGCTCATCATCCAACAAAGAACCCAAAACATAAGCAAACATTTGCTCGCTTCACACATAAAGACGCAAAAACAACTCAAAGGAGTGGGATGGGGGTGAGACCAGAGACTGGCTCTCAACCAGTGGCTCAGTTCACAGGATGGTTGCCATGGAGAAGTCCTTGATTGACAGTCAGAGTCTACAATGAGTCAGAAGGGGAAAAGGGAAACAGGCCGGTGCCAGGAGCAGGAATGCAGATTAGACTGTGATTGGTGGGTTAGGGCGAGTAGTCGCATTTTAATGGAGGCCACTCTGCCAATGGCCAATTAATGACCACAATCTGAGCGCCAACAGCTCCGCCCACTGCTTCAAACATGTCGGGCCGCTTGGGGCCTTTGACCGCTGTCTCTGACACCAGGACAATGCCTCATCCAATCAGCAGAAAGCCCGTTATCATGGTTCAGAATATGCAAAGATCCTCGATGTCCTCAATGGAATTGGTTGTGAAACCCAAGGAGGGGAGTCAGGTGGTACCCGAGACCACATTTAAAACAAATGGCCTCCTTTAACATGACTGCCTCTGCTGCCTTTTGGCCAACACTCCCCACCAGCTGGTAGAAGCTCTGAGGATCACCAAGACCTGGATGACTGACAGTCAACACTAACCTGTGTTTCTATCCATTCATCCAGTTTCTATACCCACTTAATCCACTGAACAGTGCGGCACACTCACTCCTAGGGACAGTTCAGAGTCACCACTTAACCTAACATGCATGGTTTTGGATGGTGGGAAGAAGCTGGAGTACCTGGAGAGAACCGAGGCACGAATCCCTCGGGGATACAGTCGTAAACCTTCTCCCATGATCCCTCAGTAACTCTGTGAGGTTAAGATCTGGTCCACTGTCGGAGAAAACCAGTCTGCTGCTGCTGAATCTGAGGTCCAACAATCAGACTCCTCTGTGGAGTGAACCTTCCCGGGGAGGCTGAGTCGTATCATCCCCTGTAGTTGGAACACTCTCTCTGCCTCAGACTCCTCAGACTCTGCCTCCTCTGTGGAGGACCTGCTGACTGATTGAAAACATCCCCAAAGTCCTTCCAAAGCCCAGCGATATCCTCGGTTTGGATCAGCAGTTCTCCTCCCAGGCCAAGTAACCTGGGACCTGGAAGCAGGGTTCATCCAGGTTGTGGCAAAGCATCAATATCATCTCTGTATTTATTATCTTCTTAATTAATTAATTTAATTATTCTGTAGACAAACTCTGTAATTCCACCTTAATCTCAGCAGAGCTGAATTCATTTCACCCAAATCCAGATTTAATCTCAACACCATCTGGGCCTTTATGCCAAGTTTTTAGGTAACAGTTGAAAATGATGTGCAGGCGTCCGCCTTTAAGGATTCTTCTGTTGTTGTATTATTACAATTAATTAACTTTAAGAGATACTGTGTGAAAGTTAAGCTGCGTAAAACACACAAAGACTGAAGTACAGGATTACTTTATTCAGACGATATAGGCTCAAATACAGTGTCCTTTATAGAAGTCATAACATAGCATACTTCATATAACAATACATGTCTCATACATATACAGAGATAAAGTGACAGTAGAATTATATTCTCAGTGTTCTGTTCTTTAACAGGTTGGAGATTATTTACATTCCTGGAGAAGAAGCAGATAAACAACAGTCTGAATCAGTTCTCATTCATTTGAGGACATTTTTAAACACATAACCTGTGGAAAGTAGAGTAATTACCAGAGATAATGAGCTGGCTGGACCCACCTCAACCCAGAGAGCAAGAACCACAGACATAAACCATACATCAACAATAGAGATATTAATAAAACTATTTCAGCTTCAGGCTCCGAAGCAAACTTCTTCAAAGGAACCAGTTTTTCATAGATTTAATGTTTCCTCAGTAAAACTAAAGTTGTTTTTAGCTAACATGTTAGCATGCAGTCACATGTTAGCATGCAGTCACATGTTAGCATGCAGTCACATGTTAGCATGCAAAAAACACGATTCTCCTATCAAACCCAAATGAGACCTTGATTGATTGATTGATTATATGAGATCTTGGTGCTTTTTATTTTGCTCATGTGTTACCAAAGCGTTTTATTTAGCTGAGATGTGCTGAAATTGTTCACCAACGGTCCACTGTTCAGTGAGGCAGCCATTTTGTAGAGTTTGAAATTCAAATGCTAACTTGCGCTGCAGACTCATCACACGTAAGTAGAAGAACCAAAAGCAGAGTACATTAGCTTAAACGGACCATCATGCATTAGGGCCTGGAGCCAGCAGCTGTGGCGCCGTCAGAGCTCGCTAAAGCTGGACAGCTAGCTAGCACTAGCCCCAACATTCACAGCCGTACTTTTTCTTATTCTTGAGAATGTCTGAGCTCAATATCTCAAACATCTCAAACATCACCTCCTCCCCTACAAACTGTTGGTAATTTCTTCCTGGAACCTTTAAAGTGTCCTGATCAACAGTTCTGCAGCTTTCTGAAACTCTTTCATAGTTTTTCTTTGGACATTTTCTGCTTTTTCACTCATCTTCTGACAGAGAACGGAACAAAAGGCAGCCCACATCCAAAGAAGAGCTTTGGGATGTCCTTCAAGAAGCCTGGAGAACTATTCCTGAAGACTCCTTAAAGAAATGACAGAAAGCTTGTCTCAGAGGGTTCAGGCTGTGTTGGAGAATAAAGGAGCTCAGACCAGAGATTCACTTTAAAGCTGCTGAGAACTGATAAAAAACTCTGTTTCTGCCTCAGATTCTGGGTTTATGTTCATGTTTGCACATGTTTCAGTGAATCTCTGCAGCTGCTTCCTGTTTTTATTTAAATAAGTAAATAAATGAGGCTGATCAGGAGTTTACTGATATCTGCAGTTTATGGTTGTGGAAGTTCAACCAAAAACAGTTTCCTAGTTTTATTATTCTGTCGCTGTTTGTTTAAACCTGCTGCAATCCGGTGGTGTCCAACATGTGTCAACAGCTGTAACTCTGCACAGTAAACAGAGCCACGCTGTGCTGTAGCACTGAAGCTAACGTCCAGGTAGAGAAGTTCCAGTTTCATTTGCAGCATCAGCTCCAGGATCCAGGGTCTGAGCTCCTGGTCCAGGACAGGAGGCCTCAGCTGCACCAAAACTGGATTCACTGCCACTACATTATGTCGAGAGACCCATCAGTGGGTCCCTCCAAAGGAGCCTCCTGGTTTCAGTTGGTTCCTCCGAAGGAGCCTCCTGGTTTCAGATGGTTCCTCCAAAGGAGCCTCCTGGTTTCAGTTGGTTCCTCCGAAGGAGCCTCCTGGTTTCAGTGGGTTCCTCCGAAGGAGCCTCCTGGTTTCAGATGGTTCCTCCGAAGGAGCCTCCTGGTTTCAGTGGGTTCCTCCGAAGGAGCCTCCTGGTTTCAGATGGTTCCTCTGAAGGAGCCTCCTGGTTTCAGTGGGTTCCTCCGAAGGAGCCTCCTGGTTTCAGATGGTTCCTCCGAAGGAGCCTCCTGGTTTCAGTGGGTTCCTCCGAAGGAGCCTCCTGGTTTCAGATGGTTCCTCT
Organism: Leuresthes tenuis; assembly: GCF_036924035.1. NCBI lineage: Eukaryota > Metazoa > Chordata > Actinopteri > Atheriniformes > Atherinopsidae > Leuresthes > Leuresthes tenuis. The sequence continues at coordinate 1,039,561 of NW_027325360.1, read as the reverse complement.
GAAGGAGCCTCCTGGTTTCAGTGGGTTCCTCTGAAGGAGCCTCCTGGTTTCAATGGGTTCCTCTGAAGGAGCCTCCTGGTTTCAATGGGTTCCTCCGAAGGAGCCTCCTGGTTTCAGATGGTTCCTCTGAAGGAGCCTCCTGGTTTCAATGGGTTCCTCTGAAGGAGCCTCCTGGTTTCAATGGGTTCCTCCGAAGGAGCCTCCTGGTTTCAGTGGGTTCCTCTGAAGGAGCCTCCTGGTTTCAATGGGTTCCTCCGAAGGAGCCTCCTGGTTTCAGATGGTTCCTCCGAAGGAGCCTCCTGGTTTCAGTGGGCTCCTCCGAAGGAGCCTCCTGGTTTCAGATGGTTCCTCCGAAGGAGCCTCCTGGTTTCAGTGGGTTCCTCCGAAGGAGCCTCCTGGTTTCAGATGGTTCCTCTGAAGGAGCCTCCTGGTTTCAGTGGGTTCCTCTGAAGGAGCCTCCTGGTTTCAGTGGGTTCCTCCGAAGGAGCCTCCTGGTTTCAGTGGGTTCCTCCGAAGGAGCCTCCTGGTTTCAGATGGTTCCTCCGAAGGAGCCTCCTGGTTTCAGTGGGTTCCTCCGAAGGAGCCTCCTGGTTTCAGATGGTTCCTCCGAAGGAGCCTCCTGGTTTCAGATGGTTCCTCCGAAGGAGCCTCCTGGTTTCAGATGGTTCCTCCGAAGGAGCCTCCTGGTTTCAGTGGGTTCCTCCGAAGGAGCCTCCCGGTTTCAGTGGGTTCCTCCGAAGGAGCCTCCTGGTTTCAGTGGGTTCCTCTGAAGGAGCCTCCTGGTTTCAGATGGTTCCTCCGAAGGAGCCTCCTGGTTTCAGATGGTTCCTCCGAAGGAGCCTCCTGGTTTCAGTGGGTTCCTCCGAAGGAGCCTCCTGGTTTCAGTGGGTTCCTCTGAAGGAGCCTCCTGGTTTCAGATGGTTCCTCCGAAGGAGCCTCCTGGTTTCAGATGGTTCCTCTGAAGGAGCCTCCTGGTTTCAGTTGGTTCCTCTGAAGGAGCCTCCTGGCCTCCTGGTCCTGCAGAGGAGACCCTGGAGCAGGACTGACAGCAGTGTATCTGCGGGGCCACCTGCAGGCCAGAGTTAGAAAGCAACCGGGCTGCTGCTTGAGTTCATTTAAAATTTCCACCAAAATCAGCAAATATTTAAATTTCTGCTTTTAAAGAACGATTTAAATCCTCATTAAACTGGATGTTATTTAGGTGAAATTAACCTTTTAATCGTTTTAACTGTTTCAGCTTTAAGAGGTCACGTGATTCAGGAGCCCAAGGCTCACCTGAGCAGGTAAGCTGCCCCAGGTGCGCTCTGACAGGCTGCTCAGTGATTGGCCGCCTCCCTGTTGTGTGTGTGTGTGCGTGCGGGGGCGCGTGCGTGTGAGCTCACAGCACCATTGTGGGTATATGATGAACCAGGGAGGCCGGGTGAGGCACGGTCAGCTGCGGCGGGTGAGATGGGGGGGGTGAGTGCACCACCACGCCCCCCGCCTGCGCCACAGCCTCCGCGGTCGGCCGGTGCCTGGCGCTCTTCTGGTGCGCGCGCAGCCCGGCCAGCTGTGAGTACGCGGACTGGCACACGTGGCACTTGTAGGGGCGCTCGCCGGTGTGCAGCCGCACGTGGTTGCGCAGCGTGGAGGACTGGCTGAAGCGGCGGTTGCAGAAGCGGCACACGAACGGCTTGTCCAGCGTGTGGATGCGCATGTGGGAGCGCAGGTTGCTGCGCGAGTTGAAGCCGCGGTGGCAGATGACGCACCGCATGCGGCCCAGGCTGGAGGAGGAGGAGGAGGAGGAGGAAGAGGAGGAGGAGGAGGAGGAGGACGAGCCTTCGCAGGTGTGAAACTCATCTGTGAAGAAGCGGAATCCGTCATTCAGATTTAAACCGAATTAAAAATGTTCGTTTTGATCAGAAAATACATAAAAAACCAGAGAAAAAGTTAAACTTTCTTTATGCTTAATCAATATTTTCAGTTTATGATTTATTGCATGAACTGAACAATCATTTAGTTGTTTTAACATCAGCTGTGACGTCACGGTGCGTTGCCATAGCGACACATCAGCATGTTCCCAGCAGAAATATTCATGATATTCAACAACAGCAGCTGATGGCTGATAATTAACAGTTTCATCACGTGACGTCACACGTGAGCAGTGTTTGATTGGTTAGTTAATATTAATAAGTTATCAGTGAAACTAAATGATTTATGTTTATGGATGAATATTATATATAATATTACCGCTTTTGGTCTTCTTGATTTGCTCGTCGTCTCCTCCTGGAATTCCAGGAATTCCCAGGAAGGTGTTGTGGGAGTTTCCGTACCAGACCAGCAGCTCCTGGTCCGGAGGGATGGTCTGGAAACCAAGAGGTTTTCATTCATCACCAAAAGCACAGATCAGGTCCAAGTTTAGCTTTAAAGTAAGCAAACCTTAAAGGTAAATTCAATTAAATTCAATTCAGTTAAATTCAGTTCAATTAAATATTTAAATTAATTAAATATTTAAATTAACCAAATTAAATTCAATCCAATTCAATTCAGTTCAGTTAAATTAAATATTTAAATTAAGCTGAATATTCAAATTAATACAATTAAATTCAGTTCAAATAAATAGTTTAATTAATTAAACATTTAAATTAAATAAATTAAGTATTTAAATTAATTCAATTCAGTTCAGTTCAATTAAATATTTAAATTAACCAAATTAAAAATTTTAATTAATTAAATTCAATCCAATTCAATTCAATTTAATTAAATCAAATATTTAAATTCAATTAAATGTTTAAATTAAATGTTTAAATTAAATTAAATTAAATGTATTAAGATGTGCTTGAATTCAATTTTTTTACTGATTATTTAAAAGAAAAAGAAGCACTTTGTCATTTTCCCTCTAAAAACATTAACATCTGTGTATTTCTTCAGATTAATGCTGATTTCTGCCACTTATTCTTTCTTAATATTGTTTAATTCAGGATGTTTTTATCAGAGATGTTTAAATATTTTTATAATAGATTCTTTCCTGCTGCTTCATCATGTTTCTATAATAATTACTCATTTATTTTTTGTGTGTTTCAGAACTGAAACCTTCATGTTCCTGCCAGCAGGGGGCGCCACAGGCCTGGAGAACAGATGAAATATCATCATAGTTATATGATTATTACAACATTATATTTCTGTAAAATTAATCTGATTCCACTCCTACAAACTCAGTTCTCTTCCTGAATAGTGAGTATTCTATATATTTTATAGATATATTAATAATCAGCGAAATTACTTTAATGGATTCACGTCGAGTTCAGCAGCAAAAAGAATTAATTCAAACGTAAAGCAAAAATAAAATATGATTTTCCTCCAAATTTGACCCAAAAGCATTTTAGAAAACACTTCTTATGATGTTTATTTAAATAAAAATCATCTATCTTTGTGCTGATAAAATATAATAATAATATAATAATAAACTCACAAAAACAGAATAATAATAATCAAAAGTATTCTTATTAAAAGTGGTGTGATTAATCTCATTTATGACTGGAGCTAAAGTTATTATTTAAAGCAGGAACAGATGGAACATGTTCTGATCTACAGCTGATCGATCAGCTGATCTATCAGATCTATCATCTATAGATCTGATCGATCTGATCGATGAGCTGATCGGTTGTTATCAGTCTGATTGATGAACAGGAATCTCTCTTTAAATGTGAGATCGTTTTGTGTTGAACACCTGAAGGTTTCCTCTGATCCATATTTATCACGTTCAGAGGAAGAATGAAGCGTTTCAGTTGAATTCCTTCTGTTAATAAGTTAATTAAGATGCTGGTCCTGCACCATAAAACCTCTGAGCTGAGCTCGCAGCTTTCAGTCCCCAGCAGCCGCACATCTGAGGACTGAAAGCTGCGGCAGCTTCCTGCCACGCTGGGGTCGGCGTGATGCATTCACTGACCTCCACGGCCTTGTAGAAGATGCTGCTGCCGATCTGAACCACCTCCAGGTTCTGCTCCTGCTCATTTCGAGCACACTTGATGTACGTCATCCAGCTCCTCTGGTCCTCCTGACTCGCATCGATGAAATAGCGGACGGTCCCGTCCTCGTTGAACACCTGACAGGAAGAAAAGGAACAATTATTTAGTTTATTCACTGAAAATAAAGCTCCTTCAGAGGAATTTATGACTCAGATAAAGTTCAGTCCATCAGCTGCTTTATGGCAGCACAGCTCAGCAGGAGGGAATCAGAACCATCAGAGCTGGAGAATCAGGGCGTTAATGCAGACCAGTGTTGGTCATCCGTTATTATTCGTTACTCAGCAAAGTAACGCTATTTATCGAGTGGAGCTAATGAGCCTGGAGGCCTCCTGCTGTGAGGAACCTCTGAGGAAAACGAACTGTAGCTCATAAAGAAAAGCACGACTGGCCTGAAACTCACATGAAACGCCTTCGACCGGCTGATTACAGCCAAACATTCACAGAATGGTCAAATTATCGTATGTTTGGCGATTATTCATCGAACATCGTAAACAGGGCAAAATTATCGTACAAATACGATAATTATCGTAGACCTGGGAATAATGGTTGTTGTGTTTGGCTTCAGAGCTGCAGTGAGACAGTAATTAATTAAATTACACGTTACTGAAAAAAATAATGCCGTTAGTAACGTTGTACTCTAACGCCGTCATTACCGATACTGCAAGTGAGCAAGGAAATGTGGGCGTTAGCTAAATATCACGTTAAATATCAGCCAGAAAACCTGTCTGTGCCAGTAGCTAGTTAGTTAGGAGGCTAATGGTTAGTTGGGAGGCTAATGGTTAGTTGGGAGGCTAATGGTTAGTTAGGAGGCTAATGGTTAGTTAGGAGGCTAATGGTTAGTTAGGAGACTAATGGTTAGTTGGGAGGCTAATGGTTAGTTGGGAGGCTAATGGTTAGTTAGGAGGCTAATGGTTAGTTAGGAGACTAATGGTTAGTTGGGAGGCTAATGTTTAGTTAGGAGGCTAATGGTTAGTTAGGAGGCTAATGGTTAGTTAGGAGGCTAATGGTTAGTTAGGAGGCTAATGGTTAGTTAGGAGACTAATGGTTAGTTGGGAGGCTAATGGTTAGTTGGGAGGCTAATGGTTAGTTAGGAGGCTAATGGTTAGTTAGGAGACTAATGGTTAGTTGGGAGGCTAATGTTTAGTTAGGAGGCTAATGGTTAGTTAGGAGGCTAATGGTTAGTTAGGAGGCTAATGGTTAGTTAGGAGGCTAATGGTTAGTCAGGAACAATCTTCGCTAAGTAATAGAAAGCAACTTTGTTGAGGAAGTTTGCTAATAATCATTAACCCATGAAGTCAGTTGTTAAGTTAGCTGCTTAGCAATAAACAATTTAGCCATTGAGATGGGAAATTAGCTTGTCTACTGAAAATGAGCAGCAGACTATCAGGAGCTCACTGAGTTTATCGACAGTAGCCAGAACAAGTTAAACTAAATCAGCTAGTTACGAGAAAGGTATCAGCAAGGCAGTACAGAAGAGTTACCACGCTAAATATCAGCTAGGTTGTCGATCAATAAGCCACTAAGAAAGCTAAATATCAGTGAGCTAGTTGTTAGCCAGTCAGCAGAAAAGCTCTCAAACAAACTGGAAGCAACACTGGCTGCGTTTCCCAGATTCGCTAAGAAGCTCTTAGCGCTAGAAGCTTAAAAAAGCAACTTTAAAGAGCTTCTTAGGAGCGCTAACTCAGACCGCTCCTAAGAATCTGGGAAACGCGGCCATTATTTGTTAAAGTGGTTTGCTAGTAACCCATGAAGGTATTCATTCAGGTAGCTAGCCAACCGGGCAGTGGTGGTAAAGATGAAAGTTTTTGTGGGATTGTGGGCGGAGCCTGATCACTGCAGCTGACCAATAACAGCAGACCTCCTGTTTGAAATGTGGCTCATTATTTTATTGGTTGTCTGCACAAAAACACTCCAAAATGAAACGTCACTGCTTCACCTCCCACATCAGGTTGTTGTTCTTGTACAGGTCGATGTGCTCAGGTGAGACGAGGCGTCCGGTGAACGGTCCCATCTCCGTCCCGGCTTTGATCCACGTTTTAGAGAAGATACCCAGACCCTCTCCTGTGGTCAGAAACAGAGAAGAGACGAGTCACCCAGGTGGGACTCAGGTGGGACTCAGGTGGGACTCAGGTGGGATGATGGATTATACAATTATACAGATGTTTGAAACACCGAAGGAAGCATCTGAGACATCCATCCCTCCATCATCCATCCATCATCCATCCATCATCCATCCATCCCTCCATCATCCATCCATCATCCATCCATCCATCCATCCATCCATCTATCATCCATCCATCCATCCATCCATCATCCATCCATCCATCCATCCATCATCCATCATCCATCCATCCATCATCCATCCATCCATCCATCCATCCATCCATCCATCCATCATCCATCCATCCATCCATCCATCCATCTATCATCCATCCATCCATCCATCCATCATCCATCCATCCATCCATCCATCCATCCATCATCCATCCATCATCCATCCATCCATCCATCATCCATCATCCATCATCCATCCATCATCCATCCATCATCCATCATCCATCCATCCATCCATCCATCATCCATCCATCATCCATCCATCCATCCATCCATCCATCATCCATCCATCCATCCATCCATCCATCCATCATCCATCCATCTATCTATCATCCATCATCCATCCATCATCCATCCATCCATCCATCATCCATCCATCCATCCATCCATCCATCATCCATCCATCCATCCATCCATCCATCCATCATCCATCCATCCATCCATCCATCCATCATCCATCCATCCATCCATCCATCATCCATCCATCATCCATCCATCCATCTATCATCCCTCCATCCATCCCTCCATCCATCATCCATCCATCCATCATTCATCCATCCATCATCCATCCATCATCCATCATCCATCCATCCATCCATCATCCATCCATCCATCATCCATCCATCATCCATCCATCCATCATCCATCCATCCATCCATCCATCCATCCATCCATCATCCATCCATCCATCCATCCATCCATCTATCATCCATCCATCCATCCATCATCCATCCATCCATCCATCCATCCATCATCCATCCATCATCCATCCATCTATCCATCCATCATCCATCCATCTATCCATCCATCCATCCATCCATCCATCATCCATCATCCATCCATCCATCATCCATCCATCCATCTATCATCCATCCATCCATCATCCATCCATCATCCATCCATCCATCCATCCATCCATCCATCATCCATCCATCCATCCATCCATCATCCATCCATCCATCCATCCATCCATCCATCCATCATCCATCCATCCATCCATCCATCATCCATCCATCATCCATCCATCCATCTATCATCCATCCATCCATCCATCCATCCATCATCCATCCATCTATCTATCATCCATCCATCCATCCATCCATCCATCCATCCATCATCCATCCATCCATCCATCCATCATCCATCCATCATCCCTCCATCCATCATCCATCCATCTATCCATCCATCATCCCTCCATCCATCCATCATCCATCCATCTATCCATCATCCATCCATCCATCCATCATCCATCATCCATCATCCATCCATCCATCTATCATCCATCCATCCATCCATCCATCCATCCATCATCCATCCATCATCCCTCCATCCATCCATCCATCATCCATCCATCTATCCATCCATCATCCCTCCATCCATCCATCATCCATCCATCTATCCATCCATCATCCATCCATCCATCCATCCATCATCCATCCATCATCCATCCATCCATCCATCCATCATCCATCCATCCATCCATCCACCATCCATCCATCCATCCATCCATCCATCCATCCATCCATCATCCATCCATCCATCCATCCATCCATCATCCATCCATCATCCCTCCATCTATCCATCATCCATCCATCATCCATCCATCCATCCATCCATCATCCATCCATCCATCCATCCATCATCCATCCATCCATCCATCCATCCATCATCCATCCATCCATCCATCATCCATCCATCATCCATCCATCCATCCATCCATCCATCCATCATCCATCCATCCATCATCCATCCATCATCCATCCATCATCCATCATCCATCCATCCATCATCCATCCATCCATCCATCCATCCATCATCCATCCATCATCCATCCATCCATCCATCCATCCATCATCCATCCATCATCCATCCATCCATCCATCCATCCATCCATCATCCATCCATCCATCCATCCATCATCCATCCATCATCCATCCATCCATCATCCATCCATCATCCATCATCCATCCATCATCCATCCATCCATCATCCATCCATCATCCATCCATCATCCATCCATCCATCCATCATCCATCCATCCATCCATCCATCCATCCATCCATCCATCATCCATCCATCCATCCATCCATCCATCATCCATCCATCCATCATCCATCCATCATCCATCCATCATCCATCCATCCATCCATCCATCCATCCATCCATCATCCATCCATCCATCCATCATCCATCATCCATCATCCATCCATCATCCATCCATCATCCATCATCCATCCATCCATCCATCCATCATCCATCCATCATCCATCCATCCATCCATCCATCCATCCATCCATCCATCATCCATCCATCCATCCATCCATCATCCATCCATCCATCCATCTATCTATCATCCATCATCCATCCATCATCCATCCATCCATCCATCATCCATCCATCCATCCATCCATCATCCATCCATCCATCCATCCATCCATCCATCATCCATCCATCCATCCATCCATCCATCCATCCATCCATCATCCATCCATCATCCATCCATCCATCTATCATCCCTCCATCCATCCCTCCATCCATCATCCATCCATCCATCATTCATCCATCCATCATCCATCCATCATCCATCATCCATCCATCCATCCATCCATCATCCATCCATCCATCATCCATCCATCCATCCATCCATCCATCCATCCATCATCCATCCATCCATCCATCCATCCATCTATCATCCATCCATCCATCCATCCATCCATCATCCATCATCCATCCATCCATCATCCATCCATCCATCTATCATCCATCCATCCATCATCCATCATCCATCCATCATCCATCCATCCATCCATCCATCCATCCATCCATCCATCCATCCATCATCCATCCATCCATCCATCCATCATCCATCCATCATCCATCCATCCATCTATCATCCATCCATCCATCCATCCATCCATCATCCATCCATCTATCATCCATCCATCCATCCATCCATCCATCCATCCATCCATCATCCATCCATCCATCCATCCATCATCCATCCATCATCCCTCCATCCATCATCCATCCATCTATCCATCCATCATCCCTCCATCCATCCATCATCCATCCATCTATCCATCATCCATCCATCCATCCATCATCCATCATCCATCATCCATCTATCATCCATCCATCCATCCATCCATCCATCCATCATCCATCCATCATCCCTCCATCCATCCATCCATCATCCATCCATCATCCATCCATCCATCCATCATCCCTCCATCCATCCATCATCCATCCATCTATCCATCCATCATCCATCCATCCATCCATCCATCATCCATCCATCCATCCATCCATCATCCATCCATCCATCCATCCACCATCCATCCATCCATCCATCCATCCATCCATCCATCCATCCATCCATCATCCATCCATCCATCCATCCATCCATCATCCATCCATCATCCCTCCATCTATCCATCATCCATCCATCATCCATCCATCCATCCATCCATCATCCATCCATCCATCCATCCATCATCCATCCATCCATCCATCCATCCATCCATCCATCCATCCATCATCCATCCATCCATCCATCATCCATCCATCATCCATCCATCCATCCATCCATCCATCCATCCATCATCCATCCATCCATCATCCATCCATCATCCATCCATCATCCATCATCCATCCATCCATCATCCATCCATCCATCCATCATCCATCCATCATCCATCCATCCATCCATCCATCCATCATCCATCCATCATCCATCCATCCATCCATCCATCCATCCATCCATCATCCATCCATCCATCCATCCATCATCCATCCATCATCCATCCATCCATCATCCATCCATCATCCATCATCCATCCATCATCCATCCATCCATCATCCATCCATCATCCATCCATCATCCATCCATCCATCCATCATCCATCCATCCATCCATCCATCCATCCATCATCCATCCATCATCCATCCATCCATCCATCCATCATCCATCCATCATCCATCCATCCATCCATCATCCATCATCCATCCATCCATCATCCATCCATCCATCCATCCATCATCCATCCATCCATCCATCCATCCATCCATCATCCATCCATCCATCCATCCATCATCCATCCATCATCCATCCATCCATCCATCCATCCCTCCATCATCCATCCATCCATCCATCCATCCCCGCTTAATCCGTTTGGTCGTGGCGGGTCTGGATCTTATCCCAGAGGTGCCGTACAGCCTGAACATGTCATCAGTTCATCCCAGAGACAAACAACCAGGTAACCTGACAGCATGTTTTTGGACGGTGGGAGGAACCCGGAGAGAACCCAGAGAGAACCCAGAGAGAACCCAGAGAGAACCCAGAGAGAACCCGGAGAGAACCCGGAGAGAACCCGGAGAGAACCCGGAGAGAACCCGGAGAGAAGCCACACACACACGGGGAGAACATGCTGACTCACACAGACAGAACCGGCCGGGAGTTTAATTTGGACCTCCGCTGTGAGCTCAGCACCGTGCAGCCAACATCTCAGACAATTCAGGAAAATTAATTCTACTTAAAAAAGAAATGTTCATAAAAACGTGTAAAAAATACAGATTTTACATTAAAATACAGAATTTGTAGTTTTTACCTGGAACTGAACTCTGAGCGATGATCACCTCACTGGGTAAAACCAGACTGGACAGCTTCTGCACCTCTGAACACACACATATTCAGCATTATTACCTATAAATATCATCAATATTTACCACATTATCACAGCAAACTGTCCGCTTCTGCCACACATTTTAAACTCGGTTCATTTCGCACAGTTATGAGGTTCCCAGAAGGAGCGAAAGCGGCGAGAAACTCAGAGAAAGCGGGTTAAACGCTGTGTTTCCCCCTTGAATGGTGTCCTCACAGCGAGCCGCAGGAAAGGAGAAGTCCGCGTTCATTAAGCAGCGCGGAACACAGAGAAAGTCAGAAAAACTGGAGGAAAAAGAAAAGGAAAAAGCTCAATGTGTCGCCGCGTGTTTCACGCTCAGAGAGGGCCGTGAAACAGGCTGTGACAAAAAGGAGAAAAGAGATGATCCGGAAGCTCAGGAGCAGCGGCTCTGAAGCCCGGAGAAGCAGAAATAATTCTGCAGAACTCAAACACCAACACCAAGAAACACCATTAAAGCTCCGGCAGCTTCCATTTAATTATTCCAAACGAATTTCACTGAAAACTCAAACGAATTCTCATTTATTAGCATTTTTTATTAAAAATAAATCAGATGTGAAGGAGAGAAAAGGGCCGCGCGCGCAGAAATAAATCTCAATGTTTGGGATTTTCAGCTCAAAGTTATTTTATCAAGTGGTTCCGACCCGTTCATCTGGGAATAATTAATAACTATAATGTTGGAAATAAAGCTTTTAAATAGTAAAAATATTTATTTTTACAGATTTAATTAGAAACAGATTTTTTTCGTTACTTAGTTTTTATCTATTTTAATCACTAATTAATAGATACACATTAAAGCTAAATTCCAGGTTTATTGCATCTTATTATTCATCTCTGGAGATATGAAAAGCATCTAACATCTGTCCAGCGGTTAGTCACTGACCTCCGGAGAAGGATTGCGCGAGCACCTCGGCGGTGAAGGCGGTCTTGGGGCTCGCGCTCGGGGCGGTGCGTTCCTCCTGCTGCAGGTGGTGCTGATGCGGGTGGTGCGGCGGCTGCTCGCCCAGCACGTGTCTCCAGCGGCCGTACAGGAAGCTGTGCAGGATGTCCGAGGTGATGATGTCCGCGAGGGAAAGCGGCTGCTGCGGCTTGAAGGCGGGCTTCAGAGCCAGCGAGGAGCCGGGCAGCACGGAGCCCATGGCGGGGCCGGAGGCCGGGGGCCGGGGGTTGGAGGCCGGGTGCCGGAGGCCGGGGGTTGGAGGCCGGAGGCCGGGGGTTGGAGGCCGGAGGCCGGGGGTTGGAGGCCGGGTGCCGGAGGCCGGGGGTTGGAGGCCGGAGGCCGGGTGCCGGAGGCCGGGGGTTGGAGGCCGGGTGCCGGGTGCCGGAGGCCGGGGGCCGGGGGTTGGAGGCCGGGTGCCGGAAGCCGGGGGTCGGGTGCCGGGGGTTGGAGGCCGCGTGCCAGCTGCCAGGTGCCGGGGCCGCGTGCCGGTGAGGGTCACAGGTAAAGGAAAAAGAACTTGTTTCTGACCTCAAACCTGAAGTTTGAGCTCTCGGAGGTTTCTGCAGAAACTGTTCAAGAGAAGAAGAAATGAGAGAAGTTGTGAGCAGCAGCAGCAGTGTGGGGGGGTCTATATACCGGGGCTGAGATCACCTCCTCCAACGTTTCTGTTGGGGGGGGGGGGACTCCACGCGCTGTAATTGGCTCCGTTTACAGCTCGTGACAGCGGAGTTTGAACGTAACGAGACTCGCAGGCTGACCCCAGAACAGCAGTCCGACTCCATCAGGGAGCAAAGTGAAGCACAAAGCTGCTCTCAGATCATCGTGCGGGGGACAGAGGGGCCCCGGGGGCCCCGGTTCTGTCCTGAGGGGTCCGTGTTTCCTGCTGAAGGTCACAGAACTGAAAAGAAGCTGGTTCCTCATCACCGACAGCTCTGAGCTGGGTTCCTGTGGTCCGGCACCGCGGCATCATGCTGAGGATGATGGTTCTGATCCAGTCTGACGGAGCCGAACGGTAAGAGAAAATAATCAGAATCACAGTCAGATCATTTTAAAAAGAATGATTCTTTAATTTATTTCCCGTCAGTCGGTCTGAACTCAACATATTTCCTGTTCAGCTTCATTTAATCTGGTAACAAACATCATTTCTACACCTCAGACCTGCAGCATCCCATAAAGTCAGTGAACCTTTTCCCACTTTGTTTCCTTCTGCCAACACTTAAAGCCGCTCTGACTCTGAGGAAACCAGGTGATGCAGAGTTCCAGCTGTTATTTTGTCCCATTCCTCCTTAAACAGGTCTTAAGGTGTGCAGCAGGGCGGGGGGGTGGTTGTTTCTCTGCTGGGGACAGGTCAGGACTGCAGGCAGCCAGTCCAGCACCCGTACCTCTTCTTCCTCAGCCAGGCCTTTGGACTGTGGCAGAATGTGGTTTTCCGTGGTCTGCTTGAACAATGCTGGGACGTCCCAGGAAAAGATGTGGCCTTGAAGGCAGCATATGTTGCTGTAAAATCTCAGTGAGCTTTTCTGCATTAATGCTGCCGTCACAGAAGTGGAAATGAGCTTTGCCCCCTGATCCAACCCCATACCATCACAGAGCCTGGCTGCAGGGACTGGCTGCTGACAGCAGGCTGGATGCTGCTTTTGCTCTTTGCTCCATTTCTTCCAACAAAGATGTGGAATACTGATGGGTCTGACCACAGCACACGTTTCCACCGTGTGACGGTCCATCCCAGACGCCTCCGAGCCCAGAGAAGTGGACGAGGTTAACATCAGGCTTCTTTCCTGCACAGTAAAGCTTGTGAATGGAACTCTGTATTGTGGTGCTGGACAAAGGTTTCCACAGTAATCCCTTGTCCATGTGCTTCTATCAGCTGCTGATGAATGACGGTTCTTGATGCAGCGTCTGAGGGGTCAGAGGTCACGGGGTCCAGCTTAGGCTTGCTCCCTCGTCCTTTACACTGAAACTCCTCCAGATTCCCTGAATGCTTTAATGATATTCTGCTCTGTAGAGGCAGAAATATGCAGATCCCTTCCAGTCTTTCTCTGAGGAACTTTGTTTTAAACACAAACTGGAGCTCCTCTGAACATCTTTGCTGCTCAGACTGTCATGGAGGCTGCTTCAGGACCAGATCAGGGTCACAGTCAGCTGTTAACGTTACTTTCATCTCTTTCATTTCACAGCTTTTTTCTGTGCTTCAGCCTGAAATAAAAAAATTGAGGAAAATGAATAAATCAAATGAAACATTTTGGCTTCATATTTAATAATTAATAAATTTAAAGGAAGCAGCGGACTGTGATTATTATCTGTTTTTAGGAGCTTTGAAACATTTATTACAGCCGCAGTCTTAAAATACACGCACGCGCTTGGACGAACACACGCACGCGCGTCTATTGAATTAATTTCAGTGTCTGGAGAATTTTCACATTTTCTGCGCCTGTAATAATAAAAATAAACACATTTAAATAAAGTCAGAGTTTTGGAAAACAGAATTTTCAGGATTTTATTCTGTTTTTAAAATTATTTTCTGCTTTAATTCAGAGTTTCGTTGAAAGGAAATAAATGTTCGGAGCTGAAAGGTTCCGCAGCGACTCGGAAGCTGCAGCCCGCTCTGCCCTCTCCTCCGGCGGCTTCCCCCCCGGCTCTCCCCCGCCGGCCTCCGCGGAGCTCCGCGCGTAACAGATCCGTGCCAGAGCCGGGAAGGCTGCGCGCTTTTGTCTCCAGAGACTGAAGAGAAAGAAAGGAGAGAAAATCCGGGAATAATGGCAGATTTGCAAATGTTTTTTCAATTGATTTGACTCAATAAAAGCTGGATTCTCTTTTCTTTCTTTCCTTTGGAGCAGAGTTTGGCTGCAGCCGCCACGCACGCGGAGCTGAGCAAGAGTGTATTAATGGAGAGGCGCGTCTGTGTTGGAGGACACGCTTTAATGAGCTTTGCTCAACAAAAAGCTCTCAGTGAGTGTGTCCCGGTGTCCTCTCCGCCTTTATACCCGCTCTGTGCGGCCAATAAGGAACCACTTTAGCCCGGAGAGCCGACGGGAAGTCAGGAGGGTGGGGGGGCGGCAGGTGACTGGCACGCGTAAAGACAAGAGCACAAGAGGGGAGGAGAGGAGGATGAAGGAGAGAAAGGAGGGATGGGCAGGAGGTGAAAGGAGAGGTGGTGGGAATGAGCCCAAATGGCGCACTAATATTGTTCCGCTAACGTGATTAAGCTGCGCTGCGGCCTCATTAGTATTCATGCGCGCGGACAGACGCAGCATGTGCGCGCTAATAATCCGCCTTTAAAAAGCCTTTTAATGATCATCAGCAGAACTGTCAGCTGCAGGAATCCAGGCCTCCTCCTCCTCCTCCTCCTGCTCCTCCTCCTCCTCCTCCTCCTCCTCCTCCTCCTCTTCTTCCTCCTCCTCCTCCTCCTCCTCCTCCTCTTCATCCTCCTCCTCCTCCTCCTCCTCCTCCTCCTCCTCCTCCTCCTCCTCCTCCTCCTCTTCATCCTCCTCCTCCTCCTCCTCCTCCTCCTCCTCCTCCTCCTCCTCCTCCTCCTCCTC